>NC_059169.1:83728632-84039132 GCF_019923935.1 Bubalus bubalis | reverse complement strand
GCTATAAGAAAATACAAAACAGCATCTGAAAAAGTGGCACTTGAATTTAGAATTGAAGAAATAATGGAAATAAACCAGGATAAAAGTAGAATAAGAGTGCCTGTGATTCAGGTAATTCTTTAGACATTACTATTTCTAGGAAGCTCTGTAACTGCTTAATTAGCTTAAGCTCTGTGTTCAGAGAAAACCTTCATCTCTTCTTATTATAACTTGTTCTTATTATAGTCATTAAATAATAATAGCAATGTACGCTGTGAGCTATGATTTATATATATTTTTCTATTTCTGGGTAAAGGTGCCACACTGTGTAGTCTGATAGTATTTATACTCATCTCAATTCACACCTATCACTTTCCCATCACAGTCATTTCAGAATCATATATTTGTATATAAGAATAGGGTACTATGCCTTCAGCTCTGATAGACTCCAACTTGCAAAGGTCACTGATGTCTTTCCCCAGAAAGCACTTAAGTATAAGTGCTTCCAAAATTGCATTTTTATGAAGTTTAAAAGTCTTGTTGCCATCCACAATATTTAATACATAAATGTTATCTAGATGACCTTCCCGAATTCTGAATGGTATATATAAGCTTCCCTATTTGTCACCAATCACTGCTATAGATTGGAGACATCTCGTTCACCACTGAAACTCCTGGCTATCCCTTGCTGATTGAGAGCTGAATGGTTATATTTAAACCACATTAATAAGGTTTGTTTTTACAGGAATAATCATTTATAAAGTCACCTGATCTCCTTGCTGTAAGAATCTTCCTATGTTGCATTTGCTGTTCTCTGAGTCCAGTTTGCTCTTCCTCCCCAAATCTCAATGGTTCAATCCATCACCACTTTCAAGTGTCTGTTTTAAATGTAATCTCCTCAATAAAACTTTCCCTGACCATGGTATTTTCTATAGCACCTATATTCAAAACCACACATTATTCACCATCCATTCCCTTCATTTTTCTTCATATCAGTCAACCCAATGTTATGAGGTTGATAGGATGAGATCAGTTGGTAAAAATTTACAACATTTTGGACCTGCTATTCATTGCTTGATGAAGGTGATATGTTCTATATCCTTAACTGAGAAAACACGGGCCCTAGTCCAATGAGAGTTTCAATCCTACCTCTAAGATTCACAGTTACTGTAAGCAGTTTTATTATGTTTCTCCAAAGTCCTCTCAAACATAGCATTGTCCACATTCAGTGCTTTCAAATACCTCATTCCTCTACTGTCAGATGAGGAGGTGATGCCCTCCCTCAGATGACCCAAAACACTTTCTCAAACATTATGACCCTACTGGGGACAAATACTGAAGGTCCATTTCCCCTTATCCTTCTCCATGATAGAGACTAGTCTGTCTGTGTTCAGTCATTTCTACTACTACTAAGTCGCTTCAGTCGTGTCCGACTCTGTGCGACCCCACAGACAGCAGCCCACCAGGCTCCGCCTTCCCTGGGATTCTCCAGGCAAGAACACTGGAGTGGGTTGCCATTTCCTTCTTCAATGCATGAAAGTGAAAAGTGAAAGTGAAGTCGCTCAGTCGTGTTCGACTCTTAGAGACCCCATGGACTGCAGCCCACCAGGCTCCTCCGTCCATGGGATTTTCCAGGCAAGAACACTGGAGTGGGTTGCCATTGCCTTCTCCATCATTTAGTTGTATCCTATTCTTTGTGACCCCATGGACTGTAACCCGTCAGACTCCTCTGTCCATGGGATTTTTCAGAATACTGAGGTGAGTTGCCATTTTGTACTCCAGGGGATCTTCCTGACCCAGGGATCAAACCTTTGTCTCCTGTGTCTCCTGCATTGCAGGCAGATTCTTTACCAGCTGAGCCATTGGGGAAGACCAATAAATGTTACTAGTATCTATGTCTTTCTTAATTTCTTTCTTTTTAATAGCTCTGTCTCTCTACTAGGCAATTCAAAATTGCTATTCTTTTTTATTTGAAAACATATTGTTCTTTATTCAGCATTCTTTAACTGACACAAATTTAATATTCCAGACTTTTTAAGCACTGCCACAATTAGAGATGTGTATAGACTCTGAGAAAGGAACACAGGACTATGAATTAATGGTTCCTTAATATTATTTCTTAAATCATTGATCACAGACCTATAGGTCTTCTGGATTGTTTAATAGAATGTCCTCTAAATATCTCAGGCTGCTCACCTCGCTTCCCATTAGAAGGGAGAACACTTTGCTCCTAGTAGGGAACTTTTCCTTCATCTTCCCTTTTTGTTCCTCTGGTGTTAGTGAATCTGCCGAGTCAGACTCTCTATACTTAGAGCTCTGGTGCCTCCCTTTCAGAGACTTTTGACCCTGACTTCAGTAATCCTTTCCAAGAGTATTTTTTTTTTTAATGATTATCTGATAGTCTGAGTAAGTAGCTTTTGCATATGGAGGAGTAGGTAGAAAATTTTTTCAGGTGCATTCAGACATGTGGCTTATTTTTAACCCTCAAATTCCCTTTGAGACTCTGGGCTTATCACAGGATTATAGAGATATGCATAACCATTTGCACTCTGACTGAAAGGGCAATGTAAAGAAACATGTGAAATCTGTTACTAATAAATTAAAGACTGAAATGTATTGTTACTTGAAATTCACTGTCAAAGATGGCTTTTCTTTTCTCCTCCTCATGCATGTGTCCAATGGTTGTCTCTCTAAGCTTGAAGAAGTAGGCCACAAAATGGGCAGTGCTATTGGAAGTGCCTCAATTTTATTGATTAAATTTAAATGAATTATTTATCAGGGTTTGGCTGACTTTTGCTAAAGTCTGAAGTCATGTTTCCTAAGAAACATGCAGAATGATGGAGGCATAACAGAGATGGAAGGAAGAACATTAACAGAAAGAAGAGAAAAGAGAGAGGAACTGTTTCACATGTATGGAGAAAATTACAGAGTAGGGGAAGGAACCCAAAGGAACTGAAAGGTAGGTCAGGGTCCTACCATGGACTAGAGGGCATTGAAATTGCCTTGTTTTCAGCTCATTAAGTGGGCTTTTCTGGTGGCTCAGTTGGCTAAGAATCCAGCTGCAATGTGGGAGCCCCAGATTTGATGTCTGGGTAGAGAAGATCCCCTGGAGAAGGAAATGATAACCCACTTCAGAATTCTTGCCAGGGAAATCCCATGGACACAGTTGGACATGACTAAGTGACTAAACCACAACCATCAGCTCAATAAAGAATGGAAACTGTGTATGCAGAAGAGAACTAGTTCTAAGTTATTGCAAAGTTTCCCTGTTCACTCTGCACTACAGAAACAAATTATCTGTCTACTCCATGCTAAAATGATTTTTTAATTGTAAAATTGGTTGAGTGTGTTTATTTATAGAATAGTTCCTTTATGACCTATGGGTAATCTCTGGGCAGATATTATGTCTAGAAGACAATCTGGGTGATTGAATGATACATAGATCATTTTGAATGCTTAATAAATGGTAATTGACAATGCTAGTCCAAACTTTGATAATCTTTGGGCAGTTTTTATATGATTTGGAAGTGTATTTCTACACAGACAGTTCATACTTCCCATTGTTTATCAAAGGAAGACTGTAAATAAGGGAGAACTGAAATAGTAAAAAGGAAAAGGAATTAAGCAGCAAAGGTTATATACAAAATCATGTATGTGTATAACAGACACGGGCTCAATCCCTGAGTCAGGAAGAGCCCCTCTTCCAAGGGAACCCTCTCCAGTATTTTCTTTTTTTAATTGAAGGATAATTGCTTTACAGAATTTTGCTGTTTTCTGTTAAACCTCAACATGAATCAGCCATAAGTATACATATATGCCCTCCCTTCTGAAACCCCCTCACATCTCCCTCCCTTTCCCACCCCTCTAGGTTGATACAGAGCCCCTCTTTGAGTTACCAAAACCATAGAGCAAATTCCCATTAGCTATCTATTCCACATATGGTGATATAAGTTTCCATGTTACTCTTTCCATACCTCTCACCCTCTCCTCCACTTTCCCTGTGTCCATAAGTCTGTTCTCTAGTCTATTTCCCCACTGTTGCCCTGTAAATAAATTCCTCAGTACTATTTTTCTAGATATGTGTGTTAGAATATGATATTTATATTTTTCTTTCTGACTCATTTCACTTTATAAAATAGGTTCTAGATTCATCCACCTCATCAGAACTGACTCAAATGCATTCCTTTTGATGGCTGAGTAATATTCTGTTTTGTATATGTACCACAACTTCTTTATCCATTCATCTGTTGATGGACATCTGGGTTGTTTCCATGTTCTAGCTATTTTAAATAGTGCTGCAGTGAACAATGGTATACATGTGTCTTTTTCAATTTTGGTTTCCTCAGGGTATATGCCTAGGGTTGGGTTGCTGGTGGTTTCATTCCTACTATTTTAAGGAATCTCCATACCATCTTCCATAGTGGTTGTATCAATTTGCAATCCCACCAACAGTGCAAGAGCATTCCCTTTTCTCTACACCATCTCCAACATTTATTGTTTGTAGATTTTTTGATGATGGCCATTCTGACCTGAGTCAGGTGATATCTCATTGTGGTTTTGATTTGCATTTCTATAATAATGAATGATGTTGAGCATCTTTCCATGTGTTTGCTAGCCATCTGTATGTCTTCTTGGGAGAAATGTCTGTTTAGGTCTTTTTCCCACTCTTTGATTGGGTTGTTTGTTTTTCTGGCATTAAGTTGTATGAGCTGCTTGTATATTTTGGAAATTAATCCTTTGTCAGTTGCTCATTTGCTATTATTTTTTCCCATTCCGAGGGTTGTCTTTTCACTTTGCTTATAGTTTCCTTTGCTGTATAAAAGTTTTTAAGTTTCAACAGGTCTTACTTGTTTACTTTTGGCTTTATTTCCATTTCTCTAGGAGGTGGGTCCATAGAGGATACTACTTTGATTTTTGTCATGCAGTGTTCTGCTTATATTTTCCTCTAAGATTTTTATAGTTTCTGGTCTTACATTTAGGTCTTTAATCCATTTTGAGTTTATCTTTGTTATGGTGTCTGGAAGTTTTCTAATTTCATTCTTTTCTATGTAGTTGTCCAGTTTTCCCAGCACTATTTATTGAAGAGGTTGTCTTTGCCCCATTGTATATTCTTGCCTCCCTTGTCAAAAATAAGATACCTTTAGGTGTATGGGTTTATTTCTGGGCTTTCTATCTTGTTCCATTGGTCTATACTTCTGTTTTTGTGCTGGTACCATACTGTCTTGATGACTGTCGTTTTGTCATATAGTCTAAAGTCAAGAAGCTTGATTCCTCCAGCTCCATTCTTCTTTCTTAAGACTGCATTGGCTATTTGGGGTCTTTTGTGTTTCCCTATGAATTCTGAAATTTTGGTTCTAGTTCTGTGAAAAATGCCATAGGTAATTTGATAGGGATTGCATTGAATATGTAGACCGCATTTGGTAGTATAGTCATTTTCACAATATTGATTCTTCCTACAAAGGAACATGGAATATCTCTCCATATGTTTATGTCATCTTCGATTTCTTTCATCAGTGTCTTATAAGTTTCTGTGTACAGTTCTTTTATCTCCTTAGGTAAGTTTATTATTTAATTCTTTTTATTGCACTGGTGAGTGGGATTGATTCCTTAATTTCTCTGAATTTTCATTGTTAGTATATAGAAATGTATGTGATTTCTGTGTATTGATTTTGTATCCTGCAACTTTGCTAAATTTACTGATTAACTCTAGTAATTTTCTGACCCTATCTTTAGGATTTTCTGTGTACAGTACCATGTCATCTCCAAACAGTGAGAGTTTTACTCCTTCTTGTCTGAGCTGGATTCCTTTTATTACTTTTTCTTCTCTGATTGCTGAAGCTAGGACTTCCAGAGCTATGTTGAATAATAGTGGTGGAAGTGGACACCCTGGTCTTGTTCCTGATCTTAGGGGAATGCTTTCAGGTTTTCACTATTGAGAATAATGTTTGCTGTAGGTTTATCACATATGGCCTTTACTATGTTGAGGTAGGTTCCTTCTATGCCAATTTTTTGAAGAGTTTTAATTATAAATAGGTGCTGAGCTTTGTCAATGGCTTTTTCTGCATCTATTGAGATTATCATAAGGTTTTTACCTTTCATTTTATTAATATGTGTATCACATTGATTTGCATATATTGAAGAATCCTTGCATTTCTGGAATAAACCCATCAGGATCATGGTGTATGAACTTTTTGAAGTTTTACTGAATTTTGTTCACTAACATTTCATTGAGGACTTTTGCATCTATCTTCATCAGTGATACTGACCTGCAGTTTTCATTTTTTGTCTGGTTTTGGTATCAGGGTGATGGTGGCCTTGTAGAATGAATTTGGAAGTGTTCCTTCTTCTGTAATTTTTTGAAAGAGTTTTAGAATGATAGGCATTAGCTTTTCTCTAAGTGTTTGATAGAATTCTTTGTGCAACCATCTTGTCCTTAGCTTTTGTTTTATGTTTTGTTTTTTTGTTTTTTAATCACAGCTTCAATTTCAATGCTTGTAACTGGGTTGTTCATAATTTCTACATCTTCCTGGTTCAGTCTTGAAAGATTGAACTTGTCTAAGCATCTGTCCATTTCTTCCAGGTTATCTCTTTTATTGCCATATAGTTGTTCATAATAGTCTATTATAATCCTTTGTATTTCTGCATTGTCTGTTGTAACCTCTCTTATTTCATTTCTAATTTTGTTGATTTGATTCTTCTCCTTTTTTTCTTGATAAGTCTGGCTAAAGGTTTGTCAATTTTGTTTATCTTCTCACAGAACCTGTTTTTAGTTTTATTAATCTTTACTACTATTGTTTCTTTCATTTCTTTTTACATTTGTTTCTCCTGGGATCTTTCTTATTTCACTCCTTCTGCTATTTTTTTTTTTTATTCTTTTTCCAGCTGTTTTAGGTGTAAAGTTAAGTTGTCTATTCGATGTTTTTTCTTGTTTTTTTTTTTTTTTTTTTTGAGGTAGGATTGTATTGCTATAAACTTCCCTCTTAGAAATGCTTTGGGTGCATCCCATAGGTTTTCAGTTGTGTTTTCATTATAGAAATTATTTGATTTCCTTTTTGATTTCATCAGTAAACATGTTGGTCATTTAGAAACATCTTTTTTAATCTCCATGCATTTGTATTTCTTACAGTTTTTTTTTTCCTTCTTGTAATTGGTATCTAGTCTCATAGCATTGTTGTCAGAGAAGATGCTTGATATGATTTCAATTTTTTTTAAATTTACTGAGATTTGGCTTGTGACCCAAGATGTGTTCTATCCTGGGGAATGTTCCATGTGTATTTGGAAAAGAAGGTGCATTCTTCTGCATTTGGATGGAATGTCCTGAAGATATCAATGAGATCCATCTTCTCTAATATATTATTTAAGACTTGTGTTTCCTTATTAATTTTCTGTTTTGATGATCCATCTGTTGATGTGGGTGGGGTGTCAAAGTCTTCTACTATTATTGTGTTACTGTCAGTTTCTCCTTTTATGTCTGTTAGTGCTTGTCTTGTGTATTGAGTTGCTCCTATATTGAGTGCATGCTGCTGCTGCTGCTAAGTCGCTTCAGTCATGTCCGACTCTGTGTGACCCCATAGACGGCAGCCCACCAGGCTCCCCCCTCCCTGGGATTCTCCAGGCAAGAACACTGGAGTGGGTTGCCATTTCCTTCTCAAATGCATGAAAGGGAAAAGTGAAAGTGAAGTCGCTCAGTCGTGTCTGACTCTTCGCGACCCCATGGTCTGCAGCCTACCAGGCTCCTCCGTCCATGGGATTTTCCAGGCAAGAGGACTGGAGTCGAGTGCCATTGTCTTCTCCATATTGAGTGCATAGATATTTACAATTGTTATGTCTTCTTTTAGGATTGATCCCTTACTCATTATGTAGTGTCCTTTCTTATCTTTTGTAAGGAATAAATATCTTGTATTTATTTTAAGGTCTATTTTGTGTGACATGAGGATTGCTACTCCAGCTTTCTTTTCATTCCTATTTGCATCAAATTTATTTTTCTATCCTCTCACTTTTAGTCTATATGTGTCTTGAGGTCTCAGATGGGTTACTTGTAGGCAGCATATATACAGGTCTTGTTTTTGTATCCATTTAGCCAGTCTGTGTCTTTTGGTTGGAGGATTTAATCCATTTACATTTAAAATAGTTATTGATATATATGTTCCTGTTGTCATTTTCTTAATTGTTTGGGGTTGATTTTGTAGATCTTTTGTATTCTCTTGTATTTCTTGACTATATAAGTCCCTTTAACTTTTGTTGTAAAGCTGCTTTGGTGGTACTGGATTCTCTTAACTTTTGTTTGTCTAAAAAACTTTTGATTTCTCCATCAATTTTGAATGAGATCCTTGCCAGGTACAGTAGTCTTGGTTGTAGATTTTTCCCTTTCAGTACTTTAAATATGTCCTGCCATTCCCTCCTGGCCTGCAGAGTCCTGCTGAAAGATCAGCTGTTAAGCATAAGAGGTTTCCCTTGCATGTTACTTGTTGCTTCTCCCTTGCTGCTTTTAATATTCTTTCTTTGTGTTTAGGCTTTGTTAGTTTGATTAGTATGTGTCTTAGCATTTTTCTCCTTGTATTTATCCTGTATGGGACTCTTTTTGCCTCTTGGACTTGACTATTTCCTTTTGCATGTTGGGGAAATTTTCAGCTACAATCGCTTCAAAAATTTTCTCATACCCTTTCTTTTTCTCTTCTTCTTCTGCCACCCCTATAATTCAAATGCTGGTGTGCTTGATATTGTCCCAGAGGACTCTGAGACTATCCTCAGTTCTTTTCATCCTTTTTAATTTATTCTGCTCTTTAGAAATTATTTCTACCATTTTATCTTCCAGCTCACTGATTCCTTCTTCCGCTTCAGATATTCTGCTATTGATTCCTTCTAGAGTATTTTTTTTTATTTCCATAACTGTGTTGTTTATCTCTGTATGTTTATTCTTTAATTCTTCTAGGTCTTTTAATTGATTCTTGCATTTTCTCCATTTTGTTTTCAGTGTTTTGATCATCTTTACTATCATTCTGAATTCTTTTTCAGGTAGTTTGCCTATTTCCCCTTCATTTATTTGGACTTCCGTGATTTTAGTTTGTTCCTTCATTAGTGTAGTATTTCTCTGTCTTTTCATTATTATTATTATTTTAACTTATGATGCTTGAGGTCTCCTTTTCCCAGTCTTCAAGGTTGAATTTTTTCCTTCTTGGTTTCTGCCCTCCTGAGCTTGGTCCAGTGTTATGTATAAGCTTCATATAGGGTGAGATTTGTGCTGAGTTTTTGTTTGTTTGTTTGTTTTTCTTCTGATGTGCAAGGCTGAGTGAGGTGTTAATCCTGTATGCTGATGATTGGGTTTGTGTTTTTGTTTTGCTTGTTATTTAGATGACATGTCCTGCACAGGGTGCTACTGGTGGTTGGGTGATGTGGGTTTTGTATTCAAGTGGTTTACTTTGTGTAAGTTCTCCACTATTTGATACTCCCTAGGATTAGTTCTCTGGTAATCCAAGGCTTTGGAATTAGTGCTCTCACTCAAAAGCCTCAGGGTTTAACCTCTTTCAACCAAGATGGAATAGCCAATACCTGTACCTTTCTGCTGAAACTAATTCTGATATTAATTGGGTAGGATCCAGTCTCCTTCCATTTGTGGCTTTGCCTCTGAGAAGTCATGGAGTATTCTTCCTTCAGATCCCTCAGGGGTCCAGGGTCTAAATGTTCAGAAAGGAACATGCAAGGTTTCAGCTCACCTTTCCAAGTGCTGCCTAGGGCTCTCAAAGCAAAAGCAACCTGACCTCACATCTTTGGCTGAGTCCAGCAACTCCTTGGGCTGCCCCAGCAGTAAGCTGCCTCCACCTCCATCCTACAGGTGCCTAGAGCCCTCTCAATTATTCTTGCCTGGAGAATCCCATAGAAAAAAGTACCTGGTGGGTTACAGTCCATAGGGTCACCAAGTCTTAGGACATGCCTGAAGTGACTTAGCATGCATGCACACATGCATGTAAGTAAAGACCTGCACTCTAAGATTTTAGAATATGTTTACTTTTCTTTCTTTAACTTTTAGTTTTATTATACAAAAATATGCCAAAATAAGACTTTTGTTTTGTAAAAGTAATTAGAGTTTGGGCCAGAGTATGTCTATATACATGGATATCAGTGTATTTATCACGGTTTATTAGCAGAGTCTAAGAAAGTTCCTTTTACATACTTTATTTGCACTGGTTGCTGTTTAGTCGCAAGTAGTGTCTGACTCTTTTGTGATCCCGTGGACTGTAGCCCACCATGTTCATCTCCACGGATTTCCCAGGCAAGTATACTGCAGTGGGTTGCCATTTCCTTCTCTAGGGGATCTTTGCAGACCAGGGATTGAATCCATATCTCCTGTATTGGCAGGCAGATTGCTTACCACTGAGCCACTGGGGAAGCCCTCATTTTATTTGCATTGCTTGTCATCAAATCAGAAATGATACAGCAAGATATAAGGAGAATGTGCTAAATTATTTTATTTGATTTCATTTGAATAGAAGATAGAGTTTATTTAATTCTTTTTAAAATCAAAGACAGAATAAACTCAAAGTATGTAATTCCAATTTTGTAACACTTCCTCTCTTGCACAGTCTACTGAAAGTACTGGCTAATTATATTTTGTATGAAACAAGAACATAATTTCCAATGTTTTGACAATCAACAAATTGCACATTAGTTAGTTGTAAATAAATTTATTAGAAACAGTTGTCCTTGTTTGTAGATTCTGCTTTGAAAGAGTAAATTAATTTAAGGGTCATCATTCACAAGAAATGTATTATAATATCAAAGCAATAGTTATGAAAAATCAAAGCCTACCTACTAAATAGCAGTAGAAATCTAATATTGCAACAAGATGAAAGAAGAAAGCATGTGAGGTCTATGATATCAGCATGGTGCCTTCTGGTAATCAGATTTTCAGTCATGATTCATTTGGCTCAATTATTTTACTAATAATGTTATCTGTGCTATAATATAAACATTATATTGGTTTCCACTGAGAAATGTAAATCACAGATTGTTAAGCATCTTTTCTTGAGGATACTTCCATTGTCAATTAATTGGTAGAAATGTCAGCTTCTTTACACTTTGAGAACAATAGTTCTTGAAGTATATTAGCAAGAATGCCTGTATAGAAATCATAATCTTTCTATAATAAGATTTGGATAGCCTAACTAAAACAGGGTCTTTATTTGAATATGGCCTGTAATTATTTACTTTTGTAAAAATGTCATAATTTAGTCATAAATATCATTTTCCATATGTAGGAGGATGGTTTGAAATATGTCTGATTTTCTTACCAATTAGTATTTATTAGGTAGGCATTGTAGGTGGCAATAGTGAAGAATAATCTACCTGCCAATGCAAGAGATGTAAGAGATGTGGGTTTGATCCCCACGTCAGGAAGATACCCTGGAGGAGGAAATAGCAACCCATTCCAGCATTCTTAACTGGAGAATCCCATGGACATAGGAGCCTGGCAGGCTACAGTACATAGGGTTGCAAGAGTTGGATGTGACAGAAGCAACTTAGCACACAGCATGTCAGGATTGAGGAATGTGAGGGTTCAGAAAGTGAGTAATCCAGTCAGCTTTACAAAAGAATATCTGTATTTAAGTTTAAAGGATATGTCACAGTTTAGGTACTTCAGGCAGTTGATCCTGATCCAGAGATAAGCAGGCTAAAAGTGTACTCCAACGTGTTTGTGAGTTCACCACCTGTGGAAGAGAATGGAATAAGGCAGGGCTGTCTACAAGGAGAATTTGGGCTAAGATGCATGCTCAGGAATGCATTACTTCACTCTCCAGCGATTGAAGCTGAAATAGCCTTTTGGAACTCTCTCAAACTTGGGAGATGTGGACAGCTTATTATATACTGATGTGACTTAGTCATTGAATATGGCCTGCCCTAGAAAGGTGGTTTAACTTAGGCAAAAAGGCATCCTCAGCAGAGGTAATTCCCAAAGAGAGCTGAATGCTGAGGGCTTTCTGCAGGTAGTACTCCCAGTAGTGGAGGAATAAACTGCCAGTTCCAAATGAGGATTTGGGAAATCTCGCTACATGTATATGTAAGTTCAGTTCAGTTCAGTCGCTCAGTGGTGTCTGACTCTTTGCAACCCCATGAATCGCAGCACGCCAGGCCTCCCTGTCCATCACCAACTCCCAGAGTCCACTCAAACTCATGTCCATTGAATTGGTGATGCCATCCAGCCATCTCATCCTCTATCATCCCCTTCTCCTCCTGCCCCCAACCCCTCCCAGCATCAAGGTCTTTTCCAATGAGTCAACTCTTCACATCAGGTGGCCAAAGTATAGGAGTTTCAGCTTTAGCATCAGCCCTTCCAATGAACACGCAGGGCTGATCTCCTTTAGAATGGACTGGTTGGATCCCCTTGCAGTCCAAGGGACTCTCAAGAGTGTTCTCCACCACCACAGTTCAAAAGCATCAATTATTCAGTGCTCAGTTTTCTTCACAGTCCAACTCTCAAGGTACATATATATGCATAGGTCAAATGTACACATATGTATATGTATATATGTGCATATGAATATGTATATATACACATATGTATATATAATGTCTGCTAAAAGTACTGGTGAAGGTATGATTTTTATTAGACTTTAATATGTAACAAAATAAAATTAAACTTATTAAAATGTAATGATGTCATGATAGGAAGAACATTTCTCAGTTGCACACTATTTTAAGTTAAGACATTAAGATAAAAACAATGACATTTATGTAATAAAGCAATAGCTTTCTATAGGTAGTAAGACTTGGAATTCTGTCTTTAAAATTATAAATTACATTAAGGTGTACTAGCTATGGATTCACTATATTTCTTGCTGCTGCCCATAAAATAATAACAACAATTTAAAAATGCCTTTAAATGACAATTCTTTTGAATATCAATTTAAAAGAAGAGAAGTAAAAGGCAAAGGGGAAAAAGAAAGATATACCCATCTGAATGCAGAGTTCCAAAGCATAGCAAGGAGAGATAACAAAGCCTTCCTGCATGATCAATGCAAAGATCTAGAAATCTCTTCAAGAAAATTATAGATACCAAAGGAACATTTCATGCAAAAGTGGACACAATAAAGGACAGAAACATTATGGATCTAACAGAAGCAGAGAATATGAAGAAGAGGTGGCAAGAATATACAGAAGAACCATACAAAAAGGATCTCATGACCCAGATAACCACGAAGGTATGATTACTCATCTAGAGCCAGATGTCTTAAAATGTGAAGTCAAGTAGGCCTTAGGAAGCATCACTACAAACAAAGCTAGTTGAGTTGATGGAATTTCAATGGAGCTATTTCAAGTCCTAAAAGATGATGCTGTGATAGGGCTCCATTCAATATGCCAGCAAATTTGGAAAACTCAGCAGCGGCCACAGGACTGAAAAAGGTCAGTTTTCATTCCAATCCGGAAGAAGGACAATGCCAAAGAATGTTCAAATTACCACACAATTGCACTCATCTCACATGCTAGCAAACTAATGCTCAAAATTCTCCAAGCTAGGCTTCAACAGTACATGAACTGAGAACTTCCATAAATTCAAGCTGGATTTAGAAAAGGCAGAGGAACCAGAGATTAAATTGCCAACATCTGTTGGATCATAAGAAAAGACAAGAGAATTCCAGAAAAACATCTACTTCTGCTTCATTGATTATACTAAATCCTTTCACTGTGTGGATCACAACAAGCTGTTGAAAATTCTTCAGGAGATTGAAATACCAGACCACATTACCTGCCTCCTGAGAAATCTATATGCAGATTAAGAAGCAAGAGTTAAAACTGGACATGGAACCATGGACTGGTTCCAAATTTGAAAGGAGTACATCAAAGCTGTATATTGTTATTTTCTTTTTTAACTTATATGCATATGGCCTCATGCTAAATGCCAGACTGGATGAAGCACAAACTGGAATCAAGATTTCAGGGAGAAATATCATTAGCCTCAGATATGCAGATATGCAGAAACTACCCTTACGGCAGAAAGTGAAGAAGAACTAAAGAGCCTCTTTCTGAAAGTGAAAGAGGAGAGTGAAAAAATCTGACTTAAAATTCAATATTTACAAAATGAAGATGATGGCATTTGGTTCCATCACTTCATGGAAAATAGATAGAGAAAGAATAGAATCAGTTATAGACTTTATTTTCTTGGACTCCAAAATCACTGCAGATGGTGACTGCAACCATGAAATTAAAAGATGCTTGATGCTTAGAAGAAAACCTATGACAAACTTAGCATATTATGAAGCAGAGACATTAGTTTACCAACAAAGGTCCAACTAGTCAAAGCTATGTTTTTTAAAGTAGTCATGTATAGATATGAGAGCTGAACCATAAAGAAGGCTGAGAGCTGAAGAACTGATGCTTCTGAGCTATGGTGTTGGTGAATACTCTTGAGAGTCCCTTGGACAGCAAGGAGATCAAACAAATCAGTCCTAAAGGAAATCAGTCCGGAAGATTCATTGGAAAGACTGATGCTGAAGGTGAAGCTCCAATACTTTGGCCATCTTCTGTGAAGAACTGACTCATTGGAAAATACTCTGATGCTGGGAAAGATTGAATCCAGGAGGAGAAGGGGATGACAGAGGATGAGATGGTTGGATGGCATCATTGACTCAACGGACATGAGTTTGAGCAATCTCTGGGAGAAGGTGAAGGACAGGGAATTCTGGCGTGCTGCAGTCCATGGGGTCACAAAAAGTCAGACATGGCTGAGTGACTGAACTGAACTGAAAAATGCCTTTGAATCACACACCTACACATTTTTATATTTTTGTATTTTATCTAAATTCAAAACATTGATAAAGAATTAGATAAAACGTTAATTGTACAGGATATTAGAAGAAAGATAAGTTGTATTTTAAATATAGAAATAAACTTTTATGATAATCAAACTACTGCTCAACATGAAAGAAGAAAAAATATATAGATTGCCAGAGAATAAGATGGTAGAGAAAATAGGTGGATGCGGAGTACATCTCTCTCCATGGATACATCAGGAATACACTGTCAGACTTAGAAGTGCATAGAGAACACAAGCTGAGAGCAGACAGGAGTACCTGACCAGTGGAAAAGAATATATAGACCCATGCAAAACTCGGTAGGATGAAGGAACTAGGGGGAGAAACAGGAGTGTTAGTAGGACTGGACCTGCCCCCATCGGGAGGGGGAGCTGAAGCAGGGGTCCGATCCCCACATTGTGGCAATTGTCTAAGTCAGAGGAGAAACATTTAAGAGTGAAACAGTTGATCTGTGGCAGCCTAAATGGAATGAGACTCAGAGAGTCTTTGGTGCAGCCATATATACCCAGGACAGGGACGCTGGTCCCCTGGAAGGCCCATTGGCTGGGAGCTGGAATTCAGGGATTGTGGAGCGATCCAGGGCGAGGGCTGCTGTTGACTGCAGAGAGACAGGTCGAGGGGATGCGAGGGAGGATACTCTGGAGGGCATTTCCTGTGGAAGAGAGCTAGGCAGCCATGGAAGCAAGGTGTTAACTGCTGAGTCATGCATAGTGGGTGGAGTCATCACCATAGCCTCTCTCTCCACACGCCAGCATCGGCAGCTGAATGATAGAGAGGCTGGCCCATCAAACGCCTGATGCACTGCACTACTGAGTAGGACACCACCCAGGGTGCTCATTTAAGTGACTGATGCACTGAACTACAGAGTAGGACCGCTCCCAAGGTGCCCCTTTAAGTGCCTGATGTGCTGATCTACAGAGTAGGATCCCAGCCAGCGGGTCTCCTTTAGGTGCCTGACCTGCCAAACATCAGAGAAGGACCCGAGGCAAGGGAGCCATCTAAGTGCCTGAATGGAGGAGCTATGGAGAAAGACTGGCCAAAGAGGCCTTCTGATTGCCAGCTACAAGAGACTTGAAAAATGACCCCAATAGGGCCATATCTCCTGCGGCAGAGGCAGTCTATGTCCCTGCACACTTGGCAACACCAGGGTCCCTGCAAGCCAAGCAGCTGTGCCACCTTCATGCTCAACTCTCACTGGGACAGAGCTGACAGAGGCAAAAAATAGTCTTGTATCTTTGCACACAGGATCACTTTGGTTGTGTCCAACTCTTTGCAACCCTGTAGACTGTGGCCTTCCAGGCTTCTCTGTCATGGAGGGAGGTTCTCCAGGCAAGAATACTGGAGAGTATTGGCCAATACTGGTTGCCATACCCTTCTAGTGTATGGCACTAGAAGGGTATGTATTTCCTGATCCCCCTTCTGCCAACTCCCCCAAGTACTTGGTGCTGCCAGAAACCCTGCAACCCAAGCAACTGCACCACCTCCACACCTGGCCCTCACAAGGGCAAGCCCAAGTCCTCCAGGGCAGCCTCAGTTGCAAATCCCAGCGGACGACCCACAAGCAGAGGTGGAAATAAAACCACAATTGAAGCCCAGGGGCAGTGTAGCTAAGGAAGGAGACCCAAAACCTTCTCACCAGCTCTACAAGCTGCAGATTAAATCCACAGGATAAACTAGGCAGACTGTGTCTATGGACTATGTAAAAGGACACTGAGAGTTCCTGCAAAAGAAAACTCACTAAGTCTGATAGCTCTGGGCTTTGGAATCAAGAACACAAAGGAGTGGGACCAGATTAGAATCTGAACTGCCCCCACAACAGTTCCAGAGATCAGTACAGTGCTGGAGGGCATCCTAGGGAGGTGAGGTGGACTGTGATTCCAGTGAGGGAAAGGATTCTGACAGCAGAGACTCAAGAGAAACATTTATTATTCTTATGTTTTGACTTGTTCTGTGTATTCTTTTTTTGTTTGTTTGTTTGTTTTTTCTTTTTCTTTCCTCCCTCTGTTGTATTGTTGATATTATTGGCACTATGAAATCTAATTAAGCTCTTGAGCTTTTTTCCCCCTCAGTCACATTTTTTACATTTTTTTTCAGTTCAGTTCAGTCACTCAGTCATGTCCTACTCCTTGCCACCCCATGAATTGCAGCATGTGGGGCCTCCCTGTCCATCACCAACTCCCGGAGTTCACTCAGATTCATATCCATCAAGTCAATGATGCCACTGAGCCATCTCATCCTCTGTTGTCCCCTTCTCCTCCTGCCCCCAATCCCTCCCAGCATCAGAGTCTTTTCCAATGAGTCAACACTTCTCATGAGGTGGCCAAAGTACTGTAGTTTCAGCTTCAGCATCATTCCATCCAAAGAAATCCCAGGGCTGATCTCATTCAGAATGGACTGGTTGGATCTCCTTGCAGTCCAAGGGACTCTCAAGAGTCTTCTCCAACACCACAGTTCAAAAGCATCAATTCTTCGGTGCTCAGCCTTCTTCACAGTCCAACTCTCACATCCATACATGACCACAGGAAAAACCATAGCCATGACTAGATGGATCTTTGTTGCCAAAGTAATGTCTCTGCTTTTGAATATGCTATCTAGGTTGGACATAACTTTCCTTCCAAGGAATAAGTGTCTTTTAATTTCATGGCTGCAGTCACCATCTGCAGTGATTTTGGAGACCCAAAAAATAAAGTCTGACACTGTTTCCACTGTTTCCCCATCTATTTCCCATGAAGTGATGGGACCGGATGCCATGATCTTCGTTTTCTGAATGTTGAGCTTTAAGACAACTTTTTCACTCTCCACTTTCACTTTTATTAAGAGGCTTTTTAGTTCCTCTTCACTTTCTGCCATAAGGGTGTCATCTGCATATCTGAGGTTATTGATATTTCTCCCAGCAATCTTGATTCCAGCTTGTGTTTCTTCCAGTCCAGCGTTTCTCATGATGTACTCTGCATAGAAATTAAATAAGCAGGGTGACAATATGCAGCCTTGATGTACTCCTTTTCCTATTTGGAACCAGTCTGTTGTTCCATGTCCAGTTCCAACTGTTGCTTCCTGACCTGCATACAGATTTTTCAATAGGCAGGTTAGGTGGTCTGGTATTCCCATCTCTTTCAGAATTTTTCACTGTTTATTGTGATCCACGCAGTCAAAGGCTTTGGCATAGTCAATAAAGTAGAAATAGATATTTTCCTGAACTCTCTTCCTTTTTCCAGCAGATATTGGAAATTTGATTTGTGGTTCCTCTGCCTTTTCTAAAACCAGCTTGAACATCTGGAAGTTCATGGTTCATGTATTGCTGAAGCCTGGCTTGGAGAATTTTGAGCATTACTTTACTAGCATGTGAGATGAGTGCAGTTGTGTGGTAGTTTGAGCATTCTTTGGCATTGCCTTTCTTTTGGATTGGAATGAAAACTGGCCTTTTCCAGTCCTGTGGCCACTGCTGAGTTTTCCAAATCTGCTTGCATATTGAGTGCAGCACTTTCACAGCATCATCTTCCAGGATTTGAAATAGCTCAACTGGAATTTCATCACCTCACTAGCCTTGTTTGTAATGATGCTTTCTAAGGCCCACTTGACTTCACATTCCAGGATATCTGGCTCGACACTACAGAGTGAGTAAGGGATGAATCCTAGAGGAAGACATAACGATTGAAAATATCTAGGCACCCAGTATAGGAGAAACTCAATACATAAGACAAGCACTAACAGACATAAAAGGAGAAACTGACAGTAACACAATAATAATAGGAGACTTTGACACCCCACTTACACCAACGGATGGATCATCAAAACATAAAATTGATAAGGAAACACAAATCTTAAATGATACATTAGATGAGATGGATCTCATTGATATCTTCAAGACATTCCATCCAAATGCAGAAGAATACACCTTTTCAAGTGAACATGGAGCATCCTGCAGGATAGACCACATCTTGGATCACAAATCAAACCTCAGTAAACTTAAGAAAATTGAAATTGTATTAAGCAGCTTCTCCAACCCTATGTTGTAAGAATAGATATCAACTATAAGAAAAAAATCTGTAAGAAGCACAAACACATGGAGATTAAACAACATGTTTCTAAATAACCAAAAGTGTCCTGAAGAAATCAAAAGGGAAATAAAAAACATTGTAGAAACAAAAACAATGAAAACACGACAACTCAAAACCTATGGGATGCAGCAAAACTGTTCTAGGAGGAGGTTATAGCAGTTCTATCTTACTTCAAGAAACAAGAAAAACATCAAATAGACAGCCTAAATATACACCTAAAACAACTGGAAAAGAAGAACAAAAAAACACCCAAAATTAGGAGAAGGAAAGAAAACATAAAGTTCTGAGTAGAAATAAGTGAAAAGGAAAAGAAACAATAGTATGGATTAATAAACCTAAAACCTGGTTTTTGAGAAGATAAACAAAATTGACAAACCTTTATCCAGACTCATTAAGAAAAAAAGAGAAGAATCACAACAACAAAAGTAGAAATGAAAAAAGAGAGATTACAACTGACAATGCAGAAATACAAAGGATTATAAGAGACAACTATAAGTGAACACAGATTATAAGTGAACAACTATATGGCAATATAATGGATAACATGGAAGAAATGGACAGATTCTTCAGTTCAGTTCAGTCACTCAGTCGTGTCCGACTCTTTGAGACCCCATGAATTGCAGAATGCCAGGCCTCCTTCTCCATCACCAACTCTGAGTTCACTCAAACTCACGTCCATCGAGTCAGTGATGCCATCCAGCCATCTCATCCTCTGTCGTCCCCTTCTCCTCCAGCCCCCAATCCCTCCCAGCATCAGAGTCTTTTCCAATGAGTCAAGTCTTCGCATGAGGTGGCCAAAGTACTGGAGTTTCAGCTTCAGCATCATTCCTTCCAAAGAAATCCCAGGGCTGATCTCCTTCAGAATGGACTGGTTGGATCTCCTTGCAGTCCAAGGGACTCTCCAGAGCCTTTTCCAATACCACAGTTCAAAAGCATCAATTCTTTGGTGCTCAGCTTTCTTCACCGTCCAACTCTCACATCCATACATGATTACTGGAAAAACCATAGCCTTGACTATGCTTTTAAATATGCTATCTAGGTTGGTCATAACTTTCCTTCCAAGGAATAAGCATCTTTTAATTTCATGGTTGCAATCACCATCTCCAGTGATTTTGGAGTTCCCCCAAAATAAAGTCTGACACTGTTTCCACTGTTTTCCATCTATTTTCCATGAAGTGATGGGACCGGATGCCATGATCTCAGTTTTCTGAATGTTGAGCTTTAAGACAACTTTTTCACTCTCCTCCTTTACTTTCATCAAGAGGCTTTTTATTTCCTCTTCATTTTCTGCCATAAGGTTGCTGTCATCTGCATATCTGAGGTTATTGATATTTCTCCTGGCAATCTTGGTTCCAGCTTGTGTTTCTTCCAGCCCAGGGTTTTTCATGATGTACTCTGCATAGAAGTTAAATAAGCAGGGTGAAAATATACAGCCATGATGTACTCCTTTTCCTATTTGGAACCAGTCTGTTGTTCCATGTCCAGTTCCAACTGTTGCTTCCTAACCTGCATACAGGTTTTTCAAGAGACAGGTCAGGTGGTCTGGCATTCCCATCTCTTGAAGAATTTTCCACAGTTTATTGTGATCCACACAGTCAAAGGCTTTGGCATAGTCAATAAAGCAGAAACAGATGTTTTTCTTGAACTCTCTTGCTTTTTTGATGATCCAGCGGATGTTGACAATTTGATCTCTGGTTCCTCTGCCTTTTCTAAAACCAGCTTGAACATCTAGAAGCTCACAGTTCATGTATTGCTGAAACCTGGCTTGGAGAGTTTTGAGCATTATTTTACTAGTGTGTGAGATGAGTGCAATCGTGTGGCAGTTTGTGCATTCTTTGGCATTGTCTTTCTTTGGGATTGGAATGAAAACCGGCCTTTTCCAGTCCTGTGGCCACTGCTGAGTTTTCCAAATGTACTAGCATATTGAGTGCAGCACTTTCTCAGCATCATCTTTCAGGATTTGAAATAGCTCAACTGGAATTCCATCACCTCCACTAGCTTTGTTTGTAGTGATGCTTTCTAAGGCCCACTTGACTTCACATTCCAGGATGTCTGACTCTAGGTGAGTGATCACACCGTCATGATTATCTGGGTCATGAAGATCTTTTTTGTACAGTTCTTCTATGTATTCTTGCCACCTCTTCTAAATACCTTCTGCTTATGTTAGGTCCATACCATCTCTGTCCTTTATTGAGCCCATCTTTGCATGAAATATTCCCCTGGTGTCTCTAATTTTCTTGAAGAGATCTCTAGTTTTTCCCATTCTATTGTTTTCTTCTATTTCTTTACATTGATTGCTGAGGAAGGCTTTTTTTAATCTCTCATTGCTATTCTTTGGAACTCTGCATTCAGATGGGAATATGACCCAGAAATCCCACTCCTGAGGAAACCAAAATTGAAAAAGACACATGTATCCCATTGTTCATTGTAGCACTATTTATAATAGCTAGAACATGAAAGCAATCTAGATATCTATCAACAGATGAATGGATAAAGAAGTTGTGGTACATATACACAATGAAATATTACTCAACCATAAGAGGGAACACATTTGAGTCAGTTCTAATGATGTGGATGAAACAAGGATCTTTTATACAAAGTGAAGTAAGTCAGAAAGAGAAAGATAAATATCCTAGTCTAATGGGTATATATGGAATCTAAGAAAATGGTACTGAAGAATTTATTTACATGCCAGCAATGGAGCAACAGACATAGGGAATAAACTTATGAATATGGGGAGAAGAGAGGAGAGGGTGAGATGCATGGAACAAGTAACATGGAAACTTACATTACTAAATGTAAAATAAATATGCAGCAGGGATTTGCTGTATGGGTCAGGAAACTGGAACAGGGGCTCTGTATCAACCTAGAGGGATGGTATCAGGAGAGATGGGAGGGAGGTACAAAAGGAAGGGGATATATGTATACCTATGGCTGATTCATGTTGAGCTTTGATAGAAAACAACAAAATTCTGTAAAGCAATTATCCTTCAATAAAGTAAATAAATAATAAAAAAGAAAAATGTGTAATAGATATGATATACATGTATGCATATATAAGCTTCAAAGAAAAAGTGTGGTACTGAAGATAATAAATACATGCAAAATTAAAATATCTTATATGATATATATTCAAGAAATGCCTTCAAAGATACATGAATGAGATTATTTTCATTATAATGGATTATGATGCCAGGTTTGATAATAAAAAAATTACTTGCTGCTTCTATCTACTTGCTATTTCCAGTTCAAAATATTAGATACCTTCAGGAGAAAGTGTGTGAAATAAAACTATTTATCTCTAGTGACCAGAATTCCAAAATGTAACATGGGGTTTTCAAAGTTAAAAATATGTTTATAAGCAACAAAAATTATTATAAGGCAGTATATTTGAAATAATATGAAATGTTAAATTAGAAACCTTAAATTATCTAGTTAATATTTATCTAGAAAGTTTATCTTTGTCTTAAAAAGCAACATGCTGCAATAGAACTTTCTGTTTATTCTAGCTTTAATTTAATATAATTTTTATTAACAAATTCACATGTCAGATCACACATTTATAGGTCATTTCTGTGTAAAAGAAAAGTAGACATTATAATTTCAATGGATACAAAAAATTGACTCATATATTGAAGAAGGTATTAAGTTAGTAAAATTCTGTGAGTTCCGAATTAACTACTGTAAATTCAAACTAGTGCATTGGAAGGTTCTCCAAAAGCTCTGTACTATGACCCTGTATTAGATGGTTATGACCCTTACGGACCACTAGGAGGCACTGATTTGATAACGCATAAAGAACATGGAAAACAAAGCCACTCTATAACATTAAAATGCTGGGTTAAAGGGTTTTGACACTGACAAAACAAGAGTAAAGATAAGTGTTGCTTGTTTGACCATTCACTCTTTATGTTTGGGTGAACAGTGTCAGTGAGCCAGAAATAAAGGCTTAGGTATTTTGTGTATTCTCAGACAAGCAGTCCTCTTACAGTATTTCTGCTTTGAATGCTTGTCATGAATGTGATAGGCAGGAAGCCATGGCAACCAGAAATATATGAAAGGCATCAGAGAGCAAAGCTAAGCCACTCTGCTGCTATGACAAATACTATATTTGCGTTTTCCTGATTTACCTAAATTAAAGCTTTCAAATCAATCTGTGTAGATTTTTTTTTATTAATACTTCTCTTTGAAAGATAATCACACCCCCTCAAAGACTGGTGGAAGAAAAAAGAAAAACAAAGGAATACATTAATTTAGTCTTACATAATACTCTGTTTTTACAAGTAATTTCTAAAAAAAAAAAGAAAATAAAGCTATGAATAAATGCAATTACAGTTGATATTATTTACTTCCCAATGGAAATACATGTTGCACACAAAAAGTTCTGTATAATAATAAAATAAGTATTTAAATGTCTATTAACTATAGCTTGGGATTGGATTAGTTATTTCTCTGCACAATTAAACAAATGTTTAATTGAGCTTAAACTCACACTTCAAAAACTAACACTAACAAAGGAATTATATCAGATATAGAATTTCACAGAATGCTTCTCCTATCTCTCAAGCCTTTTTTCTTTGTGCTATAACTTACTTAAAGCAGTATCTTGCTCCATTCAACCTCTATCTTATATAAGGATGATTTCTGATACAATAGTAGTAAAAATCAGCTTATTTTGGGCGTGTTCTGTTCTATATTATATGAAAACTTTGGAGACAGCTATATATTGAACACTATAATATTCTTAGTTTATAATCGAAATAAAGCAACAGTATACAAATTAAAAACATAGACTTTTTGCTTCAAATATAAATGTGTTCAGCCCTTGAGGTGAAGACAGTTTACCCTCTATTTTATGTCTTCCCCTCACTAGAGGACCATCTAACTCTACTCATTGTTAACTGCATCTTTGCTTGTCTTTATCAGAAATGACAGAAATGAGATCCTGATGAAGAACTTCTGTCTATAAGCCAGCATCATAGAAAACCTTTGCCTGAGAAGAAGCAGGTCTCATTTGGATTGCACAGGGCAAATATACTAGAGTGGTTAAGCATGAGAGCTCAGAGGACAATTTACTTGGGTCCAGTTTCAGCACACTTCCTTTAAGCTAATTTCTTTCAATGTGATGGAGGTTATAATCACACTCACCAGATAACTTTGTTAAAGGAAAATCACTTAGCAAATCACCTGGTGCACAGTAAGCCCTTGATAAATGTTAGTTTTATCATCATCATTGTTGTCATCCTCCTCATCAAAGAAATTTTTAGACACTTTAGTTCAGGAAAAAGGATCTTGTTTATCAGCTCAGTTCTTTCAGTAATTTGGCAGAGTACAAGTAGAAAAAATTCATACAAGTACACTTGCAAAAACTTTTCAGAAAATTTTATGTACTAAAGGTTTCCTAAGTTTTAATTATTTTTAATAGGGCAGCATTAATTTAAGAGTAGAGGTTCTACAGACAGGATACATTACAAATTTATTGTTTTTAAATCTTTCTTAATTAACTTTGCATGTCTACTTTTAAGCACTTCTAGTAGATATCTCATTCTGGTGTTAGAAGTTATCCTGAACTTCAGATAGCCTTTTAGGGAACTTTCACAAGCTTATATGCAACCACTGTTCTCTGAAAACTAGCAGCAAAGTCAGTGCTATCCTCTCAAGAGAACAGTATAAGGTTTCTTCAGAGTGCTTAAGAGGCTAGTGAAAAGAGCTGAAAAAAAAGGAAAGAAAAAGGAAAAAACGGTCATTTGTAAAATCAAGAAAGGTAACAATGAAGAGTAGTTCCAAGTTCAGGCTTGACAACCAGACCGTTTGATTCTGATCTTAGCTTCTCACCTCACTGGCTGTGCACCAGTCAGGATAGGGTAAGTTTGGCTGTGATAACAGACACATGCCAATTTTTTCTTGGTTTAAGATAATTAAAGTTAATTTCTCATTCACAGCTATTTTATCTTCAAGTGTTTACAAGGGTACTCGCCACATATTCACTGATGAAGGCTTCTGCTTGGCTCATCCTCTAAGATAATAAAAGTAGGTAAAAGAAAATATGATGGATTTTATGCTGGTTCTGAAAGCTTATGCCCAGAATTGACAGGTACTTGTACTTACATTGTATTACATAAGCCAAGTATCATTACCATCTCAGAATTTAAGAAGAAGATATATAATTTTTCTTAAGGAAGATGGCTCAAATATTAATGAAGTAATGAGATAGTCTATTGTATGTAGCACTAAGTAAAAAATTTACCCTTCAAGTTTTTTTATCAGTAAAGTGAGAATCATAATAAAACCTTTTTCATAAGGTTGCTGTGAGAACCAAATAGGATAATAATTCTAAAACACTAAAGAGGTTTATCTGAGCCTGATAAATGGTTAATTAATGGCTTTTGTTACTCAGATCCCATGTGAGAAAAATCATAACTTAAAAATCAACTGTTTCAAGAATAACTAATATTTTAATGATCATTTCACAAGTAATAATTGATATTCACAGCATTGCTTCTGAGGTATTATTATTTTAATTTGAAAAATGATATATTTATTTATGATTGATCAAGTCATGGCTCAAATATAACTCTTCCAGCTCAGAAAATAAGACATGTGAGCCTTAGGAGGACCAAAATTGAAAAACAGAGCTAATGAATCATCTGCTCAGAAAAATATATAGTGCAAAATTTTGCATAAAATTTCCAAATTTTACTGACTCCCTGAAATACAAGTATGTTAAGAACTCAGTTTTATGTAATTAAACAAACATAGACTCATGAATACAGAAAGCAAACTAGTGGTTAGCAATGGAAGAGAGGTAGGGGGAAGGACAAGATAGGAGAAGGGTATTAAGAAGTAAAGACTAGTAGGTATAAAATAAATAAGATACAAGGATGTAAGGTACAATGTAGGGAATAGTCCATGGGGATTCTCCAGGCAAGAATACTGGAGTGAGTTGCTACACCCTCTTCCAGGGGATCTTCCCAGCCCAAGGCTTGGACCCAGGTCTCCAATGTTACAGGAGGATTTTTACTGTCTGAGCCACTGGGGAAGCCCTATAATAACTTAGATGGAATATAGTCTCTAAAAATATCAGGTCACTATGTTGTATACCTGAAACCAATATAACATTGTAAATCAACTATACTTCGATTAAAAAATAACCCCATTTATAGGAATTCTTTCTGATGGAAAGTCAGCCTTACATTCAACTTGCATTTTGACAATAAGACAGAACATCCATCAGAAAATCATTTATAGTTTTTAATGTACATTGCAACATCTTTAAGAGGTGAATAAAAGTACCATTAATTATTTTGCAAAACTATTTGAACAAAATAATAAATTCATGGGCTGTCTAATAGGAGTAACTTCATGCTAAAAATAAAGACTAATCAATGAGTCCTATGAGTGGAACTTATGATTGTATGAAATGAGCCTAATTCTATGCTTGAACTCTGGTTCTATTGTCTTACCAGTGACAGTTTCAAGTTACTTGTCTGGTTTTAGTAATGATCTTCAAATATCTACTATGGAAATGGAAGATTCTTAATTTTATCAAAAAGTAAACTGTACCTATTTTATACTTATTGTAGTAGATAGTGACCAGAGAAGCCCAATATTAATCCCTCCCTTTTTCCATCAAGATACAGTCTTGGGACTTCCCTGATGGTACAGTGTATAAGAATCTGCTTGTCACTGCAGGGACATGGGTTCAATCCTTGGTCTAGGAAGATTCCACATGACATGGAGCAACTAAGCCTGTGTGCCACAACTACTGAGCCCATGTACCTAGAGCCCATGCTCTGCAACAAAAAAGGCCACTGCAGTGAGAAGCCGGTGCACCGTGAGGAAGAGTAGCTCCTACTTGCCACAACTAGAGAAATCCTGCACGTAGCAGCAAACACCCAGCATGGCCAAGAATAAATAAATAATTTTAAAAAAGATGTAAAGCCTTTACTTCTAATTTTAAATATGAGCTGGCCTTCTTTAACCAAAAAACTGTGGCAAAAACAATGACTAACTCTATCTGTGCCTAAGCTTTAAGAAGCCTGGCGTCTTACAGTAATGTGCTCTCAGTAACATGCTTACAGTAACATGGGGAAGGGAGCCTTCTTGTAAGGGGAATGACTAACTTGAAGCAATGTGCTATAACAAAGTCCCAACCTGCCATGTGGATACACCCTGTACAAGAACACTAGAGGCCAGTTGTGCATGAAGCTGTCTTTGATTTTTAAAGCAGCATGGCCACCTGTTTAGTGCAAGTGAATGATTTCAGCTGGTGCTTTACAGAAGAAACATCTAGCAGAGAGAAGAACCAGTCCGGTGGAGCCCAGCCAAATCAGAACTGCAAGAAATAGCAAACTGATGTCTGTTGTAAGCCATTAAGTTTCGGAGTGACTTGTTATACTGCAATAAATAATTGAAGCATGTATTCAATATGCATAGTTTTAATGATCTTACCTATAGGGATTTGTTAGTTAAATAAAATGAAAGGCTTAGCTCTCAGGAAATGAAAAGCTTATTTTGATTGTTGAATAAGACGGTTGATTTCTTTCATGTTGTTTTCAAGATATGTATGTATTATTTTTTTAAAAAATATATAATGATTTTTCAGTATTTACAAGTTGATTTTAAAACTTAAAAATATGCCTGAAAATGAAATGTGTAAAATGGAACCTGGAAAATGCATATATGTAAATAGAGTAAAATAATGACTTTTGTATAGCTAGTTCATAATTATAAGCATGTCACATAGTTACTCCAAATCCTTCCTTGTCTGTTCAGTGTGGATTCTAGATAGATCCATGCTTAATTTTCTGATCACATTTCCCTATATTGATTTCTTCTTCTTTTGTAATATTGACTAGTTCTATCTCTTTTCAAACACATTCTTTCAATGTTCTATGCATTATTGCAACTCCTGTCTCTACCCTGCTTGACTTTCTTAAGTACTCTTAGCTTTTTCTCAAAACTGCACTTAAGTTCAGCCCTATCTCTGAAGCTTTCTGTGAAATCACCTATCAAAACTTAATCATACCATCATCTATTGTATTATTATCTACCGTTGTGTAACAACATTATCATAAATATAGGAGCTTGAAACACCACATGGTTCAGTTTCTGCAAATCTTGGCCAAAACTTAGTTGAGTTCTCTGTTTAATGATTCCACAAAACTGAAATCAAGGTGTTGACCATGACTACAGTCACATATATTGCTTGTCTGGGGAAATATTTGCTTTCAAGATCACATGATACTGGACAGCTTAGTTCCTTGCAGGCTGAGAACTGAGAACCTTGGTTTCTAGCCTAGAAGTCACCCTAATTTGCTTATCATGTGGTCATTTTCATAGGCCAACTCTCCACCTAGCATCTTGCTTTTTCAAAGACAACAGGGGAGATGGTTTCTCAGGAATACAGACATTGTAATCTTATGTAATATCATCACTAAACTGACATCAATCACTATTATGGACTGAATATTTGTGTCCCCCTGAAAATATATATATTGAAGCCATAATCCCCAGTGTGATGGTACTTGAGTTGGGGCTTCTAAGAAAGTAATTAAATGAGGCTATAAAAACAGAGCCCTGGTTCCATAAGAAGAAAGAGCAGAGAGCAGATTCTCATTTTTCCTCTGTGCATATGCACCAAGGAAATGCCATGTGAGAATGCAGTGAGAAGGTGACCAATACATAAGCCATGAAGAGAACCCTCACATGAAATGAAATAGACCAGAATCTTGAACATGGATTTTTCCAGCCTTTGGATGTGTGAGAAATAAATGATGTATAAAACACTCAGATACTTTTCTAAGTAGCCCCCACATACTAATTACCTCCAAAATATTATTTTGATTAAAACACATAAAGGGTCCCACTCATATTCGAAGAGTGGGAATTTAAGCAAGACATGAATACCAAGAGGTGGAGATCATGTGGGCTATGTTAGAGCCTGTCTACCACTATTCCATTTTTTTTTTTTTCTGTTATTCTATTGTGCATGCATCCTGCTTTGGGACATAAGTCAACCTTTAGATCTATTCTCGTGTATTCCTAAGGTGCTTCCTAGAACATGATATGTTTGTACTTTCTGGCCCTATTTGATTCTGTCATTATCATGCAAGTGGAGATACTGTGTCATTTTTGAATGGCAGATTTAAAAGCCAGTGGTTGATTTACCTTGTTTTTTTCCCGCTTGCTTTGATGATTATCAAAGCACGCCACAAAACAGACTCTGTCAACCTGGATCCTGGAACAACTATGATGTGCACAGTTCTCCCCTCAAACTCTATTTGACATGTAGTATGAATAAGGAAATAATTTTTATTGGGGTGAACTAAAGAGCCTCTAAGTCAAATCAAATCCCTTATGATTTTGCAGTGGAAGTGAGAAATAGATTTAAGGAACTAGATCTGATAGATGGAGTGTCTGAAGAACTATGGACGGAGGTTCATGACATTGTACAGGAGGCAGTGATCAAGACCATACCCAAGAAAAAGAAATGCAAAAAGGCAAAATGGTTGTCTGAGGAAGCCTTACAAATAGCTGTGAAAAGAAGAGAAGTGAAAAAGAAAGGAGAAAAGGAAAGATATACCCATTTGAATGCAGAGTTCCAAAGAATAGCAAGGAGAGATAAGAAAGCCTTCCTCAGTGACAAGTGCAAAGAAATAGAGGAAAACAATAGAATGTGAAAGACAAGAAATCACTTCAGAAAAATTAGAAATACCAAGGGAATATTTCAAGCAAAGATGGGCTCAATAAAGGACAGAAATGGTATGGACCTAACAGAAGCAGAATATATTAAGAAGAGGTGGCAAGAATACACAGAAGAACTGTACAAAAAAGGTCTTCATGACCCAGATAATCACGATGGTGTGATCACTCACCTAGAGCCAGACATCCTGGAATGTGAAGTCAAGTGGGCCTTAAGAAGCATCACTATGAGCAAAGCTAGTGGAGGTGATGGAATTCCAGTTGAGTTATTTCAAATCCTGAAAGATGATGCTGCACTCAATATGCCAGCAAATTTGGAAAACTCAGTAGTTGTCACAGGACTGGAAAAGATCAGTTTTCACTCCAATCCTAAAGAAAGGCAATGCCAAAGAGTGCTCAAACTACTGCACAATTGCACTCATCTCACACGCTAGTAAAGTAATGTTCAAAATTCTCCAAGCCAGGCTTCAACAATATGTGAACTGAGAACTTCCAGATGTTCAAGCTGGTTTTAGAAAAGGCAGAAAACCAGAGATCAAATTGCCAACATCTGTTGGATTATCAAAAAAGCAAAAGAGGTCCAGAAAAACATCTACTTCTGCTTTATTGACTATTCCAAAGCCTTTGGTTGTGTGGATCACAATAAACTGTGGAAAATTCTGAAAGAGATGGGAATACCAGACCACCTGACCTGCCTTCTAAGAAACCTGTATGCAGGTCAGGAAGCAACAGTTAGAACTGGACATGGAACAACAGACTGGTTCCAAATAGGAAAAGGAGTAGGTCAAGGCTGTATACTGTCACCCTGTTTATTTAACTTCTATGCAGAGTACATCATGAGAAATGCTGGGCTGGATGAAGCAAAAGCTGGAATCAAGATTGCTGGGAGAAATATAAATAACTTCAGATACACAGATGACACCACCCTTATGGCAGAAAATGAAAAGAACTAAAGAGCCTCTTGATGAGAGTGAAAGAGGAGAGGGAAAAAGTTGACTTAAGCTCAACATTAAGGAAACTAAGATCATGGTATCTGGTCCCATCACCTCATGGCAAATAGATGGGAAAGCAATGGAAACAGTGAGAGACTTTTTTTTTTTTTGGGGGGGGTGGTTTCCAAAATCACTGCAGATGGTGACTTCAGCCATGAAATTAAAAGACACTTGCTCCTGGGAAGAAATGTTATGACCAAGCTAGACAGCATATTTAAAAAGTAGAGACATTACTTTGCCAACAATGGTCTGTCTAGTCAATGCTATGGTTTTTCCAGTAGTTATGTATGGATGTGAGAGTTGGACTATAAAGAAAGCTGAGCGCCGCAGAATTGATGCTTTTGAATTGTGTTGTTGGAGAAGGCTCTTCAGAGTCCCTTGGATTGCAAGAAGACTGAACCAGTCCATCCTAAAGAAATTAGTCCTGAATATTCACTGGAAGGACTGATGCTGAAGCTGAAACTCCAATACTTTTGCCACTCGATGTGAAGAACTGACTCATTTGAAAAGATCCTGATGCTGGGAAAGTTTGAAGGCCAGAGGAGAAGGGGAAGACAGAAGATGAGATAGTTGGATGGCATCACCGACTCCATGGACATGAGTTTGAGTAAACTCTGGGAGTTGGTGATGGATAGGGAGGCCTGGCATGCTGCAGTCCATGGGGTCACAAAGAATCGGACACAACTTAACCACTGAACTGAACTGAGAGAAGTGAAAAAGCTGGCTTAAAATGCAACATTCAAAACACCAAGATCATGGCAGCCACTCCCATAACTTTATGGAGAAAAAGGGGAAAAAGTGGAAACAATGATAAATTTCATTTTCTTGGGCTCCAATATCACTGCAGATGGTGACTCCAGCCACAAAATTTAAAGATGCTCCTTGGAAGGAAACTATGACAAACCTAGACAGCATATTAAAAAGTAGAGAAATCACTTTTTGTTGACAAGGTCCATGTAGTCAAAGCTATGGGTTTTTTCCAGTAGTTAAAGAAATGATACTAAAGCTGAAACTCCAGTACTTTGGCCACCTCATGCGAAGAGTTGACTCATTGGAAAAGACTCTGATGCTGGGAGGGATTGGAGGCAGGAGGAGAAGGGGACGACAGAGGATGAGATGGCTGGATGGCATCGCTGACTGGATGGACGTGAGTCTCAGTGAACTCCGGGAGTTGGTGATGGACAGGGAGGCCTGACGTGCTGCGATTCATGGGGTCGCAAAGAGTTGGACACGACTGAGTGACTGATCTGATCTGATCTGATCTGATGTATGGATGTGAGAGTTGTACCATAAAGAAAGCTGAGCCCCAAAGAATTTATGTTTTTGAATTGTAATACTGGAGAAGATTCCTGAGAGTCCCTTTTACTGCAAAGAGATCAAACCAGTCAATCCCAAAGGAAATTAACCCTGAATATGCAATGGCAGTACTGATGCTAAAGCTGCAGCTCTAATACTTTGGCCACATGATGTGAAGAGATGACTCATTGGAAAATACCCTGACGCTGGGAAAGATTGAAGGCAAAAGGAGAAGGGGGCGGCAGATGATGGGATGGTTAGGTAACATCATCGACTCAATGGCCATGAATTTGAGCAAGCTCCAGGGGACAGTGAAAGACAGGGGAGCCTGGCTTGCTGCAGTCCATGGAGTCACAAAGAGTCAGACATCACTTTGTGACTGAACAACAACTATTAGAATGTTAGATACTTTTCTCATTGCAGTTTAAATAATATTAGTCTGATATAGAGTTTTGTACATTTTTTTTATTGTTATAGATTTATTCCAGTAGATTTTAATCACAGTTGTCAAAGGAATCATTTCTGCTTTGTTCACCCCATGGCACTCAGTTTTTAATAAGTATTAGGCATATGGTAGAAATTCCACCAGCACTTATTAAATGAATGAGAAGGTTAATAAATGCATCTGATTCTGTTTCACTGATTCTTTTATATATTTGACTCTTTTTTCTTGGGATGTATCAGATATTTCATAACTTCTATCAAATTATACTGATTACTTATCCTGATGATTTCAGCATCCTCTTAACTCATTTCAAACAGTTTCACAGTCTCTTGATTTGTATTCTAATAAAAATGATCTGATTAAGTAACTTCTTCATATGAACACTCATAACCAGAGTCTTCTAATTGTCTTCACCTAAAATTTCTCAATCTCTCCTGATCTCTTCCTCCTCTTTACTGTCTTATTTATTAAAAAAAAAAAAAAAGCTGAAACTTACACCACATTGTAAATCAACTATACTTCAATTAAAAATAAAAATAAAAAGCTGATTAACTTGATCCTAACCTCCAATTCCTTGAGTTCTGTACTAGTTTAACAGTCCATTAACAATTATTACACCAACCCCACCATTACTGTTGCTATATTTTCCTGTGTGTTATGAACATCTCAGTCAAAAAAACACAATATAAGTCCCTGAGGTCCTTCAGATTCTAAACTCCTCTCACTTTCTTTTATAACTGCACTGTAAATATGCATTTTGAAAGTGATCAGAGACTTTCCCCCTTGTCCTGGCTTTGAGATGTGGAATTCATTGAGAACTCACTGGAGTGCCTTGATTAGCATCTGTGTAAACTTGCAGGACCTATCTTGTATTATGAATAGATTTACTGTGTTCACATCTCACTTTTGACTGTGATTTTTTCAAGCATGGTTTACTATTTTTATTCATTTGTATGTGTGTGTGCATTATTCATAAGCCAACATGGTGGATAATACTAACAATGTATAAGTAAATATAGAAATTTAAAGTGAAATAATATTAAACACAACTATCAATAATTTATACGTACATTTGTCCTGGAATGCAAACTACTAAAAGACATATCTTCAGAAGCTCATACTTGTTTGATAAGGCTGGATGAAACTGAGGGTGAGCCAATATTTACATTTAAGAGCCTAACTTAAAGACATGGGTCAATTTAACTTCTGTGAGCCAATTTACTCATGTATTAAACAGAAAAAGTAATGTTAAACATGCCATTCAGTTGATATAAAAATTAAATGAGATAATGCCTTGCACATACATTATGAACTGTCAAGTCCCATGCAAATGCAAAGTAATAAAAGGCAAAATTTTAGCACTCTGCAGAAACCAGTTGCCTCCCAAGTGCATGTATTTTTCTAACACCTATGAATTTCCTGTCATCCTCTCTTGCTGCTGAATGGAAGATATAAATAATAGACACTAAAAGTCTTTGTCCCTGAATTTTGAAAGTCTGTAGGTAGAATTTTTTTTAAAAAAATGTATACAGAAAACAAAATATGACAGGATAATTTTATGTTCTTTAATACCGGCATCAAAAATATGTCAGGAAAAACAAGCTTAGGAAAATATGCCTGTAAGTTCAAAAGGGTGGTTATTTAATACTATATTTTGGAGAATTTGTATAAAAATAGCTCATTTGCGAGAAACTGTAATCCCTCTTATGTTACAAAAGTCACAGAATCTTTATACAATGTTCTAACAAAAGTGGTTTTATTTCTTAGAGCTACAAAGAACTATTTTTGCTACCTTCCTGATTACACTAAACCTCATAAAATTGTTGGTATATCTGTTACTAACTATCCTATATTTTCAAATTTACAAAAAGGGAGAAAAATTATATCTTCTTTCAGAGGCCAAATTATCCATGTCATACAAAAGAATTTAAAAATAAATTACTGAATCTGTTGCTGATGTGAGAAAATTGCATATGGAAAATTTTATTTTGATATATTCTCACTCCAGTAATAAGACCTGCTTAAGGGTACGAGCTACCTATCTCATAGTGTCAGGAATTTTGAGTTTGTTGTGATAAATTCTCAATAGTTTTCTTTAAAATATGTTAAAGAAAATCAATTTAGGCAAATTTTAATGAGCCATATTTTAAATGATGTGTTTATCCATACATTCATATTTGATTCACAAGTGAGAGTTTAGTAGTTTTGTAGCTTTAAAAAAATAGCAGTTATGTTATATATTGTTTCTCATATTTTGGTTATAGATGAAAATATAATATCCTCACCATATTGGAATAATTCTCAGATTTCTTGTTTACCCTTTAGGGTACTACAAAATAACTAATACATGCACTCAGAGAAGGTAAGAAATATTTAAGGGAAAATGCAGTAAATCACTTCTGTTGTAACCAACTCCAGGTTGAGCTTACATAACTATATGTAACAAGTTTAAAAGTCCCAAACTTCCTCAAAGTTTCAGTCAGTCCATATTCCCTGTGATTTATGCTTTCAAGGTACCAAAAGTTATACTGATTTTAAGATAGGTGTTCCAATAATAATGAAGGTAAAATAATTCAAAACAGTAAGTCAAGAGGCAAATACACTAATTTCTGCTTTGTCATTTTCTGATTTGGGGGAAAAAGGTTTCTGGCTTTTTGCTTCAATTAAAAGTCTGTTTATGCTTCTATAGTGACCCACTCCTTGCTCTAAAATTCAACCAATACTTAGGTAATTATGAACCACAAAATCTTCTGTGGCTGTATATGTGGGGGGGGGAGTTTTTAAAAACATACATCTAGTTTGATCACTATTTGTTATCAGGGAAGGTGATATACAACATAGGTATAAAGGAGGAGAATAGAAAGGCAGAGACTTTGCAAATAGAAGTCATTGTTAAATCAAGGAATCTGGAGAAAATAACTTAGTTATTGATGAACAACAACAAACTCTGTCATTTCTCTGACTTAACTGCCCTAGATAGAAAAACCACAAGATCCTAAGGTATAGCCCAGGGAGCAATATTCAATATCCTGTGATAAACCATAATGGAAAAGAATATAAAAAAAGAATGTATATATATATATATATGTATAACTGAATCACTTTACTAAACAGCAGAAACTGGGACAACATTGTAAATCAACTATGCTTCAATAAAAATATAATTATTTAAAAATTAAAAGTCAATAATATTTCCTAATGGAGTTATATTGTGTATAATATAAACATTTTGTATATATGCATTGACTATATAATGTGTATACATGTACCATAAATATGTGAGTATGAGGGGGTGTGTGTGTGTGTGTGTGTCCTTTATATGAGCTACAGATGTTGCTACTATTTTTGTTTTTCTGTGTAGCTATTAAAATTTTAGTTAGGGTTTTATTAAGTATAAATATAGTAAATGAAGAATGACTTTTTATTTATATCATGATTTTTTTGTTTTGAACATCTAAAATGTTTTTAATACTGATGTGGGTACCACAGACGATATAAAAATAATGCAAATTATGTAAGTCATGGAAACTACCCTGGGAGATTTACACTTTGACTGTCTCCACAAATTAGGGTCTCTTGAATTAGATTATTGCACAGTAAATTATATCTAGGTTAACCATAGACATATTTAGCAACCTTAAAGATTGGTATACCTATAGTTGCAAGTGACTTTAGATAGATAGACTTGTTGAGCATTAATAAGGATTACTGAGATAATTAACATTTCATATGCTACTTCATTAGCTATAATTTGACATTAAAAAAAAAAATATCTGAAACATGAAGACAGAGGTGAGTAGTAGCAGCACTAAGGTCACTTACAATTTAGCCTTCATGCCTTTTATTATTCTATTCTCCCAGGCACTGATCCCTCTTCAGGGCTGACATTTCTTATGCAATTTATACACTACTCTAGTCTTAAGATTTATTTATTAAAGACCTTGCATTAAAACACATAAATTTTGTCTCTTTAGAAGCCAGTCAGAATGAAGAGAGCAGTTAAAGGGATAAATGTTATGTGGTAAGTTTTAGAAGGCATTGTCCCTGAGAATAAATAATTTTTAAATTTATGGTTATAACTATGGTTTCCACTCAAGGTTAGGTTTTTGTCTCTCTCTCACCTTTGTAAATTCAGTTATAATTTACTAATATTAGCTAATATGAAGTGTTGTCCATGATTTGGAGTGGTTTGGAGTGGTATTCTACCTGATCCATTTCCCCCAAATCATTTCTTTCTTATTTGCTTGACTGAAGATTAAGGAAACTATAAGGGCTTCTTAGTTTTAAAAATCCAACTGAAGTTGGGAGTGAGGCTCAAGATAACCTGCATTGTTATCTTTGAGAGGGGCAATGCATAATGGATGATAAGTACTTATATTGCCATTTTCATATGTTTAAGTCTATTTTCCAGCAAATCCAAACTGGCCAGTACAGCGTTTTCAGAAGGGGATGAATAAACAAAAAAGTAAAGCAAAACAGATTCAGAGAAATGAGAGCCAGCATATTAAGGTTCTATACTCTTTATTGGTCTCTGAGTAAATCTTTTATTTATTTTATTTTATTATTTTTTTTGTATTTCCATATTATTTATTTTTTAATTATTTTATTTTTTAACTTTACAATATTGTATTGGTTTTGCCAAATATCAACATGAATCTGCCACAGGTATACACGTGTTCCCCATCCTGAACCCTCCTCCCTCCTCCCTCCCCATACCATCCCTCTGGGTCATCCCAGTGCACCAGCCCCAAGCATCCAGTATCGTGCATCGAACCTGGACTGGCGACTCGTTTCATATATATTATACATGTTTCAATGCCATTCTCCCAAATCATCCCACCCTCTCCCACAGAGTCCAAAAGACTGTTCTATACATGAGTGTCTCTTTTGCTGTCTCAAATACAGGGTTATTGTTACCATCTTTCTAAATTCCATATATATGCATTAGTATACTGTATTGGTGTTTTTCTTTCTGGCTTACTTCACTGTGTATAATAGGCTCCAGTTTCAAAAAGGAGTAAATATTTCATCATGGAAATCTTTTGGAAATGATCTACTCTTCCGTAAGTCCAGTGATTTTTAAAAGTTATTTTAGGGACTCTCTCTCCCATGTGCGTGCACTCTTTTCTTTCTCTCTCTCTCTCTCTCACTCTCCTGCTATCCTCTAAATAAAATAGAGCTGTAACACTGATTTGCCTAAGAGCTGTAGCACAGTTTGTCCAAGACCCAAGAGCTGTGATGTGCCGAGGGCTTTAATGTCTGTCGCTCCAAATCTCTGTTGTGATGAGACAAAGAACCGAGGAACATACACTCCCGTGACATCTACGGTGCCGTGACTCAGATATAACCTGGCTGAAACAACCTCTGCGTGGAAGAGGCCAAGCGCAGCAGGAGCCCAACTCAGTGAAGCTCCCATGCTAGAAGCAGAAGGCGAAGAAACCCAGCTCAGGGGAAGGCCCATCTTGGTGGAAACCAGGACAGTGAAAAACGAACTCAGCAGAAAGCTCACGCGGCCCAGTCTCAGATTCCAGACCTCCGGTTAAGGTCAATCAGCTACAACATGCAGTGCCAGTTCAACAAAGATATAAAACTACAGCTAACCACGGAATATATCACACACCCTTGGACACCGCTATAAGGACTCTGAGGATTGACACTAGCAAGAGGGGGAGGCCCAATACACCTCACTGCCCCAGTTCAGCAGGAAGTAGCCAGAAGGACCTCGACGCCCCTATTCCCAAAGAATTGGGCCTCCCATCTCTTGAGGGGGGAATGTTAGGTAGGTAGAATAGGGAAAAGGAGTCCAAAATGGCAGTGGCTAAGACAAGGAAGGTCCGAGGACCAGAGTGAAGACTTCAGGCAGAACAAACAGAACAAACAGCACTCCTGGCTAAGCCCAATTTGCATAGGGCAGGCCCAGGTGACGGAAAAAACATATAAAAGGAGGAGCCAAAGTGCTTTCTCTTGGACTCTCTCTCCCATGTGCGTGCACTCTTTTCTTTCTCTCTCTCTCTCTCACTCTCCTGCTATCTTCTAAATAAAATAGAGCTGTAACACTGGAAAAAAAAAAAGTTATTTTAGAGTTAAAAAATGTATTTTCTTTTTCTTATGTATGCAAAATAGTACTAATTGTATTAATTTACAAACAATCAAATCCTATATAGTTAGTTATTATGATTGTCTTATTTTTAATCATTGACTGAACTTGTGAATATCATATATATTCACCTTTATTATAATTTTTGGAGGTTATGTGGACTTATATAATACTTTGTTCACATATTTTCTCAGAATAATTGATATTAGTCAATTGAACAGAATTAATGTTTTTTAACATTGATAAAACAAAAAAACATAATTATGACTCTAAGTAACCATCAAATGGTAACAGTTTTATTTCTTCTTTCTAAAATACATATTTGTGAAGATGGCTAGAAGTGTGAATACTTTTCATAATCTTTAAATAAATAATTCTTGCTCTATTTGCATATTTTATCAGATTGTTTCATACGTAATAAGAATAGAGAAGGTTCTAACTTAAACTCACAAAACTAGAAAATGTGTAGTGAGACATCATTTTGTTCCAAGTCACACCATTGTGTTAATTAGTATCATTTCTGTAATAGGGGTCTAACTGAATTTAACTGCATAAGTATTATTCTACTTTACTGAAATGGAGAGAGGAAAACATTCAGGAAAGAAGAGATTAGTTTTAAGTGGAAATATACATTTATATTCACTCACATAATATTAGTCATGGCTAACCATTCCCTTAAGGTAGCTGATGCACTTATAGGTGGAGAATGAAGGCATATATCAAGTTATATTCCTATTGCTTTAATATTTGGTGAAATACAAGACTGGGCAACTAACTAAAAACAACTACCAATATTGGTGAGGTACTACCAATATTTCACTTGAAGTGATTTTAATTAATTTCCATTTTAAAATGACTGAAAACACAGCTGTATCATTGAACTTTATTTAAATTCCTTGCAGTTTCTTTCAAAACCCCAAAAGAATGCTACTACTGCATTTAATACATGCTACTTTCAAAAAATATTATATCTCTAAAGGGTTATTAAAATATCTTTACTTCTAAAAATATAAATACATTAATCATTTTCCAGATCACTGGAAATATTTCTTAGGAGTCAAGTAGAAATACATCCAACATTTCTATTATCTCACTATCAGTAATATGATACTATCATATTTTTGGAGAAATTTTTCTTAATCTCTGCATGTTTTAATATTTTCAATTTATTTTATAATGCACTTTCAATGTTTATATTAGCAGTGTTCTCTTAAGATAGTTGATTGTAATAACACAGTATTGTCTCAAATATGATTTTTCATGTTTTGTGTTTTCCAAACAACTTCTTGTGCTGGTAGTTTAATCACTAAGTTGTGTCCAACTTTTGCAACCCCATGGACTGTAGCCCACCAGGCTCCTCTGTCCATCGGATTTTCCAGGCAAGAATACTGAAGTGGGTTGCCATTTCCCTTTCCAGAGGATCTTTCCAACCTAGGGATGGAATCTGGGTCTCTTGCACTGCAGGCAGACTGTTCACAGACTGTTGTTCAGTCACCCAGTTGTATCCAACTATTTGCAACCCCATGGACTGCAGCATGCCTGCCCTCCCTGTCCTTCACCATCTCCCGAAGTTTGCCCAAGTTCATGTCCTTTGCATCAGTGATGCCATCTGCCATCCAATCCTCTGATGCCCTCTTCTCTTTCTGCCCTCAATCTTTCATGGTATCAGGGACTTTTCATAGATTACAATAATTCACATTCCAGAGCTTCAGAAAGTGGAAATTTTCGTCATAATCATTCAATGACTGAATTTGGGACGATAAGATTTCCATTCTCAGTATAACTTCCTGTGGACAGATATATAACAACTTTGTATTGAATACCAAGCCTCATTATTAATTTTTTTTGAATAATTCTGAGAATTATTATTTTCATCCCATAATTCAGGACTTAAACTTCTTTGTGCTATTTCTTTGAAATATCTACAGCTATTGGAGTAAACAATTCAGCTGCAGAAACCATGGCTTGTATATTTTCTCAAGAGCCCATATTTCCTTACTAACTTCCTAGATATATAATACTTATGCTGCATAACATAAATGACTGATAGACTCTGAAGACAGAGGACAAACTTCAATGCTATGGCATATAAATCAGCTTATTGCACATTAGAAATTTTGAAATTATAATCATATGAGACAGGTCATGAAAACAGCACTCTGCGGTCTGCTAATTTTGGAAACTGTTGCATAAAATATATCTAATTAAGAGATTAATAATGGATAGGCTGGAGGCTTTGAGTTATTCTGTCTTAGGGAAAACTATATATTCTTCATTAATCTAGCATTTTTCAATTTATTCACATAATAACACTTTTTCTTGTAATACCTAATCACAGTAGGAAGGTTCTACAGACATTCCATCAAAAATACTAATAAAGTAGTTCATCTTCACTCTTCACTGCTTTTTCCTTAAAGACAAAAAACAAGGCCCATTTTTTCAGACCTGTAATATTAATTTGCTTCTCCTTTCAGGGACAAGCCACTGATACTCTTTTCTTCACCCTATTCCTTACACTTAAAATATCTCTATTTATTTCTTCCATTTAATTTCAAATACATGCAAGATCTCTTAATGCTATACAATTTTAAAATATATTATGTTAAGATTCCAAGTTACCAATATAATTAAGTCAAATTCTTTGGCATATCAAACATTATTTATAATCTACCTTTCTAAACTTTGCTACCTTCCTTCATGCTCTGATATTTTAGCCATATAGCAATATCTCCCATATGCATTGTAGGTTTTTCATTTTTTTTCTCCAGTGCTATCTCTTTCTGGAAAAAAAAAATCTTTCCCTTTTCCAGATGATTCAATACTACTCAATCATATACTTTCTCATCTTTTACTGTTTCTAGAAAGCTTTCCCTAATTTTTTTTTTTTTTTCTCACTGGGGATAATAATTTTTTTCTTTCTAAGTAACTTTAGTACAAATCACTTTTGGTCGGTGTACAAAAGAATTATTCAAATGCCTTGTTGGTTAGACCCTCTCTGAGGGAAAATAATTATACCATATTGTCTTGTAAAATCAACGATCATCACTTAGCTCAACATTTATTGTTGTTGTTCAGTTGCTCAGTCTTTTTGACTCTTTGCAACCCCATGGACTGCAGCACACCAGGCTTCCCTGTCCTTCATCATCTCCCAGAGCTTGCTCCAGCTGATGTCCATTGAGTCAGTGATGCCATCCAACCATCTCATCTTCTGTCGTCCCCTTCTCCTCCTGCCTTCAATCTTTCCCAGCATCAGGGTCTTTTCAAGTGAGTCAGTCCTTCGCATCAGGTGACAAAAGTATTGGCGTTTCAGGTTCAGCATCAGTCATTCCAAGGAATATTCAGGAATGATTTCCTTCAGGATGGACTGTTTGGATCTCCTTGCAGTCCAAAAGACTCTCAAGAGTCTTCTCCAACACCACAGTTCAAAGGCATCAATTCTTCAGTGCTCAGCTTTCTTTATAGTCCAACTCTCATATGCATACATGACAACTGGAAAAACCATGGCTTTGAGTATATGGACCTTTGTCAGGAAAACCCTGCTGCTGTTTTTTAATATGCTGTTTAGATTCGTCATAGCTTTCCTTTCAGGGAGGAACCATGATTTCATACCATGGGTGCAGTCACCATTCCCAGTGATTTTGGAGCCCAAGAAAATGAAATCTGTCACTGTTTCCATTTTCCCCCCATCTATTTAGAATTTTTAGTTTAAAGATGTTTTTATTTTTTTAATATAAATTTATTTTAATTGGAGGTTAATTACTTTAAATATTGTATTGGTTTTGCCATACATCAACATGAATCTGCCACAGGTATACAGGTGTTCCCCATCCTGAACCCCCCTCCCTCCTCCCTCCCTGTACCATTCCTCTGGGTCATCTTTTTAAAATAAAAATAATTAATTTTTAATTTTTCTGTCTTGAAATAAAAAAGACATATTTTGTTCAATAGACTGTATTAGAAAAGAGTTAGCATTTACTCTTTGTGTGTGTGTGTGTGTGTGTGTGTGTGTGCTTTAACTTTTATGGAAGGTGCTCTTTGGGCTTTCTAGGTAGCTCAGTGATAAAGAATTTGCCTGCTAGGCAAAGACATATGTTTGATCCCTGGGTTGGGAAGATCCCATGGAGAAGGAAAAGGCAAACTGCTCCTATATTCTTGCTTGGAAAAATCTGTGGACAAAGCAGTCTGGTGGGCTACAGCCCATGGATGTGACTGAGACTGCACACATGCAAGACACTTTTTATTTTAGTTCATTTTTACTTCACAAAAATTAATTCAAAGTGAATCATAAACCTGAATGTAAAATGCAAAATTATAAAACTTCTAGGAGACATCATGAGGGAAAATCTAGATAACCTTGAACATGGGGATGACTTTAGATGCAAACACCAAAAACAGGACCTATGAAAGAATTGACAATCTAGACTTCAGTAAAATTAAAAAAATCATGCTCTGTAAAATATGTTGTCAAGGGAATAAGAATACAGACCACAAACTGGAAAAAATATTTGCAAAAAGGAACACATTTGAGTCCGTTTTAATGAGGTGGATGAGTCTAGAACCTATTATACAGCATGAAGTAAATCAGAAAGTGGAAGACAATTATAGTATATTAACTCATATGTAAGGAATCTAGAAAGAAGGTGCTGATGAGCCTATTTACAGGGCAGCAAAGGAGACACAGATATAAAGGGCAGACTTCTGGGGTGGGATGATTTGAGAGAGTAGCACTGAAACACATACATTACCATATGTAAAATAGACAGCAGGTGGGGATTTGCTGTATGGATCAGAGAACCCATGTGGGTGCTCTGTGACAGTTTAGATGGGTGGGATGGGGAGAGAGGTGGGAGGAAGTTTCAAGAGGGAGGGGACGTATGTATACCTATGACTGATTCATGATGATGTACGAAACAATCACAATATGCAAGGTAATTGCCCTCCAACTGAAAAAAAAAGAAAAAGAACACATTTGATGAAGGGCTGCTCCCCAAACAAACAAAAAAAAAAAAAAAAACAACCTCTTTTAAAACTCAACAAGGAAACAAGCAACCCAATTAAAAAAATAGGCTAAAGACCTTAACATCTCATCAAAGAAGACAAACACACACCAATAAGCATATGAAACGATGCTCCACATAACACATCATTAAGAAAATAAAGATGAAAATACCAATGGAAATAGCTGTACATTAAAATGACCAAAATCTGTACCCTGATAATGTCAAATGCTGGTAAGGATGCAGAGCAATAGGAAGTCATATTTATGAGTGGTGGGAATGAAAAATCATACAGTCACTTTGGAAGACAATTTGGTGGTTTCTACTAAACATACTCTTACTATATGATTCAGCAATCACAGTCAATGCTATTTATCCAAAATAGGTGGAAATTTGTCCTTACACAAAAAAAGCTGTAGATAGATGCTTATAGTGGCTTTAGGTATAATTGCCACAACTTGGAAGCAAAGCAAGATTCCCTTCAGGATGTAAATGGATAAACGAACTGTGGTACAGCCAGACAATGAAATGCTAAAAATTAATATTATTCATTGCTATCATTTATGGCTTAAGCTTTCCAAAAGACATGAAAGAACCTTAAATACATATCACTAAGGAAAAGCAGACTTTACAGTTATATTGTACATTATAGTTTTAAGAGCGTGCATGTATCTTGTAAGCGGTAGAGGACTCATTAAAGTCCATAAAAACAAATAACAACAACAAAAAAAATACATTCAGTTTTTCAGAGAGTTTGCAGAAAGTATGAAGTCATATATTTTGTTTATCTTCTGGAACAAGTAGTACATGTAGAGTTGTAGAGTTTGGGAGGCATTTCTAATGATAAATGATTCTATATTTAAATATTCTCATTTAAATGCACTATTATAAATGTGTTAGGTTGGGCTCCCCAAAGCAGATAGTGATTCTAGGATTCTTGTGCAAATGATTTATTAAAGAAATTCTCCCAGGCAAATCCCATGAAGGATTCGAGGAAGCAGGACAGATTGAGAAGAAGTGAAGGAAGAAGACCTGGGTGAAATTTCAGGAAAAATCTCACAAACTGTAGCTTCAGCCTGATACATCAAGAAAACTCTGCTGGGAAGATTATGCCCTGGAAACTGTCTTAACCAAAGGTATGTAAGCTGGGGTTTCATCAGTTATTTCAGGGTTGCTAGGATTATGCATGTGGTGTGATATATCATGGAGAAGGAAATGGCAACCCACTCCAGTATTCTTGCCTGGAGAATCCCAGGGACAGAGGAGCCTGGTGGGCTGCCATCTATGGGGTCACACAGAGTCAGACACGACTGAAGCAACTTAGCAGCGGCAGCAGCTGCAGTGATGTATCTTTCAGTCAATTTAGGTTCTCTGGGCTTTAGGACACCAAGGTCACTTCTCTGAAGAGTAGCAGCTACAGGTTATTGGAGGGAAAATCAAAAGTACACCAAAACTAGGGAAAATGAATACAGAAATGCTATAATGGATCTGAAAGGTTCTGGGTGGGGCAACAAAAGTGTCCTTTAAAATGAAGTTGACAGAACAGTGCCATCCAAATTTACAAGTAGGAATATTCGACAAAAAGAGAATAGTGATTTCTCCACTTAATGTGGTAGATAGTGAAACACAAGTCTTCTGAGTCCCCTGTTTTTTGGGCTTCCCTGGTGGCTCAGACAGTAAAGAATCTACCTGTGATGCAGGAGACCTAGGTTTGATCCCTGGGTCGTGAAGATCCCCTGGAGAAGGAAATGGCTACTCACTCCAGTATTCTTGCCTGGAGATTACCACGGAGACAATCTTGGTGGGCATAGTCTATGGGGTTCCAAAGAGTCAGTCACATTGAGACACATAGAGCATAGTGACTTCCCCACTTAACAGGGCAGATATTGAAACATGAGTCTTCGGAGTCCTCTACATTTTAATGCTATTTAAAATAACTCAATTGGTAACGAATCTGCCTGCAATGCAGAAGACCCTGTTTTGATTGCTGGGTTGGAAAGATCTGCTGGAGAAGGGATAGGCTACCCACTGCATTATTCTTGGGCTTAGCTAGTGGCTCAGCTGGTAAAGAATTTGCTTGCAATACAGGAGACCTGGGTTCGATCCCTGGGTTGTGAATATCCCCTGGAGAAGAAAGGCTACTCACTCCACTATTCTGGACTGGAGAATTCCATGGACTGTATAATCCATGGGGTCACAAAGACTTGGACATGACTGATCAACTTTCACTTCATTTCACTTTAATTACTTGGCTAGGTAACTTATATCACATGTAGGAACAAAGAGATGTGCTTATTATTAATTAAGCCTACCATTAACAAATCTAAATTTCAGTAGATCAACCTCAAATAATTCTGTTCTCTTTCAATTTATTTCAGCTCATTTGCTGAGCTGTATCCAACTCTTTGTGACTCCATGGATTGCAGCATGCCAGGCTTCCCAATCCATCACCAACTCCCAGAGCTTGCTCACACTTATGTCCATGTTAGTGATGCCATCCAACTATTTCATCCTCTGTTGTCCCCTTCTCCTCCTGCCTTCAATCTTTCCTAGCATCAGGGCCTTTTCCAGTGAGTGGGTTCTTTGCATAAGGTGGCCAAAGTATTGGAGCTTCAGTATCAGTCCATCAAATGAATATTCAGGACTGATTTCCTTTAGGATTGACTGGTTTGATCTTCTTTCAATCCAAGGGACTCTCAAGAGTCTTCTCTAGCACCACAGTTCAAAATGATCAATTCTTCACTATTCAACTTTCTTTATGGTCCACCTCTCAAATCTATGCATGACTACTGGAAAAATCTTAGCTTTGACTAGATGGACCTTTATCCATAAAGTCATGTCTCTGCTTTTTATTATGATGCCTAGGTTTGTCTTAGCTTTTCTTTCAAGAAGCAAGGGTCTTTTAATTTCATGGCTGCAATCACTAACTTTAGTGATTTTGGAGCCCAAGAAAATAAAGTCTGTCACTGTTTTCATTTTCCCCATCTATTTGTCATGAAGTAATGGGACTGTATGCTATGGTCTTAGTTTTCTGAATTATGAGTTTTAGGCCCGTCTCTTTAAGAATTTTCCACAGTTTGTTGTGATCCATACAGCCTTTAGTACAGTCAATGAAGAAGAAGTAGACATTTTTCTGGAATTCTCTTGCTTTTTCTATGATCCAGTGGATGTTGACAACTTGACCTCTAGTTTCTCTGCCTTGGTTCACATACTATTGTAACCCAGCTTGGAGAATTTTGAGCATTACTTTCCTAGCATGTGAGATGAGTGCAATTGTGCAGTAGTATGAACATTCTTTGTCATCCTGTTCTCTATGTTGGTCATTAAAAACTTAGGTTTCTGATCTGTACCTATAGTCTTGAATTCTCTGGGCTGAGAACTTGGCTCCAAAAACCACACACTATCTTCCTGGGTTGATGGAGAGCCTCTGGCCTTAATCTTTGTCTCTCTCTCTCTCTCTCTTTTTTTTTTTTTTCCTTCAGAATTCCGGGTTTTCATACAATGTCCTAATTCTTGTAATTTTTTGTTTCTTGATCATATATATCAAAATATTTCCAACATAGAAAACATCAATTAATGAAGTTTTCAGTACCTCCTGAATTGAAAATTTAGGTAACATGATTTTATTACCAAGTAAGATTTTTATACATTTTATTTATCCATTGTATAAGCAAAAAAAAAAAAAAAATTCTTCACAGGATAAGTCAAGTTTTAGTTTTATTTAACATTGTACAAATGTATTTGAATAATACTTCAACCTTACAAACTTGGTGTAAAAATTCGCAAAGTTTTAAAAAGGTGACATTTGATAGAATGTTTCCAGATTATATTGTCTTTTCCCTCCAACCAGCCCCTAGAAACCTACAATTTCAATATGTGTTATTAGGTTCAGGTATGATGTTAAATTTACTGTTTTATGCTGTGTCTGATTGAGTTAGGTTATGCAGTTTTATTTGTATCTTTCTTTCACAAACCTTCGTGAGGTCTGCTACTACTCATTCATTTTGGTGCCATTATTTTCTAGAAAATGAAGTAGGAGTAATTTACAGGGTGACTGAAGGCTCAGGCTCGTAGTCTTACTCACAGTTTTCCCCAGCCTGCTGTGTGGGTATATATAGATTACTCTGACACTTTTTACAAGGCTTGATGCTTGTTTATTAACACCCTGTTTAGAATTTCTCTGTAATACTTCTCCAGCAAGAATTAATTAATTTTATTATTAGCACAGAAAAATTGCATTAAAATTTTGCTACTGCTTTTTAAATGTCCTTAAAATTGTTTCTTGTTTATCTGAAGAGGTAGAACAAAGATGAGTAAGCTAATTGTCATGCAGCTAAGTAAATCATGTTGCTTTTGCAAACAACCTAACAATTCATCATACTTTGGTATTTTACTTATAGTTGAAAAATAAAGTTCTCTGACATCTGATAGTTGTAAATCATTGTTGCTCTTCCAGAGTGGGGTTTTAGTTATAGTCATTAATTATTTTAAAAATCAATCAAAATAAAATTATTTGAAAATGTTGTACACATATGATCTTCACCTCACTACACAAAGAGCAATTTATTGTGAGTGGAAACAATTGCTACCTCCACAGACACACTCAATTTTTAATTTATTTAAGATCAGAAGGATCAATAAGATTTTAACATAAAAATTGAAGTGTTACACTTCCACTGGATACCCAAATACAGAATTAAATATTACTCCAAATGATTATTCGGAGAAAGCAATGGCAACCCACTCCAGTACTCTTGCCTGGGAAATTCCATGGTCAGAGTAGCCTGGTAGGCTGCAGTCCGTGGGGTCGCAAACAGTTGGACACGACTGAGAGACTTCACTTTCACTTTTCACTTTTACGCACTGGAGAAGGAAATGGCAACCCACTCCAGTGTTCTTGCCTGGAGAATCCAAGGGACACTGAAATCTGGTGGGCTGCCATCTGTGGGGTCACATAGAGTTGGACATGACTGAAGCGACTTAGCAGCAGCGGCAGCCAAATGACTATTAACTTGATAAAGTCCTTTATATTCAGGAATAAACTAAAATCATTAGTAATCATTAGATTCTCTCCATCAAAAAAAAAAAAAATTGAAATTTGAGTACTGACTGACTATATCTTAGTGTATACTAGGCCAGTGTACCTAATTTCTAAAATAAAATATTTATTGATAGATATAAGGTGAGCAGAAATAGTTGGAGTCCTTTTTAAAATATACTTTTTCTTTGTTGTTTTTTTTTTTTTTTTTTTTTTAGATTTTGAACTAAAAAGAAAGAGGTAATTATAAACATAACTGTATATTTAACTCCTGTAGCATTTTGCTCTCTATTTTATGACTTTTAATGGTTTGTCAGAATTCCTGATTTCTAAGTAAAATCCCTTATGATTATACAGTGGAAGTGAGAAATAGATTTAAGGGACTAGATCTGATAGATAGAGTGTCTGATGCACTATGGACAGAGGTTCATGACATTGTACAGTAGACAGGGATCAAGACCATCCCCACGGAAAAGAAATGCAAAAAAGCAAAATGGCTGTCTGGGAGGCCTTGCAAATAGCTATGAAAAGAACAGAAGCGAAAAGCAAAGCAAAAAAGGTAAGATATAAACATCTGAATGCAGAGTTCCAAAGAATAGGAAGGAGCGATAAGAAAGCCTTTCTCAGTGATCAATGCAAAGAAATAGAGGAAAACAACAGAATGGGAAAGACTAGAGATCTCTTCAAGAAAATTAGAGATACCAAGGGAAGATTTTATGCAAAGATGGGCTCAATAAAGGACAGAAATGGTATGGACCTAACAGAAGCAGAAGATAGTAAGAAGAGGTGGCAAGATTACACAGAAGAACTGTACAAAAAAGATCTTCATGACCCAGATAATCACGATGGTGTGATCACTGACCTAGAGCCAGACATCCTGGAATATGAAGTCAAGTCGGCCTTAATAAAGCATCACTAGGAACAAAGCTAGTGGAGGTGATGGAATTCCAGTTGAGCTATTTCAAATCCTGGAAGATGATGCTCTGAAGTGCTGCACTCAATATGCCAGCACATTTGGAAAGCTCAGCAGTGGCCACAGGACTGGAAAAGGTCAGTTTTCATTCCAATGCCAAAGAAAGGCAATGCCAAAGAATGCCCAAACTACCACACAGTTGCATTCATCTCACATGCTAGTAAGTTCAGTTCAGTTCAGCTCAGTCACTCAGTCGTGTCCGACTCTTTGTGACCCCATGAATCGCAGCACGCCAGGCCTCCCTGTCCATCACCAACTCCAAGAGTTCACTCAGACTCATGTCCATCGAGTCAGTGATGCCCTCCAGCCATCTCGTCCTCTGTCATCCCCTTCTTATCCTGCCCTCAATCCCTCACAGCATCAGAGTCTTTTCCGAAGACTCAACTCTTTGCATGAGGTGGCCAAAGTACGGGAGTTTCAGCTTTAGCATCATTCCTTCTAAGGAAATCCCAGGGCTGATCTTCAGAATGGACTGGTTGGATCTCCCACATGCCAGTAAAGTAATGCTCAAAATTCCCCAAGCCAGGCTTCAGCAATACATGAACTGTGAACTTCCAGATGTTCAAGCTGGTTTTAGAAAAGGCAGAGGAACCACAAATCAAATTGCCAACATCTGCTGGAAAAAGGAAGAGAGTTCAGGAAAATATCTATTTCTGCTTTATTGACTATGCCAAAGCCTTTGACTGTGTGGATCACAATAAACTGTGGAAAGTTCTTCAAGAGATGGGAATACCAGACCACCTGACCTGCCTCTTGAGAAACCTATATGCAGGTCAGGAAGCAACAGTTAGAACTGGACCTGGAACAACAGACAGGTTCCAAATAGGAAAAGGAGTACATCAAGGCTGTATATTGTCACCTGGCTTATTTAAATTATATGCAGAGTACATCATGAGAAAGCCTGGGCTGGAAGAAGCACAAACTGGAATAAGGTTGCTGGGGGAAAGATCAATAACCTCAGATATGCAGATGACACCACCCTTATGGCAGAAAGTGAACAGGAAATAAAAAGCCTTTTGATGAAAGTGAAGGAGGAGAGTGAAAAAGTTGGCTTAAAACTCAACATTCAGAAAACTAAGATCATGGCTTCTGGTCCCATCACTTCATGGGAAATAGATGGGGAAACAGTGGAAACAGTGTCAGACTTTATTTTTTGGGGCCCCAAAATTACTGCAGATGGTGATTGCAGCCATGAAATTAAAAGACGCTTACTCCTTGAAAGGAAAGTTATGACCAGCCTAGATAGCATATTGAAAAGCAGAAACATTACTTTGCCAAAAAAGGTTCGTCTAGTCAAGGCTATGGTTTTTCCAGTGGTCATGTATGGATGTGAGAGTTGGATTGTAAAGAAAGCTGAGTGCCAAAGAATTGATGCTTTTGAACTGTGGTGTTGGAGAAGACTCTTGAGAAGACTCTTGACTGCAAGGAGATCCAACCAGTGCATTCTAAAGGAGATCAGCCCTAGGTGTTCTTTGGAAGGACTGATGCTAAAGCTGAAACTCCAGTATTTTGGCCACCTCATGCGAAGTATTTGGAAAAGACTCTGCTGCTGGGAGGGATTGGGAGCAGGAGGAGAAGGGGACGACAGAGGATGAGATGGCTGGATGACATCAGTGACTCGATGGACATGAGTTTGGGTGAACTCTGGGAATTGGTGATGGACAAGGAGGCCTGGCGTACTGCAGTTCACAGGGTCTCAGAGTCGGACAGGACTGAGCATTTGAACTGAACTGAAGGGAAAAAAGACTGAAGGGGAAGGAAGCTTGATAGAGAATAATCCTGCTGTCCTGACTTTGAAGATGAAGGAATGGGACCAGGAGTCAAAGTCTATGAAAGGTGTAGGAAGGAGTAGCCTTAAAAAAATCTGGGAATGGTCCTCGGTTTTATAGCAAAATGTTAGTCACTCGACTGTCTGACTCTTCACAACCGCATATACTGTAGCCCCCGAGGCTTTCTGTCTATGGGATTTCCTAGGCAAGAATATTAGAGTGGGTGACTATTCTCTTCTCCAGGGGATCTTCCAAATTGAGGGATTGAACCTGGGTCTCTTGCATTGAAGTCAGATTTTTTACCCTCTGAGCCAAGAGGGAAGCCCTCTTATAGCAAAAGGAACTGAATTTTGTTAATTCAAATGAACAGGAAATGGATTTTCTCCTATAGCTTCCAGAAATAAAAGTTGCTCTGTTAACATTTAGATTTTATTTAAATAAGGCCCTTACTGGACTTTTGACCTACAAAACTGTAATGAGATACATTTGTGCTGTTTCAAGCCACCAGCTTTAGGGTAATTTGTTACTACAGAGAGAAAAAAAAAAGTAACATAAAAAAGGTGAATCCATTTGTCTTTAAAGTATGTTCATTTTTTTGAAGTATGTTCATTGAATATTTTTCAGTTCAATCTCCAGGTTTAACTAAAAATATATATGCATGGGTATATGTATATACATGTGTGTGTCAGTGTATGCTTGTGTGTTAGTTGCTCAGTCATGTCTGACTCTTGTGACCCTAGGAACTGTAGCCCACCAGTCTCCTCTGTCCATGAAATTCTCCCGGCAAGAATATTGGAGTGGGTAGGCATTTTCTTCTCCAGGGGATCTTCCCAACCAAGGGATCAAACCAGTGTCTCTTGCATTGCAAACAAATTCTTTACCATCTGAGCCACCAGGGGAGCCCATATACACAAATAATACGATTTAGTGTTCCTTGCTTTTTCAGGATCTAACAGGATTTCCATTTGTTTATTCCAAACATATTAGAGAAAACCATGGGTTAAATATATGCCAATTATTAAATGAAAATTATTCTCCAAAGATTCAGGGTACTAGGTGGGGAGCTAACAATGACTTCCTGTGAATTATTTTTACCAGTTTATTGGCTATATTTGTTGGTGATTGTTTTGGTGCAGGACTTACCATTCTGCCTGCCATACAAATGAGCGACCATCCCCGAGTTTCACACTTCCCGTTCTCTTCCTCCTTGGCCTATAAACCAAGCTTCAGCATGTGGGCTGTTAACATCACATATTTCAGATCTTTACTGTTATTTCTATTTTCAAGTTTCTTTTGCACACATTATTTCTTCATGTATTCCTCTGGCACTTCAGGGAAGTCTTTTTATATATTGCTGTAAATTTTTCCCAATAGAAAGCTCAGATGGTTAATAGTCTTGCTTTCACTGTTGCTTAAATATGTGATCATAAATCTCTGTTGCAAGTTTTATTTCAGGTTTTAGAGCTTAGCATCATTAAGAAGTTATTTTTCTTAGGAATAACTAAGTCTTCATTTGGAAGATGTTGGTGCTATCAGTGATCTCAGGGGACAGATATAGTACAGATGGTTGGGAGGCTTTGTTTTTTCTCACTTATCAAAAAACAAGAAGGACTGTTTTTCACGTTTTTATGATTTTTTTTTAAATAGGTAATTTAATCTTATATCTTCTGTTAAAATAAGAAACCAACCAAAAAACAAACAAAAATCAACTCAGTGTCTTACAACAGCTTTTCATATACAGGTTGCCTGAGCCTTATTTCTACCATGTGCATGCTAAGTCACTTCCGTCATGTCTAACTTTTTGTGACCCCATGAACTATAGCCTGCCAGACTCCTCAGCCCACAGGATTCTCTAGGCAAGAATACTGTAGTGGGTTGCCATGCCTTCCTCTAGGGAATCCCTAGGAACCCAAGTAACGAACCCTCATCTCTCAGGTCTCCTACATCTCTTGCTTTGGCAGGCAGGTTCTTTACCACTAAAGAATCTGCTTGCAATGCAGGGGACCTGGGTTTGATCCCTGGGTCAGGAAGATCCTCTGGAGAAGGGAATGGCAACCCACTCCCGTATTCTTGCTGGAGAATCCCATGGACAGAGAAGCCTGGTGGTTTACAGTCCATGGAGTCGTAAAGAATAGAACACCACTGAGTGACTAAGCGCACATCACCTGGAAGCGCTCTTTCTACCACAGCACAGACTATAAAGTCTACTTTTATATAGGATAAGATGTTCTTCTGATGGAAATGTACAAAGGTTAGTAATTTACAAAGCACAATTCCATTTCATCCTAATTTTAATGATCAAATCAATTCACATGCCAAAATATGACATCAATGGGGTGGGGAAAATTCCTCTGACAGAAGGAACTGGAGGTCACACGGCAAGGGGTTTTACAGCGAGCTGCTGCTGCAACTGCTAAGTCGCTTCAGTCGTGTCCGACTCTGTGCGATCCCATAGACGGCAGCCCACCAGGCTACCCTGTCCCTGGAATTCTCCAGGCAAGAGTACTGGAGTGGGTTGCCATTTCCTTCTCCAATGCATGAGAGTGAAAAATTAAAGTGAAGTCTTTCAGTCATGTCCGACTCTTAGCGACCCCATGGACTGCAGCCCACCAGGCTCCTCTGTCCATGGGATTTTCCAGGCAAGAGTACTGGAGTGGGGTGCCATTGCCTTCTCCAATATGTGTACATATATGTGTGCTATATGTGTGCTAAATTGCTTCAGTGATGTCTGACTCTTTGCAACCCTATGGACTGTAGACCACCAGGCTCCTCTGTCCTTGGGATTCTCCAGGCCCTCCTCCAGCGGATCTTTTCAACCCAGGGACTGAACCTGCATCTCCCACATTGCTGGAAGATTCTTTACCACTGAGCCACTGGGGAAGCCCATAATATTAACTATTATGGACACATTTACTTTATTCATTCATCTGTTGATAGACACTTACAATGTTTCCATTTGTTGGCAATTGCAAACAGTGCTGCTATAATCGTTGAGATAGATGTCATCTTTTCAAATTAGTGTTTTGTTTCTTCTGGATATATACCAAGGAGTAGATTTGCTGGATCATATGGTAGTTCTATTTTAAGTTTCTTTAGGAAGCACACTGTTCTTGCCACAGTGACTGCAACAATTTACATTCCCATCAACATTGTACCAGGACTCTCTTTTCTCTGCATCCTGGCCAATATATGGTTTTTATGGTCTTTTAATGGTAGCTATTCTGACAGGTGTGAGGTGGTATCTCATTTTGGTTTTAATTTGCATTTCTCTGAGCATCTTTTCATGTGCCTGTTGATCATATGTGTGTCTTCTTTGGAAAAATATCTATTCAGATTTTCTGCCCAATTGCTAATCATGGTGCTTGTTTGTTTGTTTTTGGATATTGAGTTGTATGAACTGTTTATATGTTTTGGATATTAACCCTTTATCAGTTATATCATTTGCAAATATTTCCTCCTATTCAGAAGGCATGGAAAAATGATCTGGTTCCAAATTGGGAAAGGAGTTCATCAAGGCTGTATATTGTCACCCTGCTTATTTAATTTATATGCAGAATACATCATGCAAAATGCCAGGCTGGATGAAGCTCAAGCTGAAATTAAGATTTCCAGGAGAAATATCAATAACCTCAGATATGCAGATGATACCACCCTAATGGCAGAAAGTGGAGAGGAACTAAAGAGCCTCTTGATGAAAGTGAAACAGGAGAGTAAAACAGCTGGCTTAAAAATCAACATTTAAAACACTAAGATCCTGGCATCCAGTCCCATCAGTTCATGGCAAATAGATGGGGAAAAAAAGGAAAGAGTGGGAGACTTAAAAAAGATGCTTGCTCCTTGGAAGAAAGCTATGAGAAACCTTGACAGTGTACTATGAAGAAGAGACACTTTGCCAACAAAGATCTGTCTAGTCAAAGTTATGGTTTTTTGAGTAGTAATGTGTCGATGTGAGAGTTGGAGCATAAAGAAGACTGAGCACTGAAAAACTGATGCTTTCCAAATGTGGTGCTCTTGAACAGTGAGAAAATTAAGCCAGTCCATCCTAAAGGAAATCAACGCTGAATATTCATTGGAAGGACCAATGCTGAAGCTGAAGCTCCAGTACTTTGGCCACCTGGTGTGTAGAACTGACTCACTGGAAAAGACCCTGATGCTGGGAAAGATTGAAGGCGAAGGAGAAGGGGATGACAGAGGATGAGATGGTTGGACGGCATCATGGACTCAATGGGCATGAGTTTGAGTAAACTCTGGGAGTTAGTGATGGACAGGGAGGCCTGGTGTGCTGCAGTCCATGGGGTCTCAAAGAATCGGACACAACTGAGTGACTGAACTGAATTGACCTGATGGAAAAGTTACTCCTATCTCTATTTATTTTACCTGCTCTTGTGTTATTATTGTTACACATAATATGTCTATATATTTTAGAAATCTATCCAATATATCATTAAAGGTATTTGTTTTTATAATTTTACATATTTTAAAAAAGATTAGATATGCAGGCAGAGCAAGTATATATTTATATTGTTTGTTATATTAAAAATTATTGTCCATTTCTGTATCCCTTCATTTCTTACTGAAGATTTAATTACCATAGTGTGGCAAGTCCCTGCTCCAAAACAGCTTTATTCTCACCCATCTTCTTTAAGCCATTAGTGCTGAATCTATTATATCTCTATGTGTTTGTTATAAGGCAAATAATACAATTATATATACATATATGTCCACATACATAAATATATGTGTGTGTATATATATATATATATATATATATATAATTGTTCAATTCAGTTCAGTCGCTCAGTCATGTCTGACTCTTTGTGACCCCATGAATCGCAGCAAGCCAGGCCTCCCTGTTCATCACCAACTCCCAGAGTTCACCCAGACCCACATCCATCGAGTCAGTGATGCCATCCAGCCATCTCATCCTCTGTCGTCCCAGCATCAGAGTCTTTTCCAAAGAGTCAACTCTTTGCATGAGGTGGCCAAAGTACTGGAGTTTCAGCTTTAGCATCCTTCCTTCCAAAGAAATCCCAGGGCTGATCTCCTTTAGAATGGACTGGTTGGATCTCCTTGCAGTCCAAGGAACTCTCAGGAGTCTTCTCCAACACCACAGTTCAAAAGCATCAATTCTTCAGCGCTCAGCCTTCTTCACAGACCAACTCTCACATCCATACATGACCACAGGAAAAAACCATAGACTTGACTAGATGGAAGTTACATATATTTATATATAGAATTACTATAGGTGGTCTTTCCAGGTGGTGCTAGTGGTGAATCTGTCTGTCAGTGCAGGAGATGCAAGAGACATGGATTTGATTCCTGGGTCAGGTAGATCCCCTGGAGTAGGCATGGCAACTACTCCAGTATTCTTACTTGGAAAAGTTCATGGACTGGTGGGCTGTAGTCCATGGGGTCACAAACAGTCAGACATGATTGAGTGATTGAGCACACACACAATTACTATATATAAATATACAGTTTTATAAAATAGCTTTTTGAATAAGTTAAGAGAAAGGAAGTAAAGTAAGAAGCATTTATACCATTTTCTATAATTACATAATTACTTTTACTGATGGTCTTTATTTTTTCTTATGGGTTTCAATTTCTATCTAGGTTTACATGCTTTCTGCCTAAAGAGCTTCCTTTAGTATTTTTTGTGTTATTGGTTATGTAGATGAGTTCACTGAAGTTTTGCCTTTGGAAAGAAATTTCTTTACTGCATCTTCAGTTTTTGAAACATACTGTTCCTGGGTATAGTAAAACATTCTTGTTTGAAAGCCCTTCTTTGGGAGATGGAGTGAGGGTTATTGATTATTTTACTCACTGTCTTCTAGATTCTATTGTTCTTAATGAGAGATTTTCTATTAATTTTATTGGAGGATGTCTCCATTGTAAGAGGTAAGTTGTTTTATCATGCTGCTTTCAAGAACTTCTTTTCATTTTCACTTATCAAGATTTTGGGCTTCCTGGGTAGTGCTAGTGGTAAGAGACATGTGTTTGATCCCTGGGTTCTGGAAGCTCACCTGGAGGAAGGCATGGCAACCCACTCCACTATTCCTGCCTGGAGAATTCCATGGACAGAGGAGCCTGGTGGATTGGAGTCCTGTGGGGTCGCAAAGAGTTGGACACAACTGAAGCTTCTAAGCTTGCATCAAAATTTTTATGATAAATGTGTCTGGGTATTTATTGTAGTTGTAGTTCATTGAGCCTCTGAGATGTGTAATTTAATCTTTTCCATCAAATTTGAAGAGAATTTTGTTGTTATTTCTAAAAAAAAAAAGATAGTTTTTGCTTATTCTTTTTTTTTTTTTTTTTCTTTCTACTGTGTTTCTGGCATTTCAGTTGTAAGTCTGTGCTGGTGGTTTTCCACATTTCTCTGAAGCTGTGTTTGTTTTTTAATTTGTAATTTTTTATCATCCTATCTTTAAGTTCATAAATTTGTTTTTCTGCCAGTTCAAATCATCAATGGAACATCTCTAGTGAATTTTTTATTTCAGTTTTTTTTTTTTTTTTTACTTTTCAACTGCAAATTTTTTATTTTGTTTCTTTTCAAAAATTCCATCTCTTTATTATTATTTTCCATTTGGTGAGACTTTTTCATCTTACCCTCCTTTAATTCCTTAAACATTGTTTAAATCCACACTCTATATTTTGAGTATATTTATAATATTTACCTTGCAGCTTATGTCTCTTAAACCCAGCATTTGGGTTTCCCTGAAATGTAAACAATATTTCTGATCAAAGGCATCTATGCTATCAACATAATTTTATTTCCTCAGTATTCTAAAATAAGTTTGGTGACTGCTATTTAAACTATTTTCTTAAATATTATTAGCTGTTGTGCTGCACTATGTTAGTGTGCTAGATAGTATCTGGTAAATTAATATTCTGATATATTATTAGTAATGTTGATGGCTTAATCCAACAGTATTCCTATAAATCTTATAAAATTCTATTAGATTCAGTACCTTTTGTTCTTTGACTTAGCATTCTAAATATTATTTTATGTATGTTTAGAGAGTAACTGCTTTTATTATAAAATAAGTAGAAAAATATGCATATATTACACATATAATCTGATTGGTAAAATGTTAGCACTCTCACTTTTCAGTGTGTGTCCATTTAATAGAAAATTCAACAGGTGAAATATAATATTTATCACAACAACATATTCTAATCTTTTCTAGATATGAACATGATATGGGAAATAACATTCTTAAATATGTTCATATTTTAATCTATTTGAAATTAAAAACTAAGCTTCTCTAAGGCTACTTTTAGGAATTTCTAAACTCTCAAGGTGTAAATGAAAATCTTGAGTCAAGAAGAAATATGCAACTTTTCTGGAGTAAAAAAAAAAAATATATATATATATATATAATTAATTAGAATGCTTAAGTTCTTTAACAACATTAAAAGGAATTTCAATTAAAATAATACAGTTGCAAAATTTTTGAATACTATTGATTCAAATTAATCTATATATATATATTAATTATAATTATTGACATACAGAAACAGAAAGTTTGCCTTTGATGCGATTTTAACACAAACTGTAAACCTTGTCACAAGCATTAAGGTTGATAAATTAGAATATTGGAACCATAGAATATTAAGAACTAAAATTGCTAGTTAAGATAATGTCATCAATGCTTACTTCTTTCACAGAAAACTCTGGAAATCTTAGTGCCAACAAAATTAAATATTTATTTATTTTTTATTCATGTGAAGGATAACTAATTCACTGCTCCTGTGAATTGATAATACTCAGGCTTTTGCTTTCTGAAGTTGTTCCTAGACATGTGCATAATACCAGAAGGATCAATTGAATTAATTTCTCTAAAATTTGACTCTAAAGATGGAAAATATTTACTATATGTCTTTCTACAGGAACATATAAGTGTATGAGTCATTATGGGATGCAAACTGTAAGCGTGAGTTCTCCAGTGATTAAACGGTGGCTCTAGTGGTAAGGGGCTTCCCTGGTGGCTCAGAGGGTAAAGCGTCTGCCTGCAGTGCGGGAGACCCGGGTTTGATCCCTGGGTTGGGAAGCTCCCCTGGAGAAGAAAATGGCAACCCACTCCAGTACTGTTGCCTGGAAAATTCCGTGGACTGAGGAGCCTGGCAGGCTACAGTCCATGGGGTCACAAAGAGTCAGACACGACTGAGCGACTTCACTTCACTTCACTTCTTCTAGTGGTAAAAAAACAAACAAACAAACAAAAAACAATCAAAACAAACATAAAAACCCCCAAAAAACCCTGCTTGCTAATACAGGAGAGGTAAGAGACACAGGTGTGATCTCTGGGTTGGGAAGATCTCCTGAAGGAGGGCCTGACAGTCTGCTCCAGTATTCTAGCCTGGAGAACGCCATGGATATAGGAGGCTGGTGGGCTACAGTCCATAGGGACGCAAAGAGTGGGACATGACTGAAGCGACATAGAATGCATTCAGTAATGAGACTTTTCTTATATTCGGTTCAAGCTTTATATTTAGGTTTTAGTATTGACTAGCCCCTGAAGCTTTGAAGAAAATAACATAGGTTAACACCTTCTACTTGATCTCAGGCTTATGCATTAAAGCTTGAAATTTGCTTACATCATTATTCTTGGCTAGTGTAATTATAAATGTGATTAGTAAGAATAAAGTATAATTATACTGTTTATAAAACCAGTAGTGATTTTTCAGCTTCACAAATTTATTTCTCTCAGAGAAGTTAACTTCTTTGAGCAAGGTACTGCTTATATTTTAATTCTGTATATTTATTTTTTCAATTATCCAATCCACTAGGGATAGGGGAATTATCCAATTCCCTTATCACTTCCCTATCCCAACTTCTCATTGATGTATTTCATATATCTCAATATTAAATCAATATTGAATATTATGGCTCAGTATTAATCATTACAGTGGGTTATGAGTTTTACAAGTAAACATTTAGTTCTTACATTTTGTACACTCTTGTTACTGAGATAAATGAGCTACATTTCCTGATAACTTAGTTTAGGATCAAAATAGACTTTTAAATAGATGATTGCACTACAATGTGGGTGTCCTATGAAAGAAATATTTAACCCTAACTATAGAAGCATTTGGGATTTCTGCTTGGACAATAGCTTCCCAAGTGGATTATTAGTTTCCCTGGGAAATGATCAAGGGGAAGGAAAGGAAAGTTCTAAATTCCAGAGAGAGGAAATAGGTAAAACACAGATTTTTTTTTGTTGTTTAGTTGCTAAGTCATGTCTGACTCTTTAGGGACTCATGGACTATAGCCCACCAGGCTCCTCTGTCCATGGGATTTCCTAGGCAAGAATACTGAACTGGGTTGCTATTTTCTTCTCCAGGGGATTTTCCGAACCCAGGAATTGAACCTGTGTCTCCTGTATTGGCAGGAAGATTCTTTACCACTGAGCTACCAGGGAAGTCTAAAGAGCAAATACTAGTGGTAAATAATGTATGATTGCAAGCAGTTTAGTAGAAATAGAATGATCTATGTGCATTGGTGTGCTGGAGCTGATCCCTACTTGCTCACAAGACCCATTTATGCATGTTTTTCCCCTACATTGTTTTCTATGAAATCTCTTTGGTAGCTCAACATTGGCCATGTCCAGACTATTAACATGATGGCACTTGGCAAAATTTCAGTGCTGTTCCCTTTCTTTCTTTCTTTCCTCCTGCCTTGGTTTTTGTCCTGGATGGTTGATTGTTAAACATTTATCAGGACAAAACTGCTTTTGTAGTAAAATGTTTTTAAGAATGTTACACACTAGGATGTATGCAAAAAGCATGCAGAACTATGACTTAGCTACATGAGCAAGGATGTGAAAGACTCTACTTCTCACAGCTTGTCTAGGGGATATTTCTATACTCTAAAGCATGGGAAATACTGACAAATATATGATGGGAAGCTGTTGAGGATTTTGAGGTGAAAAGATGGCTCTGATGATTTGTAGTGCTACTGAAATCAGTGTCCAAGAAACCAGTGACTGCATGGTTCATGAAAAAATGGACAATCTTTACTTATTTTTTGGGAGTTGAAACTGAATGCTTGGAGAGCTGTTCAAAAGAAAAGGAGCACTTCAGAGTCAGATGCAGTGCTCATGGGGAGAGCTACAGGGGTTGAAGAAAACATCTTTTATTTTTCCCCCAGGTTGAGCAAGAGGCTTCCTATAGCATGAGGGAGGAAATATTCATCTATTTTATTGTAATGACAGTGAATGACTATTGTTGTTAAATTCTTGAATGCTTATAGAAGAATTTAGAAGAGAAGAATGGAGGTCCATCAAACTATGGAGATAGAATAGATTTGGTTGAACTACAAAGCAATGCATTGCTTTGACAATAGGACAAGATTCTGCTTAAGCCAAACTGCAAAAGACCCATCAACACTTTATAAACTGTTGAAATAACTTCTTTATCAGTACAGCATCACACTGTTTCACCACTTAACTTTCATAACTTTATCTTCTTTGAGCTATTTAATTTCTTATTATGATCCTGAGTGCTTGGCAGACAGATGCATATAAAATGACATAATGGACCTTTTATGGGCTATTCAACTGGTGATCTTTGAACTCATATTGCTAAGTAGTCTGTGGAAAGATAAGCCATTTTAGTCAAGCTTTAAAGCAATCTGCATTTCAAACCCATACTGATGGTATATTTATTGATTCTAATAAGATATTATACATTGTTAAACTTTTTTTTTTAATGATGTGAGAATCTGTCAGGTTTAGGAAAGAGTGATTATGTTTCATTCAGTTCACTGGCCATAAATTTCATGACTGAGTTCTGGTATATTATCTTCACATAGCCATTTTGGTTGTACTCTGGGGGTCTAAAAAGATTCAAATTATGTAAACTGTAATGTAACTATACTCCAGATGAACTGGTTTGAACATTAAAGCTGTAGATTGAAGAAATCTTACATAGGTAAAGATTAAGATGTGAAGAAACAGCTTCCAACATACCTGTCCTTAGAAATATAAAATTTCCGAGTGTCTTTAGTAATGAAGATGGAGATACTATACAGTTACATAAAACTTTTCTCTGCATAATCCTTTACCTCTAAGGAGGAAAATGAACCAAGATAATATTATCATATACTTTTATTAGACTATGAATACATCTAGGAAAAGATGAGGAAAAAAATGTTAAGAACTGTAAAGAGTCTGAGATATCATTATAGCTGTGAGCTTAAAAAATTTCCTGCCATAGGTACATAGATGCTGGCAGAAGACATAGGGCTCCTGATTGGAGACAAATGGCCTTATTGTTCCCAGACCAACAGTCAACATGTTTTTGCTTCAGTTTCATTAGTTCCCTAATGAGGCAGATTCTTCCTCTGTTGGACTCTAGATGATCAAGGATCCTGAGTGGCACCTTAACTGCAGCCTTGTGAAACCTTGAGAACAGGACCAGGTTAAGCTGTGTCTGGATACCTGACCCATGGAAATAATATGTGAGATAATAACTTCATCTTGTCTTAAACTACTAAATTGTAGTTATTTGTTATGTGGCACAGAGAACATGGCTGAAATCCCTTGAGAGCAGACGCAGGCCTTGGTGGATGCTGTCCACACAGTGGGTCTGTGTCACAGTTGGAGGCCCTTGAGACTAGGAAATTCTAATTTCATGTAAGGTATTCTAGGAAGCCTGTATAAACTTTCTCTTCCTTAGGACATATAATAATCCTGTACAGGAAATCTGCCTCCTGGCTCTGAGGAAGGTACTATATTCATCTTCCAAGGCTGTTTGCTATACAAATATCCTTGAAAAAGTCATCTGGGACAACTGCTGTTACAAGAGTAGACATGGAGAATTGTTGCCAACAGCCCAGAGGGACTTTCAGCACTCTAGGAGAATTTCCATATACTTAGCGGGATACAGTTTTCTGGAAGAGACTGTTGTTGTGTCTCATTCATGCCAAAAGGTTCATTTGGGGCAGTAAAATAACTTAGCCTATTTTATAAAATAATATTTAGTTATCTAGTTTCTTCCTTGATAAACAAATTATAATCACATTTGCTGATGCACAGATTATATTGTGCTTTGATATAAAGTAGCTGTGGGATTCTGGGGAACTTAAAAATATCCATTAAAAGATACAAGGAGAATTTTATGCTCTGCCTTAATATATATATATATATATATATATATTCGATCTCATTCTCAGTATTCAAAATAATGGTACTTTAAGATATATAGACATAAGAATCTGAAGATGGTACAGAACATTAATAAAAATTATTAAATTCACTTTAAGTAACCATTTAAAGGTATAAATATTTTGGTTGTTTATGAGTTTTTAATATTTTTAATTTAAAGGATTAAATACAGATTGTGACTCCATGAGCAGACTTAAGTCTTGGGTACTTTATCATAAGAGCTGGAACATCAGACTAAATGAGTAAGACTTTATTGATTTGGTAGTATTTGCTCAAGATGCAGGATTTAGGATCCTGGCAAGGATCTCAGGAGATGATATAGATTCCACTAGAGTAAGTTTTAAGTGTGGAAATATTGATAGTCAAAGTAAATGAGCACTCAAGAATCTGTACCTGTGATATTGTAGCTAATAGGGAATAATGTATTTGGCCATTTAGATGAGAAAATATACACTTCTCATATATATATCAGGGCTTTATCCACAGTTCCTGGCTCACATCTTCCAAAATCCTTGGAGTTTCTTGAGTGATAAGTGCAATGGAATAATATTTGATCTCTTGCCCTGAGTTCTTGAAAACTGAGGGAGCTTGTGGTTGAATCAATCAACAATGGCCAATGGTTTAATCAATCTTGCCTATGTAATGAAGCCTCCATAAAAATTCAAAAAGACAAGGATTGGAGAACTTTCATGATGGTGAACACATGGGGATTGGGGAAAGTGGCACACCTGGAATGGAAATGGAAGTTTTGAGCTCTTTCCTCAAGCTTTGCCCAAGGAATCTGTTCTTCTGGCTGTTGATTCTTATTCTCTAGTATTCTTTTATAATAAATCAGTAATCTAGTGGGTAAACTGGGTTTTCCCAAATTCTGTGAGCCATTCAGAAAGTGAAAGTGAAGTAGCTCAGTCGTGTCCGACTCTTAGCGACCCCATGGACTGCAGCCTACCAGGCTCCTCCATCCATGGGATTTTCCAGCAAGAGTACTGGAGTGGTTTGCCATTGCCTTCTCCATGCTAGTAAGCTAGCCTATCTCAAACTGATTCTCACCTCAGGAAATAGAAATGGTCTAAGACAAAATAAAACAGTACTTAATTTTTATATTTGGCATTAATTTTTAAAAGGCTTTACTAACAATTCTTTGAAAGCCCTTGAAAAATGTTATGGCTGTGTTTATTTTATTTTAAATATTATAAAATCAGTTAATTGAAAAGTGCCACTCAGACTGTTGTTTAGTCACTCAGTTGCATCTGGCTCCTTGAAACCCTATGGACTGTAGCAAGCCAGGCTCCTCTGTCCATGGGATTTCCCAGGCAAGAATACTGGAGTGGGCTGCCATTTCCTTCTCCAAATAACAACCTGAACTTTCAATTGGCATCATGAGCTGGAGGGGGATTTTGAAACCTCCAATTGTAGGTAGTCTGTCAGAAGCACAGGAAGCAACCTGGTCTTGCATCTACCCTTGTAGAGGGCAATGCCTGGGACTCAGCCCTTTAGTTGAGTGGAATCTGATTCTATTTCCAGGTAGATAGAATCAGAATTGAGCTGGCATCCAAGAATAGCTGATTAGTGTGGGAAAGATTACACACACACAGACACATGGAATGAATTGACTCTAAGAACCCTGAAGCTATCCCCAGAAGCAATTTTTAAGAATGAATGATCTGATGGATAAAGAAAACTGTCCTACTAAACAGTTAAATTCTCTTTCTTATTGATAGTATCTGGACCTAGGCCAATTTGATTCAGAGACTACTCATTAAAGAAAATGTTAGGTCCTTTAGCAAAAGGACTCTGTAACACCATGGCAAATGTACAAGAGAATCTGCCTTCAGTGGGACACAAATCCTTGCAGGACAATGAAGATTCTTTGGTAAGTTTGACAACAGTGATTCCATTTCACCCTGGAACGGCCATTCATTCATTCAGATGGGGATAGAGACATATGCTGGGTATGGGTCTGTCTTTCTGCCTCCAAAGCCACAACCGACACTTAATAGAGGGCTTATAGACTGCTTGCTTCATGGACATGGGCTCCCATAAAATATCACTTTTGACAATTGTAGCCATTTTATTTATTTAATTTTTTTTTTTAAGTAATGTGCAGTAATGAGCTGTGACTGTGGGATCCACTGGTCCTATCACCCAACCTAGAAGCTATTAGACTGATAGTAGACTGGAATGATTGCAAAGTTGAACTGGCAAATCAGAAGTGATACTTTTGAAATGGCCAAGTATTGTTGTCTAGATTCAGGATCCACCTTAAAGAAAAGATGTTTATATAGTGCTATGTACATACTAGGAGGAATTCCTAGACCTGATATTCACATGGAAAAAGGAATGGCCAAGCTTATCGTAAATCCCAATGATTCCTTGGGGAATATTGCTTCCTATCCCTGCTAATCTGAGTTCTGCAAGATTGGGTGCCAATGGGAGAAATACTTCAGCCAAGGGACATATCAAGAATTCTACTGAACTCTTAAGAGACTGGCACTGTTTGTTGAGGAGTCTGATTTCAAGGTCAAAATCTGGTATGACCTTTCAGACCCAAGTTTAGTTAATTAACAAAGAAGCCTTTGTTAATTTGCAGGCTCGTGGGAGAAAGCCCTACTCACAGAAGACTTAGTGTACAGCCTTGCCTTACAGACTTCCAGAGAAAATTACTGTCAAAGACTCAGGTCTCCTCCCCAGGCCGGCTAACATATTCATATTTTTGGCTGAGGTACCTCCATTCAGAGGCCTTCCAATCAGGGGGGCATCAACTGAGATGTTTTTACTTTTCCTCCTTACCAGGGGATCTTGACTGAGATGACTTTCTCCACTCAGACTCAGGACTGTTGCAGTCTTATTACTTCCTACTCTTCTCCTCCAGACCCCAGTCACACACATACACACACACACACACACACACACACGCACACAAATAACAGGAATTTAATCAGGATTCCTTTTTAATAAGACAGTTCCCTCATCTGCCCTGATCTGCCTGACTCCCACTTGGTACCACTCAATGGGGAAAAATGGATCATTGGGAAAGCAGTGTCTTATTTTGCCTCTTTCTTACACTCCTGCAGAAAGTGAATAGAAGCTCAATTGTTATTTTTAGCTTAATTGTCCCATGACCACCTTGACACCTGGCTGCTTTGGGTTTGGGGCATGCAAAGGAAAAACATGTAAAAAAAGGAGTCATCAAGTTGTCTGGGATCAGGGACCCTGATCATCAATCTGAGACAGAACTTCAGTTACACAGTGTGGCTAGGGAGGGATACTGCTGTCACCCAGAGAAGCTATTTGGATGTCTTTTGGTACACTCCTGCCCAATTCTGATGGTCAGTAGATAAATACATTAATTTCTGTCAGAGAAGGTCATGGTGATCCCTTGGGCACAAGCGTCTGTGCCATGCGATAACGAAACACTGCAAGACTGCCACAGGCAATACTTCAAGCTGAGGGGGAGCAGGCCAGTCAATCCTAAAGGAAATCAACCCTGAATATTCACTGGAGGGGCTGATACTGAAGCTGAAGACCCAGTACTTTCACCACCTGATGTGAAGAGCCAACTCATTAGAAAAGACACTGATGCTGGGAGAGATTGAAGGAAGGAGGAGAAGGGAAAACAGAGGACAAGATAGTTGGATGGCATCACTGACTCAATAGATATGAATTTGAGCAAGCTCCAGGAGATAGTGAAGGAAAGGGGAGCCTGGAGTGCTGCAGCTCATGGGATCTCAAAAAATCAGACATCACTGAGTGACTGAGCAATAATAAAAGAAAAGAAGATAGGTGTCTATTGCAAAGTTACATTGAGGAGTTTTAATTTGTCTTACTAATCTCCTACTTCTAAGTTTCCTCATGAACACTGACCTATGTGAACCTTGAAAAAACTTCTGGCAATTCATATGCAAACAAAAAAGATGCAAAACAGCAAAGCAGTCTTGGGAAAGAAGAATGGAGCTGGAGGAATCAACCTTCCTAACTTCAGATTATACTACAAAGATACAGCTATCAAGACAGTATGGTACTGGCACAAAAACAGAAATATAGACCAATGGAACAAGATAGAAAGCCCAGAAATAAACCCATACACCTGTGGGTACCTTATTTTTGACAAAGGAGGCAAGAATATACAATGGGGCAAAGACAGCCTCTTCAATAAGTGGTGCTGGGAAAACTGGACAGCTACTTGTAAAAGAATGAAATTAGAACATTTCCTAACACCATGCACAAAGATAAACTGAAAATGGATTAAAGACCTAAATGTCAGACTAGAAACTATAAAAATCTTGGAGGAAAATACAGGAAGAACACTTCATGACATAAATCAAAGTAAGATCCTCTAAGACCCATCTCCTAGTGTAATGGAAATTAAAAAAAAAAAAAAAAAGCAAACAAGACCTGATTAAACTTAAAACACTTTAGCACAGCAAAGGAAACTGTAAGCAAGGTGAAAAGACAACCCTCAGAAAGAGGGGAAAATAATAGCAAATGAGACAGGTGACAAAGGATTAATTTCTAAAATATATAAGCAGCTCACACAACTCAATACTGGAAAAACAAACAACCCAATCAAAAAGTGGGAAAAAGACCTACAAAGACCTTTCTCCAAAGAAGACATACAGATAGCTAACAAACACATGAAAAGATGCTCAACATTGCTCATTATTAGAGATATGCAAATCAAAACCACAATGCAATATTATCTCACACTGGTCAGAATGGCCATCAAAAAGTCTACAAACAATAAATTCTGGAGAGGGTGTGGAGCAAAGGGAACACTCTTGCACTGTTGGTAGGAATGTAAATTGATACAGCCATTATGGAAGATGGTATGGAGTTTCCTTAAAAAAACTAGGAATGAAACCACCATATGACCCAGCAATCCCACTCCTAGGCATATACTATGAGGAAACCAAAATTGAAAAAGACACATATATCCCATTGTTCATTGCAGCACTATTTACAATAGCTAGAACATGGAAGCAAACTAGATGTCCATCAACAGATGAATGGATAAAGAAGCTGTGGTGCATATACACGATGTAATACTACTCAACCATAAAAAGGAACACATTTGAGCCAGTTCTGATGAGATGGATGAACCTAGAACCTATTATATAGAGTGAAGTGAATCAGAAAGAAAAAAGATAAATATAGTATTCTAACACACATATATGGAATCTAAGAAAATTGTACTGAAGAATTTATTTATAGGGCAGCAATGGAGAAACAGACATAGAGAATAGACTTATGCACATGGGGAGAGAGGAGGAGAAGATGAGATGTATGGAAAGAGTAACATGAAATCTTAAATTATCCTATGTAAAATAGATAGCCAATGGGAATTTTCTGTCTGGCTCAGGAAACTCAAACAGGGGCTCTGTATCAACCTAGAGGTGGGATGGGGAGGGAGATGGGAGGGAGCTTCAAGAGGGGATATATGTATACCTATGACTGATTCATGTTGAGGTTTGATAGAAAACAACAAAATTCTGTAAAGCAATTATCCTTCAATAAAAAAATTAATTAAAAAATAAATGTTTTTGAAGATGTAAAAAGAAATGTATATGAGGTGGGTAAACCAGTACAAGTGGTGGACACTGTGATGCACACCAGGTTCTATTAAAGAAGGATGAGAAGTGCTGCTGGCAGTGTGGATGGAAGATAGCCTTCAGATCTTAGGTTCTTCAGGGATCGCCTCTGCTATAGAAATCTGGAGGTCCATACTCTTCTCACAGTCTAAAGCCAATGACGGATAGAGCCATAATATAAAGGCCTAGCTATTTTGGTTTCCAACAGTATAACTGATAAAGCCTACTAGCTCCAGACATGGCCATGGTTTGGCTATCGGGATTTCTCTCTTTGAAGGATACTGTTCCTTTCCCCTTCATTCTGGAATCACTGATTCCAAGGACACTCACTAATGAAGAGTCTGCCAAGGAAACTCCTGTGTGAATCTCTTGGGCTACCCCTTCTGTGCCAATTTTTTATTTTGAATCACTAAAATTCTAATGACTCATAGGCTGAAAGCATAATCTACCTTAGTCTAATTAATTCTTTTGAACTCATTTCCAAGTTAAAAATTTAACTTTAAAAATTAAGTACAATGTTTTGAATTATACAGGTAGTACAAGGGCTTCCCTGGTGGCTCAGATGGTATAGAATCCATCTGCAAAGTGGAAGATCTGGGTTCAGTCCCTGGGTTGAGAAGATCCCCTGGAGAAGGAAATGGCTACCCAATCCAGTATTCTAGCCTACAGAATTGCATGGACAGAGGAGACTGGCAGGCTATAGTCCATGGGGTTAAAAAGAATCAGACATGGCTGAGCAACTTTCATGTTCACTTTCTTTTAAATTTTGATAGCTGATTTACATTTTAGACTTCATAAATATTGAAATAAAATGTTTCAGGTATTTGCTTATGAAAAATTTGGGCCATTATAAATAAAACCGTAAGTAGGTATGCACTTTAATCAATATGAAAATAAATTTATGTATTGGGAGACTACAATTGTTTTATATTGCATATTTGGATATTATTCAAAAGCTGTAGTTGATTATTCTGTCTTAAATGACATTTAGTTAAAGACTAAATGTTTGCATCCTCACCACTTCCCTGCCCAACCCATATGTTTATATGTTGAAATCCTAACCATCAGTGTGATGACATTTGGAGGTAGGGCCTTTAGAGGGTGATTATGTCATGAGAATGGAGCCCTAGTGAATAGGATTGATGTCCATATAAGGAGATCCCAGAAACATCCTTTGCCCCTTCTATCTTGTGAGTTATATAGATAAGATGGTCCTCTGTGAATCAGGAAGCTGGAACTCACCAGACAGCAATCTGCCAGGACCTTGATTTTGGACTCCCCAGCATTCAGAGCTGTGAAAAATCCTGTTTAAAAGGCACACTCAATTTTATCATGTTACAGCAGCATGAATGGACTAAGACAGCAGGTTACTTTTGCTTATTGAAATAATGGGTCTCAGAAATTTACTGCAGATCGAATTATTTGTAAGAGAAACATGGTTTCTCAGTATTAAACTTCATTCTACTGGGGGCCAAGTTTTGCTTATGGCAAAAATGAAGCTATGTTTTAAAATATGTTTAGTAACTCAAATAAATCAAGATTTCAGCAAAATGTCCACACAGCAATTCTGTTGTGTTGTAATATACATGTCAATATACATGTCACATACACACACACACACACATACAAACACATAGATGACAATGAAAACTGAAATACTTGTAATTGACTTATGTGTGTAACTTTGAAGGGAAAATAGTCTGTATTTCATATTTTCACAAGATAACCTCTTCATAAATTGAATCTTGCCTTATAATATCCTTGTTTCCAGGCCAAACCAGACCCATGAGGAATCAATGTCTTTATATAAGTGTCCAAAGTAATTTTTATGAGGGCAAGAGATTGTCTCATTTTCCCATGGCTCTGTGCTAACCACAGTCTGGAATTTCAGTCCTCCCATCTTTCCTTAAGGTAATGCTAACTCCACTGCTCTGATTTGAGCAGTAAAATGATTGAAAACAATGCCAAACTTTCCTTTTCTGTTCCCAAACTGAGTCATTGACCATAGTTCAGAAGTATAAGTATATATAATAGCCTTTTCTGAAAAGTGGAAATTCCTAAGATAACTATAATTTAGAGGGAAGATGTCTTCCAAAAATAATTCCAAAATGGCCACTAAAATTTATTTCTTTAGTATCACCATTTACTTTTTTAGCCTCCAATAAAAGGTGAGGTGGAGGTGTATTTAAAAAGAAATTGCACTGTGGTTTTCTAAAGGGATTGTCTTATTCAAAAAATTTTCCACCATGAGATTTCCTTTCTCTCTCTACTTTCTGGAGAGTTTCTTTTCTTCAACCTTCCAAATTTTTATTTTTCTCTCTTAGAGTTTGCATATCTGCTGTCTTCACCTTAGCCTACAAGGATGATCAGTAGACATCACTGTCTGTAACAGTATGTGACAATACTCATTCCTGTGCTCTTCAGTGTGTAATGGGCAGAGTAAGAAGGTACTTCTCCATAGACAGAAAATGTGTTTATCAAATTGACTAATAGCTACCTCATATTTACTTTGTGTTTCTAATGTTCTGCAGCAGAGTTGCAACTGAATTTAGCTATATTTGCTTTGTATGACCATTATAATTAAGTGAACAATCAAATAAATATTGAGTATCATACTTTTTGAGGAAATCCTAGAAATAGCATGATTAAAGTCAGACAAAAACAAGGATGCCGATGATCTTGAACATTATTTAACATTGTTCCAGAAGTATTAGCAAAATGCAATTAGAGGTAAAAGAAAAGAAATGTACTTTAAAGGAGGAAACAATATTTCATTATTTACATGTATCATTCTAACCTGAAGCTCAAATAGAAGCAAATTAAATATTGCTGAAAAAGGTTAAATGATTCAGAAATTAGGTTAAATTAACCTAATTTACACCATTTAAAGCCAAGCCAAATATAATATAAGAAATGTTACAGCAACAACACATTAAAAGATAAAAGCTATTAAGAAATAAAAAGCATAGAAATGAAAGAAAAATTAAAATGAGATGTAAAGATGTATATCATCCTAAGTGAAAAAAAAATGTTTAAGATTTCAATGGTTGATAACATGAAGTTTCCAACCTTCCCTGAATTCACAAATAAAATCAACAAGTAAATCCAATTTTTAAAATTCTTCTTCTTAGGCAAAAGAACTCTAATGTTAATGTAGGAACATAAACATGATAATATCCCAAATTCTGAAACACTAGTTTCCTATTACTGCTCTAAATTACTAGAAACATAGTGGCTAAACATTACAAATTTATTGTCTTATTGTTCTGTGGGTCACAAGTCTGACTTTGGTCTCATTGAGCTAAAATCAAGATGTCAGTAGGACTGAATTCCTTTCCTGAGGCTTTAGGTGGGAACCTGTTTCCTTGCCTTTTCCAACTTTGTGAGGCCACCAGCCTTCCCTGGCTTATGTCCCCTTTCCTTTTTCTTTACCAGAGATGGCTGACAGCATCCTTCATACACCACATCATTCTGACCTTCTCTTCTGCCTTCTTTTTTGATATTCAAGGACTCCTGTGATTATATTAGGCCCAAATAGATAATCCAGGAAAATCTCACAACCCTAAATTCAACTGGTTGGCAAACTTAATTCGGATTCAACCTCAGTGACTCTTTGCCATGTAACATAAGATATTCACAGGTTCCATAACATAGAGCATATGTGTCTTGGGGGGACATTATGCTGCTTTCCTCAAATGGCTAATTCTAGTCACTCGACTTATTTTCTCACATTTTCCATCTTTTGTCCTCTCAATCTTACTTAAAAGTTTAAACAGATCATATGTGAATGTGCTTTATAAACTGTGAAGCAATCTACTCAGTAAAATATACAAATTACTTTACTTGTGTTATTTATATATTATTTTATGTAAGTGATAATGTCTTCCTTTCATATTACTCAGTCTTCCTGTAGCATATGCTACTAAACGTAACAGCAAGCAAATGAAAAGCTAAATATGAACCGAACCCAAAAAAGGAAAAAAAAAAATGCGTTTCCTTAATTTGCTAGAAAACTGTCTCATTAACCTATACCAAATTCCCTTTCAATCAAACTTTTCAGTTACATAAAATAAATTCAAATTTTGTTTAATTGAAGCACTGTGAAAACTCTACATCATTAAATAAATACATTGAACTTTGGTATTAAAAGTGAAAAATATTAAATAAAAAACATATTTCTGAATATACAGGGCATAATTTCATGCAAATTGACACAGTGCAATTAATTCAGAAATATTGACTAAATATGGATAAATCAGTAAGTAACAGCTAAAAGAAAAATTAAGAACAAACACATGTTAAAGCTTAGCTAAATCTATGGAAATTTACATTTGTATATTTTTTATTAATACTGTACAGAATAGGAAGTTCTATCTAACTATATTTCCTAATGTTTCATAGAAATCAATTTAACATCTTTGAATTATAAATTAAATGATTTTAATGGTTTAATTAAACTCAAATTCTGCTATATAAAATTTGTCATCTGTGCACTACTATAAAATTGTTATCCTTTACTAGATTTGAATACTAAAAATATGCAGAGTCTATCCTTAGATCCAAAGACTATGTTAAAAGATGTAATTGTTCATACTTCTAGGCTGCTGTTTTTTAACCTGCTCTCTGGATGTTAAATTATATTTATTTATTGACATAAAATAAGCATTTTGAGAAATAGTATGTCATATTCTTGAATGAACTCACCAGATAGCTTTATATTTCTCAATTTTCCTTTCTAGGATAATATTCCTTTGACTGAGCAAAACAATGAAGATATCTCAATAACAAAATGTGAAGTCTGCTTGAAGAGCAACTCAATAGTTAAGTCGCTGACCATCAAAATTATCTTTATAATCACATAACTAGTTTTGAAACTTCCCTTGTTATAAATGCTAACATTAAAGTGAAATATTCCAGAAGAGTAAAGACTTAAGAAAGAATGAGGTAAAGACAGAATGAAAAAAAGAAAGGAGGAAGAGGAAGTGAAGGAGGGAAGGAGGAAGGAAACAAGGAAAGAAAACCATTAAACTTGACATCATATTAATGACTAGTAATAAGAATACAGGCCTATCAGGTTTTAGAGAAGTCATGATCTCTCAAGTCTTGAAAATCACTTTAAGGCAATATTTCTTTTAGAGTATTAAATGTCATTAACCAATTGATCTCAAAGAGATCAATCAGTAGAGCATTTACTTGGATACCTCTATCTCTGGTTGATTTAAAAGTAGTAACATATATGATCCTTGTCTAAAGACCTGCTTTCTCTCATAGAAGACGAGATTAATTTACCTGAAATCTCAGAAGAACAATGAAATTAAAAATAAAAACAATCTAAATGCTAAATGGTGTGCTTCAGCCTTTAAATGCTATTGCATTCAGAAAAAGGAGAAATTCCTCCAAACTGGATTATTCAAATACATTTTTCATAAAATTATTTTTTCCTTTACTGAGGTTTATTTGACATCCTGAAAATTTTATAGCAATTGATTTGGCAAAGAAGAGATAGAAATGTTTTCCAGGCAGGTGAAGTGAGAGGCCAAACTCTTCTGGCAAAATTGTAGTACAAATATGATGTTGATTAGTGGTTATGAACTGACTCTTCAATGATTTGGTCAACTAAGTTATAATTAAATAACTGACAAAATTTCTGGTAGAAGTTCGAAGGGGTGTGTGTGAGAGAGAGAAAGGGAGAGTGAGAGAAATCTATAATCATCCTCACCTTTAGTCTTACAATACCTTCCATTCATATGCAGTAGAATTTCATTATAGTAAATTTCCTTAAAGAATCTGGATTGTATAAAAGGATCCAGCATCCTGACTTCATATGAAGTTATTTTCATGGCTTGTTGTAATATTGCTTTTTTATTTTCTATGATAATTAATTCTATATGACAAATATTCTCTCAGTGTTTTCTATACCACAATCTCATGAGGGAAAACTACCAGACATGCTGTTTCAGTTCAGTTCAGTTCAGTCACTCAGTCGTGTCCAACTCTTTGAGACCCCATGAATTGCAGCATGCCTGGCCTCCCTGTCCATCACCAACTCCCGGAGTTCACCCAGACTCACGTGCATTGAGTCAGTGATACCATCCAGCCATCTAATCCTCTGTCGTCCCCTTCTCCTCCTGCCCCCAATCCTTCCCAGCATCAGAGTATTTTCCAATGAGGCAACTCTTCGCATGAGGTGGCCAAAGTACAGGAGTTTCAGCTTTAGCATCATTCCTTCCAAAGAAATCCCAGGGCTGATCTCCTTCAGAATGGACTGGTTGGATCTCCTTGCAGTCCAAGGGACTCTCAAGAGTCTTCTCCAACACAACAGTTCAAAAGCATCAATTTTTCGGCACTCATCCTTCTTCACAGTCCATCTCTCACATCCATACATGACCACAGGAAAAAACCATAGCCTTGACTAGATGGACCTTTGTTGGCAAAGTATTGTCTGTGCTTTTGAATATGCTATCTAGGTTGGTCATAACTTTCCTTCCAAGGAGTAAGCATCTTTTAATTTCATGGCTGCAGTCACCATCTGCAGTGATTTTGGAGCCCAGAAAAATAAAGTCTGCCACTGTTTCCACTGTTTCCCCATCTATTTCCCATGAAGCGATGGGACTAGATGCCATGATCTTCGTTTTCTGAATGTTGAACTTTAAGCCAACTTTTTCACTCTCCACTTTCACTTTCATCAAGAGGCTTTTGAGTTACTCTTCACCTTCTGCCATAAGGGTGGTGTCATCTGCATATCTGAGGTTATTGAGATTTCTCCCAGCAATCTTGATTCCAGCTAGTGCTTCTTCCAGTCCAGCTTTCCTCATGATGTACTCTGCATAGAAGATAAATAAGCAGGGTGACAATATACAGCCTTGACGTACTCCTTTTCCTAATTGGAACCAGTCTGTTGTTCCATGTCCAGTTCTAACTGTTGCTTCCTGACCTGCATACAGATTTCTCAAGAGGCAGATCAGGTGGTCTGGTATTCCCATCTCTTGAAGTATTTTCCACAGTTTATTGTGATCCACACAGTCAAAGGCTTTGGCATAGTCAATAAAGCAGAAATAGATGTTTTTCTGGAACTCTCTTGCCTTTTTCCATGATCCAGCGGATGCTGGCAATTTGATTTGTGGTTCCTCTGCCTTTTCTAAAACCAGCTTGAACATCAGGAAGTTCACGGTTCACATATTGCTGAAGTCTGGCTTGGAGAATTTTGATCATTACTTTACTAGCATGTGAGATAAGTGCAACTGTGTGGTAGTTTGAGCATTCTTTGGCATTGCCTTTCTTTGGGATTGAAAACATGCTGCTTAAGGCATAAATTTTAAATTATGTACCAGTAACTATACAGACTGGTTCCAAATAGGAAAAGGAGTACGTCAAGGCTGTATATTGTCCCCTGCTTATTTAACTTATATGCAGAGTACATTATGAGAAATGCTGGGCTGGAAGAAGCACAAGCTGGAATCAAGATTGCTGGCAGAAATATTAATAACCTCAGATATGCAGATGACACCACCCTTATGGCAGAAAGTGAAGAGGAACTAAAGAGCCTCTTGATGAAAGTGAAAGAGGAGAATTTAAAACTTGGCTTAAAGCTCAACATTCAGAAAATGAAGATCATGGCATCTGGTCCCATCACTTCATGGGAAATAGATGGGGAAACAGTGGAAACAGTGGCAGACTTTATTTTTGGGGGCTCCAAAATCACTGCAGATGGTGACTGCAGCCATGAAATTAAAAGACACTTACTCCGTTGAAGAAAAATTATGACCAACCTAGACAGCATATTCAAAAGCAGAGACATTACTTTGCCAACAAATGTCCGTCTGATCAAGGGTATGGTTTTTCCTGTGGTCACGTATGGATGTGAGAATTGGACTGTGAAGAAGGCTGAGCGCCGAAGAATTGATGGTTTGAACTGTGGTGTTGGAGAAAACTCTTGAGAGTACTTTGGACTGCAAGGAGATCCAACCAGTCCACTCTAAAGGAGATCAACCCTGGGTGTTCTTTGGAAGGACTGATGCTAAAGCTGAAACTGCAATACTTTGGCCACCTCATGCAAAGAGCAGACTCATTGAAAAAGACTCTGATGCTGGGAGGTATTGGGGGCAGGAGGAGAAGGGGATGACAGAGGATGAGATGGCTGGATGGCATCACAGACTCGATGGACGTGAGTTTGAGTGAACTCAGAGTTGGTGATGGAGAAGGAGGCCTGGCATTCTGCAATTCATGGGGTCTCAAAGAGTTGGACACGACTAAGCGACTGAACTGAACTGAACTGAACTATAGTGTGTTTTAAATCAGCAATAATAAAGTTGACATTGGTCATTTAAGTATTATTTATCTTTGTCTTCATTCTTGACCATCTCGAAGGCAAAGAATCTAAAGAAAAAATATTTTAATAATTGCCCCAAGAGGGAAAAGTCTTCCTGTCTCTTACTGAAGAAAACTTATTTAAGAAGAAGCTAAGTAGAGTTGCCTCTTCCTTTCTATGGGTAATAAGAGAGAAAGGTTTCAATGAAAATGAAGGCTTGGAAAATAAGTTCTTACATTTTTCCATTGACTTTTTTATTTTTATTTTTTTCATATACCCAATTAGAAATTTGAAGTTCTAGCATTATATTCCATAGAGGTTTTGTTCTTGACTAAGAACCTCATCCTGTTATTTGCTTTTATATTAACCCATAAACTAAAGGTCCAAAAATGACCAGCATAATTAATTGGGTAAGATACTATTATTTGGGTAAATACAAATAAACCAAACTAAGACCAAATCAAAGATTGGAAATACATTTGAAATTACTGGAATAAAAAGAAAGGATGTAGCTGTTTCTTCTTGGATCTATCCCCAAGCTGTATACTTACTCTGTGGTAGTATATAAGAATCTTGGCCTCAGCTCTAAAACTAGGGCCACAAATTCTCCAAAGCACTGTTTTTAGAAATCTTCTGTTTCCTCTCTACTATACAAATTCAAAAGCAAACACATACACAGTTAACAAGAACTTTAATTGCCACTTTTTTTAAGAGTAGAAAATATCACTATTTTCTTAAAGCAATTAACAAAGAAGACAAAGGTTGAAGTCTCCAGAATTGTAAATTATACATTATTCACAGTACTAACAAAAACACTAGGAAAAATAAACATTACACCTTTATTAAACTTACATTATTAATTCATTACAATATTGATTGATTCATTAATAAATATCTATGGGCCACAACATACATATCTATTAATAAATATGGTAAATGTGGTTTCAGACAAGTCATTGAGCTATATGCTGGCAGAGTTCAAGAATGGATGACCTTTGATGAAAAAAATTGAAGACAAAACTAAATGGAAATATATTCTGTGTTCGTAGATTGAAAAAATTAACATTGCTAAAATTTCCATATTAACCAAAGTAATTGACAGATTCAAGTCCAATCCTTGTAAAGAAGTCCAATAGCATTTTCACAGACATATAATAATTTTAAATTTAAATGGAACTAGAAGTAGCCAATGACCATGAATAGTCACAGCAATCTTAAAAAAGAACAAAGCTAGATGCATCATGCTTCTTGATTGCAAGCGATATTACAAAGTTATCACAATCAAAATAATATGGCTTCAGCCTAAAAACAGACACATAAACCAATGGAACAGAAATGAGAACCCAGAAATAAACCCACACATATACATTCAATTAATTTACCACAATGAAGGAAACAACATACAATAGAGAAAGGACAACCCCTTCAATAAACAGTGGTCGTAAAACTGGACAATAACATGCAAAAGAATGAAATTAGCTTATTATCTTACACCATACACAAAGTTAGCTTAAAATGGATTAAAGACTTAAATATAAGAACCAAGACCATATAACTCCTCGAAAAAAATATAGAGGGTAACTCCTTGACCTGGGTCTTGGTGATGGTTTTTTGGATCTGATTGCAAAAGTAAAAAAAAAAAAAAAAAAAAAAAAAAAAAAACAGAAAAAAAAAAACAGTAAAAGATATTTGTAAACTGTATATTCAGTAAAGGATCAATAATTAAAATGTATAAATAATTGATACAACTCAATAGCAAAACCTCAAACTGTCTTATAAAAAATGGGCCAAGGATCTGAGTAGACATATTTCCAAAGAAGACCTTCAAATCATCAACAATTGTATGAGAAGATGCACAACACCATTAATAATCAGGAAAATGCAAATCAAAACTGTAATGAGAATCACCTCACACCTGTTAAAATAGGTATTATTAAAAAAATAAATAAACAGCAAGTAAATGTTGTTTTGAAGATGTAGAGAAAAGAGAACACTTGTGCGCTGTTGATGGGAAGGTAAACTGATGCAGCCAGTATGGAAAACATTATGGAGATTCCTCAAAAAATATGATGGAAGCTCCATATGATCCAGTAATTCCACTTCTGAGTATTTATCCAAAGAAAATGAAAACACTATTTCTAAAAGACATATTTTCCCCTATGTTCATCATAATGTTATTTACAATAGACAAGAGGTAGAAACAACCTTTGTCCACTGATGGTTGAATGGATAAGGAAGATGTGGTATATAAAATAGAATACTACTCAGGCATTAATTTTTTTTTTTTAAATCATTTTGGCCAACATGGATGGACCTAGAAAGTATTATGCCAAGTTATGTAAGTCAGGCAGAACAAAACAAACAAATAACATATGATTTCATTTTCATTTGTAATCTAAAAAACCAAATCAAACCAAATAACAAAACAAAATAAAACTCACTAATACAGAGAACAGAACGGTGGTTGCCAGAGGGGAAGAGAAATTGGGGGGTGAGCAAAACGGTTCAAAAGTTATAACCTTCTTGCATATATTTAAATGTTGCCATGAGAGAAAGTCTTGAAAATTCTCAGCACAAGAAAAAAAATTGCAACTCTGTATGGTGACAGATTGTAACTCAATTTATGTGGTGATTTTTTGCACCATATAAAAATATGTAATCATCATGTGTTCACCTGAAACTAATGTTTCATGCCAATTATACCTCAAAAAATTGAACTGCCCACAATGTGTGTTTAAATATCCATTTTACTGTAATCTATAAAAAATGATTTGAGTAAAAATTCTTTTTTATTTATACTTTCACTATCACTCATTAACATGTCTGTTATGGGGGAAATTATATGCCATTAGCCTATTTCCATAAAAATGAACACAAAGACTAAGTTGGGGGAAGCATAAGCATGGTAGCTGCCTTGATTCCTGCTACTGCAAAGTTCATCATCTACTGAAATATTGTTTTGTAATCTACTAAAAAAATAAGGATAGCAAAATATAGAATTTTAAACAATAATATATGTAACAATAGAACTTAGTAATTTAATAATGACTAATATGTCATGTATGAATGTGAGAGTTGGACTGTGAAGAAGGCTGAGCGCCGAAGAATTGATGCTTTTGAACTGTGGTGTTGGAGAAGACTCTTGAGAGTCCCTTAGACTGCGAGGAGATCCAACCAGTCCATTCTGAAGGAGATCAACCCTGGGATTTCTTTGGAAGGAATGATGCTAAAATTGAAACTCCAGTACTTAGGCCACCTCATGCGAAGAGTTGACTCATTGGAAAAGACTCTGATGCTGGGAGGGATTGGAGGCAGGAGGAGAAGGGGACGACAGAGGATGAGATGGCTGGATGGCATCACTGACTCGATGGACATGAACGCCGGGAGATGGTGATGGACAGGGAGGCCTGGCTTGCTGCGATTCATGGGGTCGCAAAGAGTCAGACACGACTGAGCAACTGAAGTGAACTGAACATGCTACCATGTTAAGCACTGTTTGAAGCACTTTATATGTTTTCATTTTTCCTTTGAATAAAAATTATTCTCACACTTTGTAGTGAGGAAGCTCGTGCTGAGGCAGATTAAGATCTGATAAGGGGATGACAGAGGATGAGATGGTTGAATATGAGTTTGAGCAAGCTCCAGGAAATGGTGACAGGCAGGGAAGCCTGGCTTGATGCAGTTCCTGGGGTTGCAAAGTGTTGGACATGACTGAGTGACTGAACTACAAGGGGTAAACTTTGTTTTAAAACCTATGTCAACTCAACTTTAGTCATATCTGTTAACCACTATGCTGTATCAAACAGGGATTCATTCTAAAAACTGCTAATACCATACATTTATGCAATGTTTTCTCTCTTACATATGAAAGAGCTATTTTATATAGTATATCATTTGATATTTATATTTCTGTGAATAACATTAAATTTTATTCCATTATGCATAGGAGCAAGCTAAAATTTTGAGTGGATATTCATGACAAACTTCTAGTGAATGGCAATGTTAGGAATCCAAAGCAAGTCTTCCCAATATATAACACTAGTATATTTACTTTATGTCACTCTGAGATCACTTTAGTGCTGTAAAATGCTGAGCAGGGATGAGAACTAAAATGTTATAACTCCTATTAACCAAAATATCAAGAAAAATAAAGATTTTTATGGTGAAGTATCTGCCTGTGAAGTGATGCATAGGATGTATTGTCAATATCTGCTATTGTAATTTCACATTGGTTGAATTTAAAATTTTATACTTCTAATTTTATATATACTGCTATTATGAAATAAAATAATTTAAAACCTCAAAATAATGATGTTAAAATATTGGCACAGCAGTAAAGAGTCTGCCTTTATAGGGGGTGTAGGAGATGCATGAGACGTGGGTTACATCCCTGGATCAGAAAGATCCCTTCTTGGAGGAAATGGCAACCCACTCCAGTATTCATGTATGGAGAATCTCGTGGACAGAGGAGCCTGGTGGGCTACAGGTTATAGCCTCACAGAGTTGGATGTGAGGATCCATCCAACTGATCAATCGCACCACAGTTGGTGTGAGTGATCAGATGTGGATCAATGAGCGCACATGCATACATTAATTCAATAAATTGAGAACAAACTGACATCAACTTTCTTTCCTTTGTCTTTATTTACATGCCTTTCTGATCCAGTGTTTGGGGAAAGCAAAGCAAAACAAAACAAAACATATGTTCGTGTTTTTTTTTTTTTCATAATGATATCAGAGAAAAATATTTTAGTTAACTGTTCAAAGAAATATCTATTACTGAAATTCACAACTAAGCCAACTAAAAATTACCTTATCAGTACTATACTTTACATTGTACAGGAGGTGGTGATGAAAACCATCTCCAAGAAAAAGAAATGCAAAAAGGCAAAATGGTTGTCTGAGGAGGCTTTACAAATAGCTGAGAAAAGAAAAGAAATGAAAAGCAAAGGAAAAAAAGGAAAGATATACTCACTAAATGCAAAGTTCCAAACAATAGCAAGGAGAGATAAGAAAGCCTTCATAGATGAACAATGTGAAGAAATAGAGGAAAACAATAGAATGGGAAAGACTAGAGATCTCTTCCAGAAAATTAGAGACACCAAGGGAACATTTCATACAGAGATGGGCACACACACACACACACACACACACAAACAACATAGCATGGACCTAACAGAATCAGAAGATATTAAGAAGAAGCAGAAAGAACACACAGAAGAACTGCACAAAATATGTCTTAAAGACTTGGAAAACCGCAAGGGTGTGATCACTCACCTAGAGCCAGACAACCTGGTGTGTGAAGTTAAGTGGGAATTAGGGAGCATTACTGTGAACAAAGTTAGTGGAGGTGATGGAATTCCAACTGAGCTATTTCAAATCATTAAAGATGATGCTGTGAAAGTGCTGCACTCAATATGCCAGCAAATTTGGAAAACTCAGCCGTGGCCACAAGACTGTTAAAACTCAGTTTCATTCCAATCCCAAAGAAGGGCAATGTCAAAGGGTGTTTAAACTACCACACAATTGCACTGATTTCACATGATAGCAAGATAATGTTCAAAATCCTTCAAGCTAGGCTTCAATAGTATGTGAAGCTAGAACTTCCAGCTAAACAAGCTGGATTTATAAAAGGCAGAAGAACCAGAGATCAAACTGGCAACATATATTGGATCATAGAAAAAGCAAGACAATTCCAGGAAAAAAACAAGTACTTCTGCTTCATTGACTATACTAAAGCCTTTGACTGTGTGGATCACAAGAAACTGGAAAATTCTTAAAGAGATGGGAATACCAGACTGCCTTACCTGTCTCCTGAGAAATCTGTATGCAAGTCAAGAAGCAACAGTTAGAACAGGACATGGGGCAGCACACTGGTTCAAAATTGGGAAAAGAGTATGTCAAGGCTGTCTAATGTCACCCTGCTTATTTAACTCTGATGCAGAATGGTGTAATGGTGAAAGTCACTCAGTTGTGTCTGCTCTTTGTGATCCCATGGACTGTACGGTGCATGAAATTCTCCAGGCCAGAATACTGTAGTGGTTAGCCATTCCCTTCTCCAGGGTATTTTCCCAAACCAGGGATCAATCCCAGGTCTCCTGCATTGCAGGCGGATACTTTACCAGCTGAGCCACCAAAGAAGCCTCATGTACTTTATGCAGAGTACATCATATGAAATGTTGCCTGGATGATTCACAAGCTGGAATCAAGATGGCCTGGAGAAATATCAATAACCTCAGATAGGTAGATGATACCACCGTAATTGCAGAAAGTGAAGAGAAAGTAAAGAGCTCTTGATTGATGAAGGTGAAAGAGTGAAAAAGCTTGCTTAAACCTCAACATTTAAATCCTAAGATTATGGCACCAGGTCCCATCACTTCATGGCAAATAGATGAGGATGCAATGAAAACAGTGACAGAGTTTATTTTCTCGGGCTCCAAAATCACTGTGGAGTGTGAATGCAGTTATGAATTTAAAAGATGCTTGCTCCTTTGATGAAGAGCTATGATAAACCTAGATAGCATATTAAAAAGCAGAGATATCACTTTGCAGACAATGGTTCATACAGTGAAAGCTATGGTTTTTCTAGTAGTCATGTACAGATTTGAGAGTTGGACCATAAATAAGGCTGAGCACTAAAGAACTGATACTTTCAAATTATGGTTTGGAGAAGACTCTTGAGAGTCCCTGGACAACAAGGTGATCAAGCCAGTCAATCTTAAAGCAAATAAACCCTGAATATTCATTGAAAGGACTGATGCTGAAGCTGAAGTTCCAATACTTTGGCCACCTGATGGGAAAAGCTGATGCATTGGAAAAGATTGAGGGCAGGAAAGGAAGGGGGTGACAGAAGATGAGAAGGCTGGATGCATCAATGACTCAAAGGACATGAGTTTGAGCAAACTCCAGGAAACAGCAAAGGACAGGGAAATTGGCATACTGCGGTCCATGGATTGCAAAGAGTCAGACACAACTGAGTGGCTAAACAAAAACTTTGGTTATACCTGTGGTGGATTCATTTTTATATTTGGCAAAACTAATACAATTATGTAAAGTTTAAAAATAAAATAAAATTAAAAAAAAAAAAGACTCAATCTCTGTGGGTCCACCAGTCCAAACCTATAAACTCTCTAATAGTCTGTACAATCCCAACCCATTCTCCATTTTATAAAATACATGAAAATAAGTTACACCATGTGGACATGCTGCTATATATCCATTCAATTCAGTTCAGTTCAGTTCAGTCACTCAGTCGTGTCCCACTCTTTGCGACCCCATGAACTGCAACACACCACGCCTCCCTGTCCATCACCAACTCCCAGAGTTCACTCAAACTCATCTCCATCAAGTCAGTGATGCCATCCAGCCATCTCATCCTCTGTTGTCTCCTTCTCCTCCTGCCCCCAATCCCTCCCAGCATCAGGGTCTTTTCCAATGAGACAACTCTTCGCATGAGGTGGCCAAAGTATTGGAGTTTCAGCTTCAGCATCAGTCCCTCCAATGAAAAACCAGGACTGATCTCCTTCAGAATGGACTGGTTGGATCTCCTTGCAGACCAAGGGACTCTCAAGAGTCTACTCCAGCACCACAGTTCAAAAGCATCAATCCTTCGGCGCTCAGCTTTCTTCACAGTCCAACTCTCACATCCATAGATGACCACTGGAAAAACCATAGCCTTGACTAGATGGATCTTTGCTGGCAAAGTAATATCTCTGTTTTTTAAAATGCTATCTAGGTTGGTTATAACTTTCCTTCCAAGGAGGAAGCAACTTTTAATTTCATGGTTGCAATCACAATCTGCAGTGATTTTGGAGCCCAAGAAAATAAAAAGTCTGACACTGTTTCCACTGTTTCCCCATCTATTTCCCATGAAGTGATGGGACCAGATGCCATCATCTTAGTTTTCTGAATGTTGAGTTTTAAGCCAACTTTTCCACTCCCCTCTTTCACTTTCATCAAGAGGCTCTTTAGTTCCTCTTCACTTTCTGCCATAAGGGTGGCATCATCTGCATATCTGAGGTTATTGATATTTCTCCTGGCAATCTTGATTCCAGCTTGTGCTTCTTCCAGCCCAGCATTTCTCATGATGTACTCTGCATATAAGTTAAATAAGCAGGGTGACAGTATACAGCCTTGACGTACTCCTTTTCCTATTTGGAACTGGTCTATTGTTTCATGTCCAGTTCTAACTGTTGCTTCCTGACCTGCATATAGGTTTCTCAAGAGGCAGGTCAGGTGCTCTGGTATTCCCATCTCTTGAAGGATTTTCCAGTTCATTGTGATCCACACAGTCAAAGGCTTTGGCATAGTCAATAAAGCAGAAATAGATGTTTTTCTGGAACTCTCTTGCTTTTTCCATGATCCAGCGGATGTTTACAATTTGATCTCTGGTTCCTCTCCCTTTTCTAAAACCAGCTTGAACATCAGCAAGTTCACGGTTCATGTATTGCTGAAGCCTGGCTTGGAGAATTTTGAGCATTACTTTACTAGCGTGTGAGATGAGTGCAATTGTGCAGTAGTTTGAGGATCCTTTGGCATTGCCTTTCTCTGGGATTGGAATGAAAACTGGCCTTTTCCAGTCCTGTGGCAACTGCTGAGTTTTCCAAACTTGCTGGCATATTGTGTTCAGCACTTCAATAGCATTATCTTTCAGGATTTGAAATAGCTCAACTGGAATTCCATCACCTCCATTAGCTTTGTTCATAGTGATGCTTTCTAAAGCCCACTTGACTTCACATTCCAGGATGTCTGGCTCTAGGTCAGTGAGCACACCATCGTGATTATCTGGGTCATGAAGATCTTTTTTGCACAGTTCTTCTGTGTATTCTTGCCATCTCTTCTTAATATCGTCTGCTTCTGTTATGTCCATACCATTTCTGTGCTTTATCGAGCCCATCTTTGCATGAAATGTTCCCTTGGTATCTCAAATTTTCTTGAAGAGATCTCTAGTCTTTCCCATTCTGTTGTTTTCCTCTATTTCTTCACATTGATCGCTGAGGAAGGCTTTCTTATCTCTCTTTACTATTCTTTGGAAATCTGCTTTTAGATGCTTATATCTTTCCTTTTCTCCTTTGCTTTTCGCTTCTCTTCTTTTCACAGCCATTTGCAAGGCCTCCTCAGATAGGCATTTTTCCTTTTTGCATTTCTTTTCCTTGGGGATGGTCTTGATCTCTGTCTCCTGTACAATGTCACGAACCTCTGTCCATAGTTCATCAGGCACTTTATCAGATCTAGTCCATTAAATCTATTTCTCACTTTCACTGTATAATCATAAGGGATTTGATTTAGGTCATACCTGAATGGTCTAGTGGTTTTCCCTACTTTCTTCAATTTCAATCTTAATTTGGCAATAAGGAATTCATGATTTGAACCACAGTCAGCTCCTGGTCTTGTTTTTGCAGACTGTACAGAGTTTCTCCATCTTTGGCTGCAAAGAATATAATCAATCTGATTTCAGTTTGACCATCTGGTGACGTCCATGTGTAGAGTCTTCTCTTGTGTTGTTGGAAGAGGGTGTTTGTTATGACCAGAGCATTCTCTTGGCAAAACTCTAGAAGCCTTTGCCTTGCTTCATTCTGTATTCCAAGGCCAAATTTGCCTGTTACCCCAGGTGTTTCTTGACTTCCTACTTTTGCATTCCTGTCCCCTATAATGAAGAGGACATCTTTTATGGGTGTTAGTTCTAAAAGGTCTTGTATGTCTTTATAGAACTGTTCAACTTCAGCTTCTTCAGTGTTATTGTTTGGGGCATAGACTTGGATTACTGTGATATATCCATTACACAAGCTAAAATATAAAATAGTGATTATACCAAATGATGAAGAGCATGTGAAAAAACTAGGTCTCTTATAAATTGCTGATGAAATTGTAAAACTATAAGACCATTATTGAAACTATTTTGAACGTTTCTTGTAAAATTAGGGCTTCTCTGGTGTTTCACATAGTAAAGAATCTTCTTGCAATACAGGAGAACTGGGTTCGATCCCTGGGTCAGGAAGATCTCCAGGAGAAGTGAATGGCTACTCACTTCAATATTCTTGTCTGGAGAAGTACATGGACAGAGAAGCCCTGTAGGCTACAGTCCATGGTGTCACAAAGATTTGGACTTGACTGAACGACTAACACACACACACACACACACACACACACACACACACGCACAGAAAGCCATTATTGAAACTATTTTGGTAGTTTTCTTGTAAAATTAACTATACAACACAGAAATAGCACACTTGATCATTTAGCTCACAGGAATGAAAACATCTGTCTGCAAAAAAACCTGTACATTGACAGTCATAGCAGCTTTCTTTTTAATACAGTAACCTGGAATAAATATCCTCTTCTTATGTCTATCAGAAAGTCTGCTAAGCCTCCATATTTGCCTTGATCTTATTTAACATATAAATCAACTAAGCTTAGCTTTGCTTTAACAGGTTATTCTCCTGGCATTTTCGGGAGCTGAGAAAAGACATGATACAAATGTATCTGGTCTCTACTGTGCCAGGTACTGGGGACACAAAAATAAAATATAGAAGAGACCTGTATTTTCATGGAGCTTGGAATTAATTGAGGTAGCATGTGAGAAAGAGGAAAACTTACAAATAAGTAATTGCAGAATATATTGTTATGGGAGAAAGAATAAGACACTTCTATTTAGAATAGTAATTGGCAAATCACTACCTACTTTGTTAAATAAAATTTTATTAAACCTGGCCACAAACTTTTTTTTTTTTTTTGCATATTGTCTATGGCAATATTCATGATATGAAGGCAGTATTGAGGAGTTGCAACAGAGTTTGTATAGTCTACAAAGGCTGAAATATTTACTATCTGGAACTTTAAGAAAAACTGCACATCTCTGACTTAGGATATATATTCTGAGTCTCAAACTGGATCTTAATATTTTTATATTCTCTCTTCTAGTAAGGTATTTGTTAAAGCCAGGTGTTAAGGACTTTTTTAAATGGTTTTTAAAAAAATTTTCTTAAGCCTCATATACAGACCAAAATCTAGGTCTGGTGGACTATTACATAGTAGAGTTTGTTCTAGGCACAGTTAAACCATAAATGTTTTCAATTACACTGTGATAGTAGGAAGATATGGTTTTCTAAACCATAGTAGAGACTCATCAATAGATCTCTAAATCAATTTTCAGGTTGTAACTAAAATTTTTTAAGTGAAATATACAAAGAAAAATACACTGTAATGCACATAGTAAGGGCACATTGCTTATGAAAGCTTTGTTCAGTTTGATATGCATAGGCACATGGACAAACACACACACACATGCATGTTCTTGTTTATCATATATGGAAATAAATTATACAATGCTTGAAAGTCATTGCTTAATGAAATATGAAACTTGTAGCTTAACTGCTGGGGAGCATTAAGGGCGATGCAGTTAAGTGGAACTATATTGTTCCTGTCTCATACTTATGGACCAAAGATTGGGAGAAGGGAGAAGCCTATAATATATTTAAGGAAGAATTACCTTGGCACCCCTCTGCTCTAGAATTCTAGAAGTAAATCGCTTTGAAGACTGCAAAAAAAACCAAGGGCATGCCAAGGAGAGTTAGAAAGGCTGTGGGTATATTCTGCACTTATTCACTTCTAAAATAACTTGTATTATTGTACTAGAGAATAGATGATGAACCCTGAGAAGGGACATCACCAGATGGTGCATAACCAAAATCAAATTGATTATATTCTTTGCAGCGAAGATGGAGAAGCTCTGTATAGTCAGCCAAAACAAGACTGGGAGCTGACTGTTGCTCAGATCATGAGCTCCTTATTGCCGAATTAGACTGAAACTGAAGAAAGTGGGGAAAACCACTAGACCATTCAGGTATGACCTAAATCAAATCCCTTATGATTATACAGTGCAAGTGAGAAATAGATTTAAGAGACTAGATCGGATAGACAGAGTGCCTGATGAACCATGGACGGAGGTTTGTGACACTGTACAGGAGACAAGGAACAAAACCATCCCCAAGAAAAAGAAATGAAAAAAGCAAAATGGCTGTCTGAGGAGGCCTTATAAATAGCTGTGAAATGAAAAGAAGCCAAAAGCAAAGGAGAAAATGAAAAATATACCCATTTGAAAACAGATTTCCAAAGAATAGCCAGGAGAGATAAGAAAACCTTCTTCAGCGATCCATGCAAAGAAATAGAGGAAAACAATAGAATGGGAAAGACTAGAGATCCCTTAAAGAAAATTCGAGATACCAAAGGAACATTTCATTCAAAGATGGAACAATAAAGGACATAAATGATATGGACCTAAAAGAAGCAGAGATTATTAAGAAGAGGTGACAAGAATACACAGAAAACTATACAGAAAAGATCTTCATGACCCAGATCATTCACCTACTGCCAGACATCCTAAAATGTGAAGTCAAGTAGGGCTTAGAAGCATCACTATGAGCAAAACTAGTGGAGGTGATGAAATTCCACATGATCTATTTCAAATTCTAAAAGATGATGCTGTTAAAGTGTTGCATTCAGTATGTCAGCAAATGTGGAAAACACAACAGTGGCCACAACATTGGAAAATGTGTTTTCATACCAATACCAAAGACAGGCAGTGGAAATGTGAAAAAAGAAAATGGCTGTCTGGGGAGGCCTTACAGATAGCTTTGAAAAGAAGAGAAGCAAAAAGCAAAGGAGAAAAGGAAAGATATAAGCATCTGAATGCAGAGTTCCAAAGAATAGCAAGAAGAGATGAGAAGGCCTTCTTCAGCGATCAATGCAAAGAAATAGAGGAAAACAACAGAATGGGAAAGACTAGAGATCTCTTCAAGAATATTAGAGATACCAAGGGAACATTTCATGCAAAGATGGGCTCGATAAAGGACAGAAATGGTATGGACCTAACAGAAGCAGACGATATTAAGAAGAGGTGGCAAGAATACATAAGAGAACTGTACAAAAAAGATCTTCATGACCCAGATAATCACGATGGTGTGATCACTCACCTAGAGCCAGACATCCTGGAATGTGAAGTCAAGTGGACCTTAGAAAGCATCACTACGAACAAAGCCAGTGGAGGTGATGGAATTCCAGTTGAGCTATTTCAAATCCTGAAAGATGATGCTGTGAAAGTGCTGCACTCAATATGTCAGCAAATTTGGAAAACTCAGCAGTGGCCACAGGACTGGAAAAGGTCAGTTTTCATTCCAATCCCAAAGAAAGGCAATGCCAAAGAATGCTCAAACTACTGCACAATTGCACTCATCTCACACGCTAGTAAAATAATGCTCGAAATTTTCCAAGCCAGGCTTCGGCAACATGTGAACCATGAACTTGCTGATGTTCAACCTGGTTTTAGAAAAGGCAGAGGAACCAGAGATCAAATTGCCAACATCCACTGGATCATGGAAAAAGCAAGAGAGTTCCAGAAAAACATCTATTTCTGCTTTATTGACTATGCCAAAGCCTTTGACTGTGTGGATCACAATAAACTGTGGGAAATTCTTCAAGAGATGGGAATACCAGACCACCTGATCTGCCTCTGGAGAAATTTGTATGCAGGTCAGGAAGCAACAGTTAGAACTGGACATGGAACAACAGACTGGTTCCAAATAGGAAAAGGAGTACCTCAAGACTGTATATTGTCATCCTGCTTATTTAACTTATATGCAGAGTACATCATGAAAAACGCTGGACTGGAAGAAACACAAGCTGGAATCAAGATTGCCGGGAGAAATCTCAATAACCTCAGATATGCAGATGACACCACTCTTATGGCAGAAAGTGAAGAGGAACTCCAAAGCCTCTTGATGAAAGTAAAAGTGGAGAGTGAAAAAGTTGGCTTAAAACTCAACATTCAGAAAACGAAAATCATGGCATCTGATCCCATCACTTCATGTGAAATAGATGGGGAAACAGTGGAAACAGTGTCACACTTTATTTTTGGGGGCTCCAAAATCACTGCAGATGGTGACTGCAGCCATGAAATTAAAATAAGCTCACTCCTTGGAAGGAAAGTTATGACCAACCTAGATAGCATATTCAAAAGCAGAGACATTACTTTGCCAACAATGGTTCATCTAGTCAAGGCTATGGTTTTCTTGTGGTCATGTATGGATGTGAGAGTTGGACTGTGAAGAAGGTTGAGGGCTGAAGAATAGATGCTTTTGAACTGTGGTGTTGGAGAAGACTCTTGAGAGTCCCTTGGTCTGCAAGAAGATCCAACCAGTCCATTCTGAAGGAGATCAGCCCTTGGTGTTCTTTGGAAGGAATTATGCTAAATCTGAAACTCCAGTACTTTGGCCACCTCATGAGAAGAGTTGACTCATTGGAAAAGACTCTGATGTTGGGAGGAATTGGGGGCAGGAGGAGAAGGGGATGACAGAGGATGAGATGACTGGATGACATCACTGACTCAATGGACGTGAGTCTGGGTGACATCTGCGAGTTGGTGATGGACAGGGAGGCCTGGTGTGCTGCGATTCATGGGGTCGCAAAGAGTCGGACATGACTGAGCGACTGAACTGAACTGAACTGAAGAATATTCAAACTACCACACAAGTGCACTCATTTCACACACTGGCAAAGTACTACTCAAAATTCTCCTAGCTGGCTTCAACTGTGTGTGAACTGTGAACTTCCAGACATTCAAGCTGGATTTAGAAAAGGCAGAGGAACCAGAGATCAAATTGCCAACATCTGATGAATCGTCAAAAAAGCAAGAGAGTTCCAGAAAAACATTTATTTCTGCTTTATTGACTATTCCAAAACCTTTGACTGTGTGGATCACAACAAACTCTGGAAAATTCTTATAGATGGGAAAACCAGACCACCTGACCTTCCTCCTGAGAAATCTGTATGCAGGTCAGGAAGCAACAATTAGAACTGGACATGGAACAACAGATGGGTTCCAAATTGGGAAAGGAGTATGTCAAGGCTGTATATTGTCACCCTGCTTATTTAAGTTATATGCAGAGTACATCATGAGAAATGCCAGGCTGGATGAAGCACAAGCTAGTAGCAAGATTGCTGGGAGAAATATCAATAACCTCTGATACTCAGATGACCCCACACTTATGGCAGAAAGTGAAGAAGAACTTAAGAGCTGCTTGATGAAAGTGAAAGAGGAGAGTGAAAAAGCTGGCTTAAAACTCAACATTCAGAAAACTAAGATCATGGCATCCAGTCCCATTACTTCATGGCAAATAGATGGTGAAACAATGGAAACTGTGACATACTTTATTTTCTTGGACTCCAAACCACTGCAGATGGTGATTGTAGCCATGAAATTAAGAGACACTTGCTTCTTGGAAGAAAAGTTATGACCAAACTAGACAGCATATTAAAAAGTAGAGACATGACTTTGCTGACAAAGTTCTATCTAGTCAAGGTTATGGTTTTTGCAGTTGTCATGTATGGATGTGAGAGTTGGACCATAAAGAAAGCTGAGCGCCGAAGAATTGAGGCATTTAAACTGTGGTGTGGCAGAAGACTCCTGAGAGTCCCTTGGACTGCATGGAGGTCAAACCAGTCAATCCTAAAGGAAAGCAATCCTGAATATTCATTGGAAGGATGGATGCTGAAGCTGAAACTCCAATACTTTGGCCAGTTGATGGAAATAACTGACTCATTGGCAAAGACCCTGTTCCTGGGAAAGATTGAAGGTTGGAGAAGAAGGGGATGACAGAGGATAAGATGGTTGGATGGCATCACCAATTCAATGGACATGAGTTTGAGCCAACGCCAGGATTTGGTGATGGACAGGGAAGCTTGGCATGCTGCAATCCATTCAGTCTCTAAGAGTCAGACACGACTGAGTGACTGAACTGAACTAAGTTCTTCCCAGGTGGCACTACTGGTTAAGAACCCACCAGCCAATGCAGGAGATGCAAGGATGTGAGTTAGATCCCTGGGTCCAGAGAATTCCATGGAGGAAGATATGGCAATCCACTCTAGTATTCTTGCCTGGAGAATCCCATTGACTGAAAAGCCTGTCGGCCTAGAGTATAGGGTCACAAATAGTAGGACATGACTGAAGTTACTTAGCAGGCATAGACGAGAGTGGGGAAGAGTCTGAAGCATCATTTTTGTTTTCACAAGGCTTGCTTTTTGGCATAGAAATTCATCCATGCCATTCATGGAGGGGAGGTAGAATTATATAGAGAGCAATATACTATTAACCAGATAGCCCACCATGTTCAGATACTTTGAGACGACTGAAAATAAATGTGTTTGTGTCCTAAGTCACTTCAGTGGTATCTGACGCTTTGCGACCCCATGGACTATAGCCCGTCAGGCTCCTCTGTCCATAGGATTTCCAGGCAAGAATACTAGAGTGGTTGTCACTGCTTACTCCAGGGGATTGTCCCAGCCCAGGGATGGAACCCACCTCTCTTATGTCTCCTGTGTTGACAGGCGGGTTCTTTACCACTAGCACCACCTGGGAAGCCCCGAAAAGTAAATGACCAGGATGTAAATCTGCTGCTCTCTTTTCCCTGTCCCAAAGCCAGATAACAATAATGATCTCAAAAATGACTGGTGTAGGTTCCAGGACACACTACTCATGCCTCAGCAATCAGTGTGTTTCTAGAGGCCATTTTCCATAATTCTAAGAACTCTGATTTCTGCTCTGTAAGATTATATAATACATGTCTTCATGAATGTAAAGATGTTGTGGGGCCTAATGCTTATATAATCTTGGAAGTACACCTTAAGAAAAAGGATTCAAGAGTGCATATCCTTGTTAAGGGCCCATTGTATAAGTGTCCCAGATTCTTTTCCTTTCCATTCTAAAGTCATCTTTGCAATTAATTCTCCAATCTATACTAAGGAATGCCTGGAAAATATAAGGCATTGGTGGACAATTGAAATACTGAGAAAGTACTTGAAATTAGCAAGCAGAAATTACTAAGAAGAGAGTTTATTTCTTCAGGCTAAATTTAACAATATTGACTGAATTGAATTTAAACCATAGAATAATTGGGAAATCATAACTATTAACATTTGATCACACTTTGAGGAAGATGACTTAGGGTAAGAAGTATGGAGCAGAACTCGTTGCCAATTCTACCCAATAATCTTCCCTTTTCTTTTTGAAATTTGTTATCTTATTTTGATAATTTGTTTTTATTTATTTACCTGTAGACAATATCTACCAGTAGAGAGTTTGAAATGTCAGATACTCTCCAAGCCAACCCCGAGCTGGGGCAAATGCATATGGCATATGGTTTTATAGTGGGAAATAAGATTATGGAATTTTGGTGATGACCTTCTGGGAAAAGATGTCTTTTCAAATAAAAAGACCTGTAAGAGATGTTCTCAAGCCAGATTCCACAACTGGGTATCATGTTTAAAACTGTACTAAGTAATCGTAAATGAACACAACTAAGTTCCAAACCAATATGTTCAGGATTATACACAAAAGCAAAACAAAACAAAATTCTTAAGAACCTGAGTAACTGACTTGATTTGTAAGGTGTTGAATGATTTGACCTTCAAAATACGGAAATTTGTAGTTATAAAATACCATGAGATCAGATCAGATCAGATCAGTCACTCAGTTGTGTCCGACTCTTTGCGACCCCATGAATCGCAGCACTCTAGGCCTCCCTGTCCATCACCAACTCCCGGAGTTCACTCAGACTCACGTCCGTCGAGTCAGTGATGCCATCCAGCCATCTCATTCTCTGTCGTCCCCTTCTACTCTTGCCCCCAATCCCTCCCAGCATCAGAGTCTTTTCCAATGAGTCAACTCTTCCCATGAGGTGGCCAAAGTACTGGAGTTTCAGCTTTAGTATCATTCCTTCCAAAGAAATCCCAGGGTTGATCTCCTTCAGAATGTACTGGTTGGATCTCCTTGCAGACCAAGGGACTCTCAAGAGTCTTCTCCAACACCACAGTTCAAAAGCATCAATTCTTCGGCGCTCAGCCTTCTTCACAGTCCAAGTCTCACATCCATACATGACGACAGGAAAAACCATAGCCTTGACTAGATGAACTTTTTTTGACAAAGAAATGTCTTTGCTTTTGAATATGTTATCTAGGTTGGTCATAACATTCCTTCCAAGGAGTTAGCATCTTTTAATTTCATGGCTGCAGTCACCATCTGCAGTGATTTTGGAGCCCAGAAAAATAAAGTCTGACACTGTTTCCACTGTTTCTCCATCTATTTCCCATGAAGTGATGGGACCGGATGCCATGATCTTTGTTTTCTGAATGTTGAGCTTTAAGGCAACTTTTTCACTCTCCACTTTCACTTTCATCAAGAGGCTTTTGAGTTCCTCTTCACTTTCTGCCATAAGGGTGGTGTCATCTGCATATCTGAGGTTATTGATATTTCTCCTGGCAATCTTGATTCCAGCTTGTGTTTCTTCCAGTCCAGCGTTTCTCATGATGTACTCTGCATATAAGTTAAGTAAGCAGGGTGACAATATACAGCCTTGACGAACTCCTTTTCCTATTTGGAACCAGTCTGTTGTTCCATGTCCTGTTCTAACTGTTGCTTCCTGTCTTGCATAGAGATTCCTCAAAAGGCAGGTCAGGTGGTCTGGTATTCCCATCTCTTGAAGAATTTCCCACAGTTTATTGTGATCCACACATTCAAAGGCTTTGGCATAGTCAATAAAGTACAAATAGATGTTTTTCTGGAACTCTCTTGCTTTTTCCATGATCCAGCGGATGTTGGCAATTTGATCTCTGGTTCTTCTGCCTTTTCTAAAACCAGCTTGAACATCAGCAAGTTCACGGTTCAGTCTTTAAAAAATTTAAATATTTTCTTTTTTAAAGCTATAAAACACATCATATGGGGTCTACCCTCTTAAATTCTTAAGTGTGCAGCAAAATATTATTAACTATAAATACAGTGTTGTACCAAAGATCTCTATAACTTTTTCATCTTAAGCAACTGCAAAAACTTACATGTAGTGAACAGCAGCCTCCCATTTCTCCCTTCTAGAATTCCTGGCAACCACCATTCTACTTTTACTTTAATGAGTTTGACTAGTTTAGACACCTCATATAAACGGAATCATACAATATTTGTCTTTTGTGACTGATATTTTCTTAGTGTAATGCCTTCCAGATTCATCTGTATTGTAATATATGACAAGATTTTCTTCTTTTTTGTGGCTGAATATTATTCTGTTGTATGAATATAACACTTTTCTTTACCAGTTGGTCTGTTGATGGACATTTAGGCTATTTCTCCCTCTTAGCTAGTATGACTTGTGCTGCAGTTACCATGGGCCTGAAAATATCTTTTTGAGATCATGATTTTAATTTTTTGGATATACATACAGAAGTGAGACTGATGAGTCATATGGTAGTTTCTATTTTTAATTTTTTGAGGAAATTATATAGTGTTTTCCATAGTGTCTACACCATTTTATATTATTACAACAAGGTAAAAATTTTCCAATTTCTCAACATTTTATCAATGTTGTTATCTTTATTTTAATAGTATCTTTTCATCTTGTTGATTATTTCCTTTGTTGTTCAGAAGTATTTAGTTTGATGTGGTCCCTCTTGTCTGTTTTGTTGCTTATGCTTTTGATGTCACATCCAAGTAATCATTGCCAAAGACAATGTCATGAAGCTTTCCCCTTATTTTTACTACCAGGAATTTTATAGGTTCAGACTTACATTTAAGTCTTTAATCTATTTTGAGATTAATTTTATGTATGGTGTATGATAGGATCCAATCTATTTTTCTCGTATGTGGATATCTGGATATCTTATTACCAGATTGAAGAGACTGTGTTTTCCCCACTGTGTATTCTTGTTACCCTTTTGGAAGATTAGTTGACTGTGTATGTGTAATCTCATTTCTAGGCTCTCTATTCTCTTTTGTTAATACACATGCCTATTTTTATGCCAATACCATACTGTTTTAATTACTGAAGCTTTTAAATATATTTTAAATCAGAAGAGTGATGCTCTCAGATTTGTTCTTTGTCAAAATTGTTTTAAGTATTCAGAATCCTTTCTGGCTCCATATAAGTTTTAGAAATTAATTATTACTGTAAAAATGCCATTAGGATTTTAATAAATCAATAGATTTCTTTAGGTACTGTAGACATTTTAATAATATTAATTCTTCTAATTCATGGATACATGATATCTTTTATTCATTTGTCTTCTTGATGTCTTCCATCAATGTTTAGTAGTTTTCAGTACACAAGTCTTTAACCTTCTTAGTAAAGTTTGATCTGAAGGATTTTATTCTTTTTAATGCTATTATAAATTAGATAATTTAAATTTTTATTTTTGGATAATTCATTGTTACTATATTTGGGAATATTATACATTAGAATAATTCATTTTTAGTATATAGAAATGACTGCTTTTTTTTTTCATGCTGACGTGTGTGTGTATGTGTATTTTTGAAGTTTTCAGAGGTTTTTTATATGTAAGATTATGTTATTTGCCAACAGAGGCAGTTTTACTTCTTCTCTTCTAATCTGGATGCCTTATTATGTTGAAGTACATTCGTTCCATACTATATTTGCTGAGATTCTTTATTACAAAAAGATGCTATATTTATCAAATGCATTTTCTATATCTACGCTGAGATGATCATGTGATTTTTGTCTTTCATTATGTTAGTGTGGTGTATGGCATTTATTGATTTGTGCACTTTGAACCTGTTTGCTCCTAGTATAAATCTTACTTGATCATGATAAGTACAATTATAATGCTTTTTAATCTGCTGTGAATTTGGTTACTAGTACTTTGCTAAGTCTTTGCATCCATGTTCATTAGGGTTATTTATCTGTAATTTTCTATTCTTGTATTGTTCCTGCATAACTTTGGCATGACTTTGGTATCAGGTTACCTCTGCTGTCACAAAATGAGTTTGGAAATGTACCTGACCTCTTTAGAATTTTGAATAGTTTGAGATGGATCAATATTAATCTCCTTTAAATATTTGGTAGACATCTCCAATGAAGCCATCTGATTGTCAGTTTTCCTTTGTTGGGAGGTTGGTGATTACTTAATCTTTTTATTTCATGATAGGTCTGTTCATGTTTTCTATATTTTTATTATAAAGTATTGGTAAGGTTTTTGTTTATAATTTTTTCCCATTTTTTCTAGGCTATCCAATATGCTAAAGTATAATTATTTATTATAATTTCTCTTATTTCTGTGGCATCAGATTTAATGTCACCTTTTTCATTCTAATTTTATTTAATTCCCTTTTTTAATGTTATCTAGCTAATATTTTTGTCAATTTTGTTAGTCTTTTCAAAAAAACAATTATTATTTTGTAGATTATTTTCCTTCTTTCTTTTTTTTTAGTTTAAAAACTTTTTTCTGTTAACTTTGGGCTTAATTTGTTCTTTTTCTAGTTTTTGTAGGTGTGATGTTAGTTTATTTGATGTTGCTTTATTTTCTTTAATGTAGGGGTTTATTGCTATAAACTTTGTTATCAGTACTTGTTTTGATGCATCCTATTAGTTTTGATATATTTAAAAAATTTTGTGTAAAGATAGTTTTTAATTTACCCTCTAATTTCTTCTTTAATCCATTGGTTGTTAAAGAATGTGCTGTTTAATTTCCACATACTTGTAATTTTTTTTAGCTTTCTTTCTGCTACTGATTTCTAGTTTCATTCCATTGTGGTTGAGAAAGATACTTGCTATAATTTCAATCTTCTTACATTTACTAAGGCCATATATATATATATATATATATATATATATACATATATACAGTGCATATATATTATGTATATCAGGGAAGGCAATGGCACCCCACTCCAGTACTCTTGCCTGGAAAATCCCATGGACGGAGGAGCCTGGTGGGCTGCAGTCCATGGGGTCATGAAGAGTCAGACACGACTGAATGACTTCACTTTCACTTTTCAATTCCTACATTGGAGAGGAAATGGCAAACCACTCCAGTGTTCTTGCCTGGAGAATTCCAGGGACGGTGGAGCCTGGTGGGCTTCTGTCTATGGGATCGCACAGAGTCGGATAATAGCAATAGCAATTATGTATATATATATGTATTATATCTATATATAATATAGATATATAATATATTACAATATATCATAATATATTATATTATATATGATATTGGATATATGATATATATATATAAATATATCATATATTGTATGATTATAAATAATAATTATAATAATTTATAAATATAATATTTATTATATTACTATTATATCATTATCGTTATATTATTATAATTATGTATATTAATTATATATAATATACATATATATCATATCAGATCAGATCAGATCAGTTGCTCAGTCATGTCCAATTCTTTGCGACCCCATGAATTGCAGCACACCAGGCATCCCTGTCCATCACCACCTTCCAGAGTTCACTGAGACTCATGTCCATCGAGTCAGTGATGCCAACCAGCCATCTCATTCTCTATCGTCCCCTTCTCCTCCTGCCCCCAATCCCTCCCAGCATCAGAGTCTTTTCCAATGAGTCAACTCTTCCCATGAGGTGGCCAAAGTACAGGAGTTTCAGCTTTAGCATAATTCCTTCCAAAGTAATCCCAGGGCTAATCTCCTTCATAATGGACTGGTTGGATCTCCTTGCAGACCAAGGGGCTCTCAAGAGTCTTCTCCAACACCACAGTTCAAAAGCATCAATTCTTCAGCACTCAGCCTTCTTCACAGTCCAAGTCTCACATCCATACATGACCACAGGAAAAACCATAGCATTGACTAGATGGACCTTTGTTGGCAAAGTAATGTCTTTGCTTTTGAATATGCTATCTAGGTTGATCATAACTTTCCTTCCAAGGAGTAAGTGTCTTTTAATTTCATGGCTGCAGTCAACATCTCTAGTGATTTTGCAGCCCAGAAAAATAAATCTGACACTGTTTCTACTGTTTCCCCTTCTATTTCCCATGAAGTGATGGAACCGGATGCCATGAGCTTCATTTTCTGAATGTTGAGCTTTAAGCCAACTTTATTACTCTCCACTTTCACTTTCATCAAGAGGCTTTGTAGTTCCTCTTCACTTTCTGGCGTAAGGGTGGTGTCATCTGCATATCTGAGGTTCTTTATATTATTCCCGGCTATCTTGATTCCAGCTTGTGTTTCTTCCAGTCCAGTGTTTCTCATGATGTACTCTGCATAGAAGTTAAATAAGCAGGGTGACAATACACAGCCTTGATGTACTCCTTTTCCTATTTGGAACCAGTCTGTTGTTCCTATGTCCAGTTCTAACTGTTGCTTCCTGACCTGCATACAAATTTCTCAAGGAGAGATCTGACAGAATGTGGTCCACTGGAGAAGGGAATGGCAAACCACTTCAGTATTCTTGCCTTGAGAACCCCATGAACAGTATGAAAAGGCAAAATGATAGGATACTGAAAAAGGAACTCCCCATGTCAGTAGATGCCCAATGTGCTACTGGAGATCAGTGGAGAAATAACTCCAGAAAGAATGAAAGGATGCAGGCAAAGCAAAAAGAATACCCAGCTGTGGATGTGACTGGTGATAGAAGCAAGGTCTGATGCTGTAAAGAGCAATATTGCATAGGAACCTGGAATGTCAGGTCCATGAATCAAGGCAAATTGGAAGTGGTCAAACAAGAGATGGCAAGAGTGAATGTCGACATTCTAGGAATCAGTGAGCTGAAATGGACTTGAATGGGTGAATTTAACTCAGATGACCATTATATCTACTACTGCGCACATGAATCCCTCAGAAGAAATGGAGTGGCCATCATGGTCAACAAAAGAGTCCGAAATGCAGTACTTGGATGCAATCTCAAAAACGACAGTATTATCTCTGTTCGTTTCCAAGGCAAACCATTCAATATCACAGTAATCCAAGTCTATGCCCCAACCAGTAGCGATGAAGAAGCTGAAGTTGAATGGGTCTATGAAGACCTACAAGACCTTCTAGAACTAACACCCAAAAAAGATGTCAGTTTCATTATAGGGGACAGGGATGCAAAAGTAGGAAGTCAAGAAACACCTGGAGTAACAGGCAAATTTGGCCTTAGAATACGGAATGAAGCAGGGCAAAGACAAATAGAGTTTTGCCAAGAAAATGCACTGGTCATAGCAAACACCCTCTTCCAACAACACAAGAGAAGATTCTACACATGGACATCACCAGATGGTCAACACCGAAATCAGACTGATTATATTCTTTGTAGCCACAGATGGAGAAGCTCTATACAGTGAGCAAAAACAAGACCAGGAGCTGACTGTGGCTCAGACCATGAACACATTATTTCCAAATTCAGATTTAAATTGAAGAAGGAAGGGAAAACTACTAGATCATTCAGGTATGATCTAAACCAAATCCCTTATGATTATACAGGGGAAGTGAGAAATAGATTTAAGGGCCTAGATCTGATAGATAGAGTGCCTGATGAACTATGGAATGAGGTTCATGACATTGTACAGGAGACAGGGATCAAGACCATCCCCATGGAAAAGAAATGCAAAAAAGCAAAATGGCTGTCTGGGGAGGCCTTACAAAGAGCTGTGAAAAGAAGAGAAGCAAAAAGAAAAGGAGAAAAGGGAAGATATGAACATCTGAATGCAGAGTTCCAAAGAATAGCAGGAAGAGATAAGAAAGCCTTCTTCAGTGATCAATGCAAAGAAATAGAGGAAAGCAACAGAATGGGAAAGACTAGATCTCTTCACGAAAATCAGAGATACCAAAGGAATATTTCATGCAAAGATGGGCTTGATAAAGGACAGAAATGGTATGGACCTAACAGAAGCAGAAGATATTAAGAAGAGATGGCAAGAATACACAGAAGAACTGTACAAAAAAGACCTTCACAAACCAGATAATCACGATGGTGTGATCACTGACCTAGAGCCAGACATCCTGGAATGTGAAGTCAAGAGGGCCTTAGAAAGCATCATTACAAACAAAGCTAGTGGAGGTAATAGAGTTCCAGTTGAGCTATTCCAAATCCTGAAAGATGATGCTGTGAAAGTGCTGCACTCAATAGCTAGCAAATTTGGAAAACTCAGCAGTGGCCACAGGACTGGAATAGGTCAGTTTTCATTCCAATCCCAAGGAAAGGCAATGCCAAAGAATGCTCAAACTACTGCACAATTGCACTCATCTCACACGCTAGTAAAGTAATGCTCAAAATTCTCCAAGCCAGGATGTGAACTGTGAACTTCCTGATGTTCAAGCTGGTTTTAGAAAAGGCAGAGGAAACAGAGATCAAATGCCAACATCCGCTGGATCATGGAAAAAGCAAGAGAGTTCCAGAAAAATATCTATTTCTGCTTTATTGACTATACATATATATAATTATATATATTATATAAGGTATATATATACATATATGTGTGTGTATATATATATTATATTATATTTATGTGGAGAGTGAAAAAGTTGGCTTAAAGCTCAACATTCAGAAAACGAAGATCATGGCATCCGGTCCCACCACTTCATGGGAAAGAGATGGAGAAACAGTGGAAACTATGTCAGACTTTATGTTAGGGGGCTCCAAAATCACTACCGATGGTGACTGTAGCCATGAAATTAAAAGACGCTTACTCTTTGGAAGGAAAGTTATGACCAACCTAGATAGCATATTCAAAAGCAGAGACATTACTTTGCCAACAAAGGTCCGTCTAGTCAAGGCTATGGTTTTTCCTGTGGTCATGTATGGATGTGAGAGTTGGACTGTGAAGAAGGATGAGTTCCGAAGAATTGATGCTTTTGAACTGTGTTGTTGGAGAAGACTCTTGCGAGTCCATAGGTCTGCAAGGAGATCCAACCAATCCATTCTGAAGGAGATGAGCCCTGGGATTTCTTTGGAAGGAATGATGCTAAAGCTGAAACTCCCATACTTTGGCCACCTCATGCGAAGAGTTGACTCATTGGAAAAGACTCTTAAGCTGGGAGGGATTGGGGGCAGGAGGAGAAGGGGACGACAGAGGATGAGATGGCTGGATGGCGTCACTGAGTCGATGGACGTTAGTCTCAGTGAACTCTGGGAGTTGGTGATGGACAGGGATGCCTGGTGTGCTGTGATTCATGGGGTTGCAAAGATCGGACACGACTGAGCGACTGATCCGATCTGATATATAATTATGTATGCCAAAGCCTTTGACTGTGTGAATCACAATAAACTGTGGAAAATTCTGAAAGAGATAGGAATACCAGAGCACCTGACCTGCCTCTTGAGAAATCTATATGCAGGTCAGGAAGCAACAGTTAGAACTGGACATGGAACAACAGACTGGTTCCAATTAGGAAAAGGAGTATGTCAAGGCTGTATATTGTCACCCTGCCTATTTAACTTAAATGCAGAATGCATCATGAGAAATGCTGGGCTGGAAGAAACACAAGCTGGAATCAAGATTGCCAGGAGAAATATCAATAACCTCAGATATACAGATGACACCACCCTTATGGCAGAAAATGAAGAGGAACTAAAGAGCCTCTTGTTGAAAGTGGAGAGTGGAAAAGTTGGCTTAAAGCTCAACATTCAGAAAATGAAGCTCATGGCATCCGGTCCCATCACTTCATGGGAAATAGATGGGTAAACAGTGGAAACAATGTCAGATTTTATTTTTCGGGGGTGCAAAATCACTACAGATGGTGACTGCAGCCATTAAATTAAAAGATGCTTACTCCTTGGAAGTAAAGTAGTGACCAACCTAGATAGCATATTCAAAAGCAGAGACATTACTTTGCCAACAAAGGTCCGTCTAGTTAAGACTATGGTTTTTCCTGTGGTCATGTATGGATGTGAGAGTTGGACTGTGAAGAAGGCTAAGCACCAAAGAATTGATGCTTTTGAACTGTGTTGTTGCAGAAGACTCTTGAAAGTTCCTTGGACTGCAAGCAGATCCAACCAGTCCATTCTGAAGGAGATCAGCCCTGGGATTTCTTTGGAGGGAATGATGCGAAGGCTGAAACTCCAGTACTTTGGCCACCTCATGCGAAGAGTGGACTCATTGGAAAAGACTCTGATGCTGGGAGGGACTGGGAGCAGGAGGATAAGGGGACGACAGATGATGAGATGGCTGGATGGCATCATTGACTCGGTGGACATGAGTCTGAGTGAACTCCAGGAGTTGGTGACGGAAAGGAGGCCCGGCATGCTGCAGTTCATGGGGTTGCAAAGAGTCGGACACGACTGAGTGACTGAACTGAAACGAAGGGAATTATATATACATGTATATATAATGAATATATATAATAATGTATATATCTATTATGTATGTATTTATAATAATGTATATGTGTATAATGTATATATAATATATACATTATAAATGTGTATATAATGTATATATTATAAATGTTTATATAGAGTATATGCTACTGCTAAGTCACTTTAGTCGTGTCCAACTCTGTGTGACCCCATAGACGGCCGCCAACCAGGCTCCCCTGTCCCTGGGATTCTCCAGGCAAGAACACTGAAGTGGGTTTCCATTTCCTTCTCCAAAGCATGAAAGTGAAAAGTGAAAGTGAAGTTGCTCTGTAGTCTCCAACTCCTAGAGACCCCATGGATTGCAGCCTACCAGGCTCCTCCGTCCATGGGTTTTTCCAGGCAAGAGTACTGGAGTTGGTTGCCATTGCCTTCTCCATATAATGTATATAATGGGTATATAATGTATATATATATGTATATATATAGTATATATAATGTACATATATACACATACACATTATTATATAATGTATATATACACATATATGTGAATATATTATATTATATTTAAATAATAATTATAATTAATAAATATAATATTTATTCTATTATTATATTATTTTTATAATTTATAATATTTATAAATGATATAAATATATATAATTATATGTATAATATAATGTATATTATATATTCATTATTTATATAATATGTATTATATATCCAATATATCATATTATATAATAATATATATCATATATATATATTAGATGTATATAATGTTATATTATATTATAATATTATATAATATTATATTACATATTATTTAATGATATATTATATAATATATATTATTATATATTACATATATTTTATTATTTTAAATAATATTTTAATAATATATAATATAATATATTGTATATAATATATCATATTATGTAATATATATTATATAATATATTATATATCATATATTAATGATATATTAATATCAAATATCATATATCATTTATACCATATATAATATATTAATATAATATATATTATATATATATAATATAATATATATATTATCATATTATATTATATATTGTACCAATATAATAACATATATAATATCATATAAAATATAATGCATATAATTATATCTATTATATATATAATTATATATTATATCATTATATTTTATATGATATTATATAATATAATATATATATTATAATATTATATTATATCATGTATTTTACTAACATAATATCATATATATTATAATAAAATAATAATATAATAATACAATATATACTGTATTATATAATGTTATAATATATTGGATTATAATATATAATATATACTATGTATTATAATATGTAATATATAGAATATATGTATAATGTATAATTTATATAGTATATAATATGATATATGTAATATATTGTATAATATATATTATATATAATTTATATAATATATGATATATATTGTATTATTATATTATATATGTTATTATATTGGTACAATATATAATATAATATGATTATATTATACTATATATTATATAGTATAAATTATATATATCATATTATTTATATGATTCATATATAATATATATTATATATAATTAATATATAATATACATTATTATCTATTATGTATATATTATATATAATATAATATTATATATTATACAATATTATATAATATGCATTATATTATATATTATTATATTATAAATTATATATATAAATGTATAGTATATATATAAATATAATAATATATAAAATATATATTATTTATGTCTAAATTATATATAATATATATTATATATAAATATATGAATATAAATATATAAAATTTTATGTAAATATATAAATATATATACAATATGTTTATACACTTTTTAGTACAATGTGTGATTTATCCTGGAGAATGACTATGTTGTCTTGATAAAACTATCTGGGCTGTTGTGTGTAATTGTGTGTGTGTCTCTTCGAGCAAGCCCACTGATTCATTTTTGATCTTCTAACTATATGATATGTTCATTACTGAATGTAAGACAATGAAGTCTCTATTTTGTTTTAATGTCCATTATTCCCTTCTGATCTGTCAATGTTTGTTTTATAGTTTTAGGTACACCAATGTACACATATGTATTTACACTTTTATATATCCATGTATGTTGACCATTTTATCTTTGTATAGTGTGTTTCTTTTTTCTTTGGACATTTTATGACATTAAAATCTACCTTGTTTGATATGAGCATAGTTACTTTGGCTATCTTTTGCTGACTATTTGCATAGAATAATCTTTTTCTTTTACTTTCATCCTATTTTTATATTTAAATTGAATGTGACTCTGTTGTAGAAATCATTCAGCTGTGTGCTTTTTTTTTTTTTAATCCACTGGGTTATTATCTTTTGGTTGGGGAAGTTAGTCCATTTATATATAAGATATCTCTGTATATCTTTCTATCTTTTGCAATTTTTTGTGTGTCTCATTTATTTTTTATTTTATACTGAGATGTTTTGATTCTTTGTGTGTGTGTGTGTGTATGTTTGCTAGATATTTTCTTTGTAGTTATATAAAATGTCTTAATCATATATAAAATCTCTATACTTTTAGCCTACACACACACATACACTCTGTGTTGCTATATGACAATTTACATTTTATACTGTATATACAAGGTTCCCAAATTGCATACTGTGTATACAATTCCAAAGAATTGATGCTTTTGAACCTTGGTGTTGGAGAAGACTCTTGAGAGTACCTTGGATTGCAAGGACTTTGACCCAGTCAATCATAAAGGAAATCAGTCCTGAATGTTCATTGAAAAGACTGATGCTGAAGTTGAAGCTCCAATACTTTGGCCATCTGATGTGATATGAAAAACTGACTAGCTGAAGAAGACTCTGATGCTGGGAAATATTGAAGACAGGAGGAGAAGGGGACAACAGAGGATGAGATGGCTGGATGGCATCACTGACTCAATGGACATGAGTTTGAGCAAACTCTGGGAGTTGGTGATGGACAGGGAAGCCTAGTGTGCTGCAGTCCATGGGGTTGCAAAGAGTTGAACACGACTGAGCGACTGAACTGAATTGAACAAGCTTCCCAAATGGCTCAGTGGTAAAGAAACCACCTGCCAGTGAAGGAGATGCAGGTTTGATTCCTGGGTCAGGAAGATCTCTTGGAAAAGGAAATGGAACCCACTCCAGTATTCCTGCCTAGGAAATCCCATGGATAGAGGAACCTGATGGGCTACAGTCCATGGGGTTACAAAAGAGTCTGACGCAACTTAGTGACCAAACAACAAAAAGAATTGCATAACCATTAACAATATTTTGTCATTTTCCTTATTAATAATACTCCTGTCTTTTAACCTAAAATCTCTTTTGATTCATAGTTTGGATTGTTTGGTTTCTTGAATCTGAATGTCTTTTTCCTTCCCTAGATTTTAGAATAATTTAGTTATTATTATTTTAGCTAAACTTTCTGCCCCTTTCTCCTTCTGAAACTCTCAAAAATTGTCTCTTTGATGTTGGCTCATTAGTCCTTTAGCTTTTCTTCATTTTTTTTTCCCATGGTTTATTTTTGTTCCTCGGACTAGATAATTTCAAATGACCTGTTTTTGAGTTTACCATTTTTTTTCTCGGCTTATTCAAGTCTGTTGTCGAACCCCTCTAGTGAATTTTTTAGTTTATTTATTTCATTCTTTAGCTTCAAATTTGATGATTCTTTAAATATTTTCTGTCTCTACTGAAATTCTAGTTTTGTTTATACATTACTGTTTTCATCTTGGTTAGCCTATTTTTGACTGTTATTTTGAAGTTTTTGTCAGGTAACTTATATATCTTCTTTAGAGTCTGTTTCTAGAGTTTATCTTTATTCCTTTAATTGGTGCATTCCTCCTGTTTCTTTGCATTCCTTGTAACTTTGTACCAGTATCAACATGTCCAAATATGCCATTTATCCTAGTCTTCATGGACTTCTAACAAAGAAAGACTTTCACCATTCAGCTCAGCTGGAGATTCAGAGGATCTCTCAATCTTTCTCTGTGGATGTCTTCTCTGGACTTGCAGATTATTAATTAGAGCCATCTTCTAGTTTCTTTTTCTCATGGGAGGTCATAGCCTCTCATTTCCTTTGGTGTTAATCTGCTATTTGATGGGTCCTCTAAGGTAGCAACATGCCACCCTACATTTTTTTGTTGTCAGAGGCCCCTAGCAATCTAAAGTATGTGGGTTTCTTTAGCAACCCAAATTGGGTTAGATAGAAAATGGTTCCTTGAACAGCCTCCTGTAAAGCCAAAATGAATATAGGACATAAAATCCATTCTTCTTTTTCCATCTTTACAGGTGGCCAATGAGCTGTATTGGTCTCTGTCACTGGAGAAGCAGCATGTTTCCTTTACATTCATTCTTTCTTTCTTCTTCTTCTTCTTTTTTTTTTTTTTTTCTGCTCAGAGAGTGTAAGGGATCTAGAATACTGTCTGCAGTATAAGACAGACAGGACAGAGTCTATCCCTCAAGAAACTCCCCTGAAAACTTAGTATGTTGGATGAATGGTCTGGTCTCCTCTTTCTTTCCTTAGGAAGAAGCTAAGAGCTGTAAATTTTCTTCTGTTCATGTGGCACTGCACTGGGGGGGATCAACAAGGGTGAAAAGATATAAAAAATTCTGGCTGTGATGTGGCTAGTTTTGTGTTTGTATAGGGTGTAGGAATATCTTATCTGGTTTATGGATTTCATACAAATTGAATTAGTGCAGGTATTGTTTCATCAATGTCTCTGTGAGTGCAAGGAGGGTCTGGAACTGTCTGCTTGTCATCTTATTGGCATCACTCTACATAATCTTTTATTGCTGAAATATTTAAATCAATACAAAAACTTTGGGGAAGTTACCAAAAAAACTGCCTCCAGGAAAAGGTGTGCTTCCATACAAAGACAATTATTAAAACAAAGTAGTGAAGCATGAGTTTAAACAGAAAAATACTTTGATACCATGGAAACTCAAATAGGAATTCCTCCCACATAGGTATTCAATTTAAAGTATGTGGTCAAAGTAGATAAATCTTCAGAGATTCAGTAACATGGGGAAAAAAGATGTTTGCCAGCTTCATAATCTCAAAGTAAATAAGGTCACAGCACATCAATTAAAAGTACAAATGTAAATGTGTTATTAAAGTAAACATTTTTCCCCCTAGATATCTCACAGTGTGCTTTGAAAAGACTTCTTAGCTCAGCTGTATTTTAGGAACTTGTCTACATGGAGAAGCTAATGATCTGGGCTCTGGGAAAAATGCACTTGATGGATTCTGTATTCTGGGGCTTCCCTGGTGGCTCAGACAGTAAAGAACACACCTGCAGTGTCAGAGACCCAGGTTAAATCACTGGGTGGGTAAGATCCACTGGAGAAGGGAATGGCAACCCATTCCAGTATTCTTGCCTGGGAAATCCCATGGACAGAGGAGCCTGGCAGACTAGAGTCCATGGGGTTGCAGACAGTTGGTCTTTTATTTTTTAACAACATAAGAATCAAACTAGATGCTAGAACTTACATTCCAACTGTATTCTTTGCTTTTGTTTTGTAAAAAATAATATCTAATGCTTCTGTGTTTCTCTCACATATATCTCTTTATAATTTAAAAATTGTAAATGATTCATTTATTCAACATATGTGGCATTATTTTGTGTTAGACAATGAATTAACAATTTTAACCACCATTTGCATAGGATTTACAATGTGCCAGTGACTATTCTTTATATTTATTAGTACATTTTAAGCTTAATAATTTTATTGTTGTTAAGTTGCTAAGTCATGTCCATTTGTCTTGAGATCCCATGAACTGTAGTCGACCAGGCTCCTCTGTCTATGGGAATTCCTAGCCAAGACTACTGGAGTCATTTGTCATTTCTTTTTCTCCATTGGCAGGCAGATTTTTTTTTACCTTTGTGCCACCTAGAAAACCCTGTAAAAAGACAATGTAAAAAGACCTATATTGACCTAAATGACTTCTATTATTAATTATACTGTGGTGCTGAACAAGTCATTTAACTATTCTTGATCTCAGTTCCTTCATTATAATGACCATAATACTTTCCAGAATTGCTCATGTGATTTTTTAAATGAAGAAATTAGATATGTGCACAGTTGTTCATTTACAAATTGCAATTATTGTAGAAGCTTTAGCACATGTTTTATAGATAAATGTTTATAGCCTCAAAATAGATTAAAATGTTTATGGTTTCTTAGATTAGATCATTATTTTTACTGGGATTAAGGGGGGAATGGCATTTATTGAGTGTTTATTATGTTCTCAAATTCTGCTAGGAATTTTGATTATATCTCAATTCCATAAAATGTATCTTTACTTTACAAAGTAATTTATTACCTTTGTAATTTATTATAATTAATTCTAGAGATGAGACTGAAGCTCAAGGAATTTAGTTTGCCTAATATTTTAGAGATAATAAATACCAAATGTTGGATTCCAATTTATAATACAGACAGATTACATAAATTGTGTTCTTTGTGTGTGTGTGTGTGTGTGTGTGTGTGTGTGTGTGTATGTATGTGTGTGTGTGATAGAGAGAGAGAAAGACAGAGAGTGGTGAGAAGAATGGCTGTATACAAATTTTGTACAAAAAAAAGCTTTAGAATACTAAGCATGTTGTTTATTAATGCAAAGTCATCATTTCTTTTCTTATACCAGTGCCTGTGTATGTAAAGGCAAACACACTATCTCTAAACTTAGACAGCTGGAAGGGGAGATTGATAGTTGTAAAGATGTTAAAAAAAAAAAAAGGTAACTTTGGAACCTGACTCTAGCTTAAGGAAGAGAAGCACAGGTAAGTTAATGCATTACAAAATATTGGATAATAATAGTATCCTGGGAAAGCAGAGATAGGCACTAACAGGAGATGAGGGGTAGGAAGGTTACAAGATAAAGTTAACCTTATTTTCCTTTGGGTGAGCACTGTACTGGTTCCACCTTCATATATTTTCTATCCCTTCCTCTAATCTGGATAATATAGATATTGGGAGCAGGCATAACTTCGCTGAAATAAGTGTGAATAGGTGTGCCCAATGTTGTCTTATAGAGACCATAAAGTTCTTGATGCATAAGACTGCTGCTGCTGCTGCTGAGTCACTTCAGTCGTGTCCGACCCTGTGTGACCCCATAGACAGCAGCCCACCAGGATGCCCTGTCCCTGGGATTCTCTAGGCAAGAACACTGGAGTGGGTTGCCATTTCCTTCTCCAATGCATGAAAGTGAAAAGTGAAAGTGAAGTCGCTCAGTCGTGTCCGACCCTCAGCGACCCCCATGGACTGCAGCCCTCCAGGCTCCTCTGTCCATGGGACTTTCCAGGCAAGAGTACTGGAGTGGGGTGCCATTGCCTTCTCTGATGCATAGGACTATCTATCTGCTACTCATTATATCATTCTTCATCATCCACTGGAATGTCTTTCTCTTAATAGATGGGCAAGAGATATTTATTGAAACAAGTGGTCTCTTAAAATTAATGGCTCACTTATAAAAAAACAAGCTATGCATGAGAAACAAAAATTATGCAGAGTATGCTATGGCTATAGTGGTGTAACACAAAGTAGTTAGCTGCGTCATGACACGTTCACATTAAGTGGGCTTCACTGATGGCTCACTGATTTAAGAATCTGTTTGTAACAGGAGATATGGGTCCAATTCCTGGGTAGGGAAGATCCTCTGGAGAAGGAAATGGCAACCAACTCAGCTATTCTTGTAGGGATAATTCCATGGACAGAGGAGCCTGGGAGGCTGCAGTCCATGGGGTCACAAAGTGTTGGACATGACTTAGCAACTAAACAACAACAAAAAATAAGTGTACAGGTATAATATTTACTTTTTAAAAAAATTCTGGACTTGTGCTGATGCAAGATTATGATTATGAAATGAAAACATAATGCTGAGCATCACTAGGAGGAAGAGAAAAATCACAAATCTAAAAGAGACAATGTAGACTAATAAATATGAAGCAAGATTGTGTTGAAGACAGTCTTAAGATTATGAGACATAACTGAGAAATTGTAAAATTTAAATCTACTAGTGTGAAAGCTAAATTTTTATTATGGTTTTGAATTTGGAAGCAGTGGGAGAAACCATGCAGGGTGTGGTCCAGGATTCAGATATTGGTTGGCTATAATATTTTCCTCAGTGTAATGACATTTATAGGGGCTTCCAAGGCAGTGAAGTGGTAAAAAATATTTTTGCCAATGCAGGAGATGCAGGAGATAATTTGATCCCTGGGTCAGAAAGATCCCCTGGAGTAGGAAATGGCAACCCATTCTAGTATTCTTGCCTGGAAAATTCCATGGACAGAGGAGTCTGACAAGTTACAGTCCATAGGGTTGTAAAGAGTCAGACATGACTGAGCAGTTGAACACACACACAAAAAGATATTTATACAGTAGCTTCTTTGAAAAATAGAACACTTCCTCTAAGGGATATACTTTTATCAACATTAAAAGTTTTTTTTTTTTTTATTTTGATCATCCATAGTTAAAAATATCTTATTTATTTTAACATTAATTAAGTGCCCATATTTTATAACACTTATAGTACATTAGATTTTGATGTTTTGCATTATTATTTTCTCAATTGGTTCATTATGTTTAAACAATATTTTTAGTTTTTAAGACCCTCAATATAAATGTTTGATTTAACTTTTGGACTCAAGTTTTCTTATCTAAAAAGTAATGTGACTCCTACTATTCTTTCTGGGTTTGAGGAAGGAAAACCTATGTACTTTCAATAACAGCAATACATAATGGATCATGATGTCCTAAGATATTATGTTGAATAATTCTTTTGAATAAGATAGGTTGAATTGTAGCCCTAAATTATTACATTAGAAGTCAGGTTGGTCTTGGCATAGAAAACATTACAGGGGAATCATCTTCCTAGGTTTATATTTACATAAAAAGCATCCTTATTGGAAAGACCCATTTGAATGGAAGAGGGAATTCAGATTCCAATACTGTACTTTATTCAAAATCGATGGAAGTGTCAACCAAAATACTGGTAAAGAATATTTGGTCCCTCAGATTGGGCTCTTAGATCTACTTGTATCTTATTTTAAGATATATAAGCCTTTATTTAAGGCTTATATTTCAATTTTAAACTAAGGACAACAACAAAATAGCAAATAGTAAACTAAATTAAATACCAATTCAAGAGCCCTGACATTAGTTGGGGTGGTTTTGCAGTGTTATGAGACAGCTTTGTTAACATATCTCATAAATATCTTCATTGTCTGGGTATCTGCTGGCTCCTGGTGTTCAGCTGATATTTTGCAGAGCATATATCTAGGGCCATCTACATAAGGTGTGACATCCAGAACAAATCTGAAAACAAAAAAAAAAAAAAAAAGAAAGAAAGAAAGAAAGAAAAAAAAAAACAAATAAAACAAAAACAGAGGAACATGAGGAAACTTTGGGAGATGGTGGCTATGCCTGTTCCCTCGATGTCATCATGGAATTCTGAATATGGTAAACTCATGAAATTGTGCACATTAATATGTGCAGTTCTTTGTATGTCAATAATACATATGATAATACTGTATAGTTGTATAAAAGAAGAAAAGAAAGAAGCAAGGGTGTTTTATATTGGGCTATATTAGTTTTATATTGCTATGCAGCAAATTAACACAAACTGAACAGCTTAAAACTTCACTCTTATTTATTATCTCACAGTGCTATAGGTCAGACTTTCCACCATGGTAAGACTGACGTTTCTACTATAGGTCTTACAAGACTGAAACCAAAGTGTATTGGGTGTATTGTCATCTAGTTTGGAGCCCTCTTAGAAGCTCACCTTTATGAGGCAGAGTTTATTTCCTTGCCATTTAGGACTGAGATGTTGGTGTCCTTACTGGATGCCAGTTGTGTATTATTATAGGTCCTACAGGTTTCCTGCATTGCTTGCCATGTAGCTCCCTCATTCATCAAAGTGGCCAACAGGACATCTCTCTTTCTTCAAATCCCTCTTATGCTTGAACTTTCTGACTTCTACAAAATCCCAGTCTCTTTTAAGAGTTCACTGGGTTAAGGCAAGCCCATTGAAAATAGTACCTATCTTAAGGTCAACTGGTTTGAGATCATAATTGCCTCTATAAAAATTTCTTCATAGCAGCACCTAAATTTTAATGTCATTAATGGTTTCAATAACTGGTAGAAGGTGTGTTATACCAGGGGTAGAACATCTTAGGTTCATTTAAAAATATCTTACTCTAAAGACCCTGGAAAATACATAGGATTTATATATGTCAAGACTTTTCTTGTTCTGTCCCCAAGCTTTCTTTCTTTTCTTGCAAAGCAGTTTCATTCAAATTGGTTTATTAATTATGAATCTAAAAGCACTTATGTTTTTTCTAACTATATTTTTCAAATTTAATTTTTTTCTGCCAGAAATCTTCATTTTTATTCTTTTTTAAAATTCTTTTTTCTTGGACTTTATTTTTCACAAATTTTGCGTCCAAAATTGTAACTACTTGAAAATTTTCCTTTACAACTTCCACCTGAAATGACCATTTTTCTATTTTGGTGATCTATATGCAATATTTATTTTTATATTTTTGGCAATGTATGAGAGGTATTTTTAATGATAGAAAACTAAATCTTTCTAAAGCAATGGATTTTGAGGTTACTCATGTGCTACTTATTGAACCATTCTGTTTTCATAAGAGTTACTCCATTAGATGAATTTTTTTCAAAAGAAGATTAAAAGGATGCAGTTTAGGTAATTAAAACGTTAGAATACCTTCCTGTTCTAAGATATTTCTTTTTTCTGATTCAGAAATATTTGATTTTTTAATATTAATTGCAACTATATACTAAACAGTTTATTGTTGTGTCTTAATTACCAAGCAAAACAGCAACAATTATGCATATTATAAAATTTATGTAAGATTAACTTTTATGAATCTAGTAAGTTTATTTTTTCTCTTTTAGTCTCCACAGTTACTTGATTACATATAAGGGTTCTCTGCTTATGGGCTACAATATATTATGAAAAGTGCAGTATTAGGTTTGCAACCTGGCCCTTCATGTAATTTTGGCAAGTTTTGAAATGTTTTAAATCCTTATTTTATTTGAAAGAAAGGGAAATGATAAATGTATGTCAAGGAGTTATTGTGAAAATTTGAGATATTTTTAAGTCATCTTGAACAAGTGGCAATAAGTATGTGTTTTTTTCTCCCTTTACTCTTTCTCATGAGTCCTAATAATTAGAAAAGCTATGATTTCTTTGACTATTTAAAATTATGTATAGTGGTAAGGTGAAAAGTTAGGCATTAATCTCAAAATAATATTGAAACATAACATATTAAAAACCTGTTCTGAAAGTTGGACTGAAAAAAATTAACAAAGGAACCTATTCTATATCTCCTTAAAAAGATGTAATATCCAAGAAGATGAGATCCAGATAGCAGTGTAGAAAGACACAGAAATCACCTCCTCCAGTGAAAACATCAAAAATACATCTATATGAGGAACAATTCTCACTGAAAATAAAATGGAGTTTGACAGGAAAGTCCCTGCGGAACAAAGGCTAAAGAAAGATCAACAGAGAATCAGGTAGGGAGGGAAGTAAACTGATCAGGTCCCCTGGAAGGAGAATCGGAAGAAGAGGGCGAATACCCTAACAGACATCCTTCCTAGGAGCGAGCAATTCGAGCTACATGCTTAGTGCCCTGGGGTTCACATTGAGAAGGTGAGTATCCTTGGCTGATTGGAAGACTGACGAGAGCACAAGAGGGCTGTGAGAAACCTGGACTCTGCTCTTGAAGACTGTGTGAAAGTTTGCTTACTCTCAAAACAGGGAGGACAGAGTGGATTGAAACTGATGGGGATGCTGGCTGATGTTCTGTGATAGCCACAGCATCTGCTCAAGTCTGAACTCGATGTGTTGTCCCTTCCTGCTTGTTTTACTACACAGCTCTAAACCAGGGTCACAGATGTCACAGCCACAGGGAGATAACAGCTGTGAAAGACAAAGGCATCAGGCCCACAGCAGCATGTGAGCAGGCACTGCTTCCCTTTGCAGTGGGAGTACTAGTGCTGAGAGGTGAGGAGTGCAGGAAGGCAAGGGAAATGGAGCTACCACAGACCCAAAATCGGGGTTACTGCTCCAGCAGTTTGAGAACCACCCCCAAACTCAGTATGGTGCTGCTGGCCACTGAGTAGAGGGAAAACCCCAGTTTACACCTAGCCTTGGCTCTAATCCCAACATCTCCAAACACATTTCTTATCAAGATGATAGCTGCCAGCACACACTGGGGAAAGACGTGACTCATGTTTGCATCAAATCCAGCTTACTCGCCAAAGCGATAAAAAGAATCCTACACCAGGATCAAGTTGGATTTACTGCAAGGAGGCAAGGATGGTTCCTATCTACAAATATATTTCATTAACATAAAGAAATGACAATAAAGTGGATGCAGCAATACACATATCAGACAAAATAGATTTTAAACCTAAGTTTGTAATACAAGTCAAGAAAGGAATTATATAATGTAAATGGGATCAATACAAGAAGAGGATATTTTGCTCATTTAACATACATCAGTTCAGTTTAGCCACTCAGTAATATCCAACTCTTTATGACCCCATGGACTATAGTGCACCATTCCTCCCTGTCCATCACCAACTCCCAGAGTTTGCTCAGATTCATGTCCATTGAGTCTGTGATGCCATTCTACTATCTCATCCTGTCATTCCGCTCTCCTCCTGTGCTCAATCTTTCCCAGCATCAGGACCTTTTCAAATGAGTTGGTTTTTCGCATCAGATGGCCAAAGTTTTAGAGCTTCAGGTTCAGTCCTTCCATGAATATTCAGGACTGATTTCCTTTAGGATTGACTGTTTTCATCTCCATGCAGACAAGCTCTCTCAAGAGTCTTCTCCAACATCACAATTCAAAAGCATCAATTCTTTGGTGCTCAGCTTTCTTTATGGTCCAACTCTTAAATCCATACATGACTACTGGAAAAACCATAGCTTTGACTAGATGGACCTTTGTTGTCAAAGTATTGTCTCTCCTTTTTAATATGCTGTTTAGGTTGGTCACAGCTTTTCTTCCAAGGAGCAAGAATATTTTAATTTCATGGCTGCAGCCACCATCTGCAGTGATTTTGGAGCCCCCCAAAATAAAGTCTGTCACTCTTTCCATTGTTTCCCCATCTATTTGCCATGAAGTGAGGGGACCAGATGCCATGATATTAGTTTTTTGAATGTTGAGCTTCAAGCCAAGCTTTAACAAACATACACCTAAATAAAAAAGCAAATGCTAACAGATATAAAGGGAACAATTGACAATAATAGCTGTTGTTTAATCACTAAGTGGCATCCAACTCTTTTGCAACAGCATGGACTGTAGCCCACCAGCTCCTCCATCCATGGGATTTCCCAGGCAAGAATACTGGAGAGAGCTGCCATTTACCACTTTTCCAGGGAATTTTCCTGACACAAGGACTGAACCCACATCTTCTGCATTGGTAGGTGAATTCTATACCACTAAGCTACCATGGAAGTGCACAATAGTAGTAGGAGACTCTAAACCCACTTACCTCAAGGAGAGATTGTTCAATCAGAAAATCAATGACACAAAAGTCTTCATAAATGACACAACATATCATTTGAACTTAGTAGATATCCACAGGACTTTTCATTCAAAGCAGCATACATATTCTTTATAGGTACACATGGAATAGTTTTCATGATAGCACGTATGCTAGGCCACAAAACAAGTCTCAACACTTTGAAAAAGAAATTATATCAAGCATTTTTTTTTTCTGACCACAAGGGTATAAAACTAAAAGTTAATCTCATGAAGGAAAATGTGAAAGCACAAATACATAGAGAGTAAAAAACATGCTACTAAATGCTACAGTGAATTGAAAAGAAATCAAAGGGATTCTACCTCAAGTACCTGGAGGAAGGCATGACAACCCACTCCGGTAATTTTCACCATGGACAGTAGAGCATGGCAGGCTACAGTCCATGGGGTCACAAAGAATTGGATACAACTGAGTGACTAAGCACAACACAGCACTTCAAGTGAAAGAAAAATTGAAACACAACTTCTCAAAATCTATGGGAAACAGAAAAGGCAATTGTAACTGGGAAGTTTATAACAATATAGATATATCTCAAGAAACAAACAAACAAACAAAATCTCAAGTAAATAACCTAACCTATCAGCTAAGGAAATTTAAAAAAAAGCAAGAATAGCAAACAGAGCACACAGTCACCTGAAGGAAGGACACAATAAAGAACAGAGAAGAAATCTCCACACTGTTCTCCATAGTGGCTGTACTAGTTTGCATTCCTACCAACAGTATAAGAGGGTTCCCTTTTCTCCACATCCTCTCCAGCATTTATTACTTGTAGACTTTTGGATCGCAGCCATTCTGACTGGCGTGAAATGGTACCTCATAGTGGTTTTGATTTGCATTTCTCTGCTAATGAGTGATGTTGAGCATCTTTTCATGTGTTTGTTAGCCATCTGTATGTCTTCTTTGGAGAAATGTCTATTTAGTTCTTCGGCCCATTTTTTGATTGGGTCATTTATTTTTCTGGAATTGAGCTGCAGGAGTTGCTTGTATATTTTTAAGATTAGTTCTTTGTCAGTTGCTTCATTTGCTATTATTTTCTCCCATTCTGAAGGCTGTCTTTTCACCAGCAATCCCACTGCTGGGCACACACACTGAGGAAACCAGAAGGGAAAGAGACACGTGTACCCCAATGTTCATCGCAGCACTGTTTATGATAGCCAGGACATGGAAGCAACCTAGATGTCCATCAGCAGATGAATGGATAAGAAAGCTGTGGTACATATACACAATGGAGTATTACTCAGCCATTAAAAAGAATACATTTGAATCAGTTCTAATGAGGTGGATGAAACTGGAGCCTATTATACAGAGTGAAGTAAGCCAGAAAGAAAAACATCAATACAGTATACTAATGCATATATATGGAATTTAGAAAGATGGTAACAATAACCCTGTATACGAGACAGCAAAAGGGACACTGATGTATAGAACAGTCTTTGGATTCTGTGGGAGAGGGTGAGGGTGAGATGATTTGGGAGAATGGCATTGAAATATGTATAATATCATATATGAAACAAGTCGCCAGTCCAGGTTTGATGCACGATACTGGATGCTTGGGGCTGGTGCACTGGGACGACCCAGAGGGATGGTATGGGGAGGGAGGAAGGAGGAGGGTTCAGGATGGGGAACACCTGTATGCCTGTGGCGGATTCATTTCGATATATGGCAGAACCAATACAATATTGTAAAGTTAAAAAAAAAAAAAAGGCTACTACAAAAAAAAAAGAACAGAGAAGAAGTAAATATAATAGAGACCATAAACAACAGAAAAGATCAATTAAGAGCTTTTTATAAAATAAAATATTTGATAAACATTTAGCAATGCTCATCCAGAAAAATAACTGATATCACTGAGATACAGAAAAATGGCAAGAGAATACTACAATTTTATGCCAGCAAATGTGACAACTTAGAAGAAATGGACACATTTCTAGAAGCATACAACCTTCCAAGACTGCATCAGGGAGAAATAGACAATTATAACAGGCTAATCACTGGTAGTAAAATTGAATTTGTAATTTAAAAAAGAAAAAAAAAAAAAACTCTCAGCAGATGAAAGTCTAGGACTGGACAGCTTCAAAAGAGAATTCTACCAAACATAAAGAAAGAATAATATATATTCTTCTCAAACTAACTCAAAAAAAAAAATGAAGAAAAGGGAAAACTTCCAAATTTGTACAGAGGGTTCACTATTATCCTGTCAAACAAGACAAAGAAACTAATTGATTGATGCTTTTTAGCTGTGGTGTTGGAGAGAACTCTGGAGAATCCCTTGGACTGCAAGGAGATCCAACCAGTCCATCCTAAAGGCAATCAGTCCTCAATATTAATTGGAAGGACTGATACTGAAGCTGAAACTCCAGTACTTTGGTCACCTGATTCTAAGAATTAACTCATTTGAAAAGACCCTGATGCTGGGAAAGACTGAAGGTGGGTGGAGAAGGGGATGGCAGAAGATGAGATGGTTGGATGGCACCACTGACTCAATGGACATGAGTTTGAGTAACCTCCAGGAGTTGGTTATGGACAGGGAGGCCTGGTGTGCTGCAGTCCACAGGGTCACAAAGAGTCTGACATGACTGAGTGACTGAAATGAACTGAACTGAATAAAGAAAAACATATTGGAATAAACTTAATCAAGATGAAAGACCTATATTCCGAAAACTATAAAACTTTGAAAAAATTTGAAGATAATGGAAAAATGGAAAGATATGAGTATACTATCCAAAACAATCTATAGATTCAATGTAATCCCTATCAAGCTACCAACGGTATTTTTCACAGAGCTAGAACAAATAATTTCACAATTTATATGGAAATACAAAAAAGCCTCAAATAGCCAAAGGAATCTTGAGAAAGAAGAATGGAACTGGAGGAATCAACCTGCCTGACTTCAGGCTGTACTACAAAACCACAGTCATCAAGACAGTATGGTACTGGCACAAAGACAGAAATATAGATCAAAGGAACAAAATAGAAAGCCCAGAGATAAATCCACGCACCTATGGACACCTTATCTTTGACAAAGTAGGCAAGAATATACAATGGAGAAAAACACAATCTCTTTAACAAGTGGTGCTGGGAAAACTGGTCAACCACTTGTAAAAGAATGAAGCTAGAACACTTTCTAACACCATACACAAAAATAAACTCAAAATGGATTAATGATCCTAATGTAAGACCAGAAACTATAAAACTCCTAGAGGAGAACATAGACAAAACATTCTCCGACATACATCACAGCTGGATCCTCTATGACCCACTCCCAGAATATTGGAAATAAAAGCAAAAATAAACAAATGGGACCTAATTAAACTTAAAAGCTTTGTTGTGCTTAAAAGCACATCAAAGGAAACTATAAGCAAGGTGAAAAGACAGCCTTCAGAATGGGAGAAAATAATAGCAAATGAAGCAACTGACAAAGAACTAATCTCAAAAATATACAAGCAACTCCTACAGCTCAATTCCAGAAAAATAAACGACCCAATCAAAATATGGGCCAAAGACCTAAACACCCATTTCTTCAAAGAAGACATACAGATGGCTAACAAACACATGAAAAGATGCTCAACATCACTCATTAGCAGAGAAATGCAAATCAAAACCACTATGAGGTACCATTTCACACCAGTCAGAATGGCTGCGATCCAAAAGTCTACAAGCAATAAATGCTGGAGAGGGTGTAGAGAAAAGAGAACCCTCTTACACTGTTGGTGGGACTGCAAACTAGTACAGCCACTATGGAGAAAACATTGTGGAGATTCCTTAAAAAATGGGAAATAGAACTACCTTGTGACCCAGCAATCCCACTACTGGGCATACACACCAAGGAAACCAGAACTGAAAGAGACACGTGTACCCCAATGGTCATTGCAGTACTGTTTATAATAGCCAGGTCATGGAAGCAACCTAGATGTCCATCAGCAGATGAATGGATAAGAAAGCTGTGGTACATATACACAGTGGAACATTACTCAGCCATTAAAAAGAATATATTTGAATCAGTTCTAATGAGGTGGATGAAACTGGAGCCTATTATACAGAGTGAAGTAAGCCAAGAAGAAAAACACCAATATAGTATACTAACACATATAAATGGAATTTAGAAAGATAGTAATGATAACCCTGCATGCGAGACAGCAAAAGAGACACAGATGTATAGAAGTCTTTTGGACTCTGTGGGAGAGAGAGAGGGTGGGATGATTTGGGAGAATGACATTAAACCATGTATAATATATAAAAAATGAATCACCAGTCCAGGTTTGATGCAGAATACAGGAAGCTTGAGGCTGGTGCACTGTGATGACCCAGAGGGAAGGTATGGGGAGGGAGGTGCAAGGGGGTTTCAGGATGGGGAACATGTGTACACCTGTGGTGTATTCACGTTAATGTATAGCAAAACTAATACAATATTGTAATTAGCATCCAATTAAATAAATTTAAATTAAAAAAAGAGAATTAGTATTTTAAAATATCCATAATACCCAGGCAATCTATACATTTAATTCAGTTTCTATCAAAACTTGTATGGTATTTTTCACAGGACTGAAACAAGTAGTTATAAAATTTAAGCAGAACTATGAAAACCCCAAACTGTCAAAATTATCTTAAGTAAAAAGGAGAGAGCTGGAAGTACCATACACTCTTTCTTCAGACTATAATACAAAGTTATACCAGCCAAACCAACATGGCACCAGCACAAAACCAGAGACATATACCAATAGAGCAGAAAGAACAGCCAATAAATTAACCCAGGTACTTATGGTCAATTAATCTACAACACAGAAGGAAAGAATATACAACAGAGAAAAGACAGTCTCTTCAATAAGTGATGCTATGAAATATGGATAGTTAATGCAAAAGAATGAAATTAGAACATTATCTAACACCATATACTCAAATAAGCTCAATATGGATTAAAGCCCTAAATCAGATCAGATCCGATCATATCATTTGCTCAGTCGTGTTCAACTCTTTGCGACCCCATGAATCGCAGCACGCCAGGCCTCCCTGTCCATCACCAACTCTCGGAGTTCACTCAGACTCATGTCCATTGAGTCTGTGATGCCATCCAGCCATCTCATCCTCTGTCGTCCCCTTCTCGTCTTGCCCCCAATCCCTCCCAGCATCAGAGTCGTTTCCAATGAGTCAACTCTTCGCATGAGGTGGCCAAAGTACTAGAGTTTCAGCTTCAGCATCATTCCTTCCAAAGAAATCTCAGGGCTGATCTCCTTCAGAATGGACTGATTAGATCTCCTTGCAGTCCAAGGGACTCTAAAGAGTCTTCTCCAACACCACAGTTCAAAAGCATCAATTCTTCGGCGCTCAGCCTTCTTCACAGTTCAACTCTCACATCCGTACATGACCGCAGGAAAAACCAGAGCCCTGACTAGACGAACCTTTGTTGGCAAAGTGATGTCTTTGCTTTTGCATATGCTATATAGGTTGGTCATAACTTTCCTTCCAAGGAGTAAGTGTCTTTTAATTTCATGGCTGCAGTCACCATCTGCAGTGATTTTGGAGCCGAGAAAAATAAAGTCTGACACTGTTACCCCATCTATTTCACATGAAGTGATGGGACCGGATGCCATGATCTTCGTTTTCTGAATGTTGAGCTTTAAGCCAACTTTTTCACTCTCCACTTTCACTTTCATCAAGAGGCTTTTGAGTTCCTCTTCACTTTCTGCCATAAGGGTGGTGTTATCTGCATAGCTGAGGTTATTGATATTTCTCCCAGCAATCTTGATTCCAGCTTGTGTTTCTTCCAGCCCAGTGTTTCTCATGATGTACTCTGCATATAAGTTAAATAATCAGGGTGACAATATACAGCCTTGACGAACTCATTTTCCTATTTGGAACCAGCCTGTGTGCCGGCTGAGACTGACCATGCAGAAGCACACTGGCTGAGATGGACCGTGCAGAAGCTTGGCTGAGAGGAGCTACCCCTCACCCCAGGTCAGGGGCAGGGACTGAGAGGGCCAGGCTATGATGGTGCAGGAGTGGCCGAGAGGAGCTACCCCATGTCTGAGGTCAGGAGGGGAGGCCGTGAGGAGATACCCCTCGTCCAAAATAAGGAGCAGCGGCTGCACTTCTCTGGAGCAGCTGTGGAGAGATGCCCCATGTCCAAGGTAAGAGAAACCCAAGTAAGATGGTAGGTGTGGCGAAAGGGCACCGGAGGGCAGACACACTGAAAACATAATCACAGAAAACTAGCCAATCTGATTACACAGACTACATCCTTGTTTAACTCAATGAAACTAAGCCATGCCATGTGGGGCCACACAAGACAGACAGGTCATGGTGGAGAGGTCTGACAAAATGTGGTCCACTGGAGAAGGGAATAGCAAACCGCTTCAGTATTCTTGCCTTCAGAACCCCATGAACAATACGAAAAGGCAAAATGATAGGATACTAAAAGAGGAACTCCCCATGTTGGTAAGTGCCCAATATGCTACTGGAGATCAGTGGAGAAATAACTCCAGAAAGAATGAAGGGATGGAGCCAAAGCAAAAACAATACCAGTTGTGGATGTGACTGGTGATAGAAGCAAGGCCTAATGCTGTAAACAGCAATATTGCACAAGAATCTGTAATGTTAGATCCATGAATCAAGGCAAATTCAGTTCAGTTCAATTCAGTTGCTCAGTCTTGTCTGACTCTTTGTAACCCCATGAATCGCAGCACGCCAGGCCTCCCTGTCCATCACCAACTCCTGGAGTTCACTAAAAGTCATGTCCATTGAGTTGGTGATGCCATTCAGCCATCTCATCCTCTGTCCTCCCCTTCTCCTCCTGCCCCCAATCCCTCCCAGCCTCAGGTTTTTTTCCAATGTGTCAACTCTTCGCATTAAGTGGCCAAAGTATTGGAGTTTCAGCTTCAACATCAGTTCTCCCAATGAACACCCAGGACTGATTTCCTTTAGAATGGACTGGTTGGATCTCCTTGTAGTCCAAGGGACTCTCAAGAGTCTTAGTGGTCAACTAGGAGATGGCAAAAATGAACATTGACATTCTAGGAATCAGCAAACTAAAATGGACTGCAATGGGTGAATTTAACTCAGATAGCCATTATATCTACTACTGTGGGCAGGAATCCCTTAGGAGAAATGGAATAGCCATCATGGTCAACAAAAGATTCTGATATGCAGTACTTGGATGCAATCTCAAAAACGACAGAATGATCTCTGTTCGTTTCCAAGGCAAACCATTCAATATCACAGTAATCCAAGTCTATGCCCTAACCAGTAACACTGAAGAAGCTGAAGTTGAACAGTTCTGTGAAGACCTACAAGACCTTTTGGAAATAACACCCAAAAAGATGTCCTTTTATTATAGGGGACTGGAATGCAAAAGTAGGAAGTCAAGAAAAACCTGGAGTAACAGACAAATTTGGCCTTGAAATACGGAATGAAGCAGGGCAAATGCTAATAGAGTTTTGCCAAAAGAATGCACTGGTCATAGCAAACACCCTCTTCCAACAACACAAGAGAAGGCTCTACACATGGACATCACCAGATGGTCAACACCGAAATCAGACTGATTATATTCTTTGCAGCCAAAGATGGAGAAGCTCTATACAGTCAGCAAAAACAAGACTGGGAGCTGACTGTGGCTCAGACCATGAACTCCTTATTGCCAAATTCAGACAGAAATTGAAGAAGGTAGAGAAAACCACTAGATCATTCAGGTATGACCTAAATCAAATCCTTATGATTATACAGTGGAAGTGAGAAATAGGTTTAAGGGACTAGATCAGATAGACAGAGTGCCTGATGAACTATGGATGGAGGTTCATGACATTCTACAGGAGACAGGGATCAAGACCATTCCCAAGAAAAAGAAATGCAATAAAGCATAATGGTTGTCTGAGGAGGCCTTACAAATAGCTGTGAAAAGAAGAGAAATGAAAGCAAAGGAGGAAAGGAAAGATATAAGCATCTGAATGCAGAGTTCCAAAGAAGAGCAAGGAGAGATAAGAAAGCCTTCCTCAGCGATCAATGCAAAGAACTAGAGGAAAACAACAGAATGGGAAAGACTAGAGATCTCTTCAAGAAAATTAGAGATACCAAGGGAACATTTCATGCAAAGATGGGCTCGATAAAGGACAGAAATGGTAGGGACCTAACAGAAGCAGAAGATATTAAGAAGAGGTGGCAAGAATACACAGAAGAACTGTACAAAAAAGATCTTCACGGACCAGATAATCACGATGGTGTGATCACTCACCTAGAGCCAGACATCCTGGAATGTGAAGTCAAGTGGGCCTTAGAAAGCATAGCTATGAACAAAGTTAGTGGAGGTGATGGAATTCCAGTTGAGCTATTTCAAATCCTGACAGATGATGCTGAGAAAGTGCTGCACTCAATATGCCAGCAAATTTGGAAAACTCACCAGTGGCCACAGGACTGGAAAAAGTCAGTTTTCATTCCAACCCCAAAGAAAGGCAATGCCAAAGAATGATCAAACTACCGCACAATTGCACTCATCTCACATGCTAGTAAAGTAATGCTCAAAATTCTCCAAGCCAGGCTTCAGCAATACGTGAACCGTGAACTTCCTGATGTTTAAGCTGGTTTTAGTAAAGGCAGAGGAACCAGAGATCAAATCGCCAACATCCGCTGAATCATGGGAAAAGAAAGCGAGTTCCAGAAAAACATCTATTTCTGCTTTATTGACTATGCCAAATCCTTTGACTGTGTGGATCACAATAAACTGTGGAAAATTCTGAAAGAGATGGGAATACCAGACCACCTGACCTGCCTCTAGAGAAGCCTATATGGATGTCAGGAAACAACAGTTAGAACTGGACATGGAACAACAGACTGGTTCCAAATAGGAAAAGGAGTATGTCAAGGCTGTATATCGTCACCCTGTTTATTTAATTTCTATGCAGGGTACATCATGAGAAACCCTGGGCTGGAAGAAATATAAGCTGGAAGGAAGATTTCTGGGAGAAATATTAATAACCTCAGATAAGAAGGCAATGGCAGCCCACTCCAGTACTCTTGCCTGGAAAATCCCATGGATGGAGGAGCCTGGTAGGCTGCAGTCCACGGGGTCGCTAAGAGTCAGACACGACTGAGAGACTTCACTTTCACTTTTCACTTTCATGCATTGGAGAAGGAAATGGCAACCCACTCCAGTGTTCTTGCCTGGAGAATCCCAGGGACCGGGGAGCCTGGTAGGCTACCCTCTATGGGGTCACACAGAGTCGGACATGACTGAAGTGACTTAGCATAGCATAGCATCAGATATGCAGATGACACCACACTTATGTGAAGAGGAACTAAAAAAGCCTCTTGATGAAAGTGAAAGAGGAGAGTGAAAAAGGGCTTAAAGCTCAACATTCAGAAAACTAAGATCATGTCATCTGTTCACATGACTTCATGGGAAATAAATGGGGAAACAGTGGAAACAGTGGGTGACTTTATTTTTGGGCTCCAAAATCACTGCAGATGGTGATTGCACCAATGAAATTAAAAGACTCTTACTCCTTGGCAGGAAAGTTATGACCAACCTAGATAGCATAGTAAAACGCAGAGACATTACTTTGCCAACAAAGGTCCATCTAGTCAAAGCTATGATTTTTCCAGTGGTCATGTATAGATGTGAGAGTTGGACTGTGAAGAAAGCTGAGTGCCAAAGAAATGATGCTTTTGAACTGTGGTGTTGGATAAAACTCTTGAGAGTCCCTTGGACTGCAAGGAGATCCATCCAGTCCATTCTAAAGGAGATCAATCCTGGGTGTTCATTGGAAGGACTGATGCTGAAGCTGAAACTCTAGTACTTTGGCCACCTCATGTGAAGAGTTAGCTCGTTGGAAAAGACCCTGATGCTGGGAGGGATTGGGGGCAGGAGGAGAAGGGGACAACAGAGGATGAGCTGGCTGGATGGCATCACTGACTCAATGGCCATGAGTTTGGGTAAACTCCTCTTGTGGTTGATGATGGACAGGGAGGCCTGGCGTTCTGCACTTCATGGGGTCACAATGAGTCAGACACGACTGAGCAACTGAACTGAACAAAAACTGATAAGACCTAAACCTGTTAAACTCCTAGAAGATAATTTAGGCAAAACATTCTTTGGCATAAATCAAAGCGCCTTTCATTGTCACTTTCACGCACATTATTTTAATTGTGTAATTATTAATTAATTAAGATACAAGAGTGAAGATATGTATATAAGTTCCATCCTTCTTGTTCCACTTTTCACCTCCTTCCCACTACCTAGTGAAAAAAAAAAATCTCTTTAATATTAGTGACATTCCCAATTATATCCTAAGATGTATTTGAAAGAACAATCTTAATTTTCACTTTCTTTGTGGTAGCAGTGATATTTATTTACCCTTTTGTAACGTTTGCCACCTCAGTTATGCATGGCTGATAGTTTGTGATTTTAAAATATTATACATTTTTCTATATATACAAATCTTAAAGGTATTTCTATAATAGCAATTCTTTCAAATATTTTATAATTAAACACATTATTTAGCATATTTAAAGCATGTTTTGAATATTATAAGAATATATAGGCAGTTTACTTCATCACTCAGTTTGACTAAGTGAAAAAAACTATTGAATTTTTAAAAGTCACAGGCTACAGAAGAGGTTTTCTGAAGGTTCAGATGGTAAAGAATAACACAATATCCTGCAATGCAGGAGGCCTGGGTTCAGTCTCTGGATCTTGAAGATCCCCTGGAGAAGGAAATGGCTCCAGTATTCTTGCCTGGTAAAGCCATGGACAGTGGAGCCTGGCAGGCTATAGGCCATGGGGTTGCAGTGTCAGATACAACCAAGGGACTTTCATTTTTCAATAAAAAGTGATGTTATATCAGATCGATCATAAAGGTACTAATATATAAGACAAAATTACTATGTAATAGATGAACAAACTGAAATGTGTATAGTATGGTTGTTTAATAATCAGATCTTGTTCTTATGGTTAACATTGGCAGCACTTCAATATCTACAAGGCAGTCTCCTTCACTAAGAGTCAAGGGAGTGTCTACTGACTTAGAATATTATTCACTGTTATATATTTCCTATTCAGCATTTTAGATGTGTTATAAGGATGGAAACATGTTGGTCTTATAAGGGTATAGCTACCCCTCTCCCCAGTGTTACTTTTAATTGTAAATTTGTACATTTTAAATATTGTGTAAAGAATCAGACTTTGTGTTCTTGATCAATGTCAGTCTCCTCACTGTGAGTAGCACAATAAGGAATTCAAATATTTTTGCTAGGCACCAAACTCTAAGAATTTCAGTTTGCAATTATATAGAAGATTAATGATGGAAGGAAGGAATAAAAAGATGAGACATATGGGAAAAACCTTTTTTTCCATATTCTAATGTGATTATTGTGTTGAAAAATGATAATGTATGAAGATTTTCATAGAGGAATAAGCTGCTTCATTATACATAGTTAAAACATTTTTTTAAATTCTTTATTGTGTTATAAAGCTTAAGTATTTAAAAGTTTTTGTGAAAGAGATTTAAAGCATCATTAATCATTAAAGTGCCAGCAAAATCATTAGAGCAACGAACTATTTGCCTGTAGGAAGTAACCATCTTTCTTCTCTCAATTAGTGACATAAGAGACACTTTAGACAAAAGCACATGGGAGATATTGGGTAAAATCAGAAAGATTATTAGAAAGGAATAATAATATAAAAAGAGCAATGTATGTTTTCATTCTAACGTGGGCATGGGGAACAATATAAATGAACAGGAAGAATAGGATCAAGAACGCAGGTGGGATGAAAAAATGCCAGCACATATGGTGAAGAAGCTGAAAGTTGCCTGTCTTACTTACACAGATATATTTCTATAAATAACCCATGAACTATATATTTAACACAGTTGAAATTGAAAGTTGAACTTGTCAGCAGATGTGGGTACTGAATGATATCTATAATAAACTACGCTAGTTCATAGTGATACAAAATGAATAAAATATGATCACACTATTCTAGTGGTTCGTAGGGTGATAATATTTATCTGGTTATAAAAATTGCAATATATAATTACATAATTATAAAGTATAACACAATGTGATGATGATGCAAGATTAGCATCCTAGGAGATCATGAGTAAGTATTCAGTATCTAACTTCTGGGATAATCAAGTACATATTCACAAAAACATTAAAACCATAGCTGAAATTTTAATGTAACTTGGAGTTTGCAAAACAGGTAAGTCAAGAAGGTCAGATTACCTAGGAGAGTAATCCACCTAGAACATCTGCTGTGCCACCAGGAGTTGATCCTAGTCCAAATGACCTGGCTAGTACTATTTCTCTGTTTGATCTGACCACACTTCATGGGAATTCATCTTGAACTTGACACCACAGTCAAACAGTGTGACCTTCTTTAATTATGGCATATCATTCTTTACATTTTCTTAATTTTTAGACTATGTTATCCTAATTTTTGGCTTAATGCCTTAGTAGAATTGCTTAGTTCCTTCACAGTAGATGAATGGACTTTTTAAATAAATTATTCATTAAATCACAGAATCTACCCCCCACCCCGCAAGAGGAACTATAAAAAATAAAGCTTACTATATGAAATTAAAATTGTATTAAATAATTATATAACAGAAACAAACTCTTCTCTCCCACTCTTATTATTCTTGTTTTGGAAAACCTACATTTATTTACATCTTATCTAGTTTTCATTACTTGATGACTGTGTAACCATTAAAATGATATAAAGAAATGTTGGAGAATCTCTCTACACGTGTATGAATTTAAGTAATATAACACCACCTACCATTAAAGGGGAAATTATGGAGTTATGATGAGTCTGAGTTATTTTAAAGATAGATTATCTCAATTTGCAAAGAGATTGGCAAATTATACGCATTTGGTCTACCTATTACAATTTCTTATGTGCCATTTACATTTTATTTATAATACTGAGATTATATATATTTAGCCCATATATTTAGCAGAAATTCTTACAGTAACCTTTCCCTTTCTCCTCCCTGGCCTTTCCTCACATAAGTGTATAGTTTTCTAGGTAACCTCATGAATACATAGGGATTGTAGACTTGATTAATGGTTTACAAATGTCATCTGCCATAAATTTTAGTGCGTATAGATTCTTTTTCCAACTTTGATGGTATCTTCTAGGATAACTAGTACTCTACTGCTCATTTTAGTGGAGTATAAAAGCAAGATGATATCTGAAATGTAATTACTTAAACATATTAAAACATTTTTTTCTGAACCAAGAAAAATAGTTATTTTCACATACTATACTTCTTTGGAAAGAAAATAAGATTTAAAAAATAAAAGTGTTATGTGTTGAATATGTGCTATGCTTAGTCACTCAGTCTTGTCTGACTCTCTACAGCCCCATGGACTGTAGCCCACCAGGCTCCTCCTGAAAATTTTCAGGGAAGAATACTGGACTGGGTTGCCATTTCCTTTTTTTTTTTTTTTTTTAATTTTTATTGAAATATAATTGATTTGCAATATTGTGTTAGTTTCAGGTGCACAGCAAAGTGATTCGGTTATACACATATCTGTAAATACATATATATTTTTTTTTCAGGGGATCTTCCCAGCCCAGGATCAAACCGCCGTCTCCTGCGTCTCCTGTATTAGCAGGAGGTACTATACCACTAGTGCCACCTGGGAAGCCCAATCTATGTGTAGAATATATTTCTGAGAAATACTCCCTCAATGAAAACAAAATAACTGAAAAAGACGGTGAAGTCAGCAACATCCTCTTGAAAACAAACAGACTATTATAACTAAGGTTAATATTTACCCAAGGCTCATTTTATGCCAGACAATTTTCTAAGGACTTTATTGTCATACACACACACAGGTGTAAGTGAGCAGTACCAGATTCTCTATTTCATGGAAGAAACAACAGTGGTTTAGTTAATTAATTAGGTTGTTGGTATCACCCATCTAACAATGAACAGAAGTCCTCTGAACTCATGAAGTCCAGCTCCAGACTCCAAGTTCTTAATCAAATGCTTTCTGATCTTCTAGGTATAATTAGATTTACTTTCGGAGAAGGCAATGGCAACCCACTCCAGTACTTTTGCCTGGAAACTCTCATGGACGGAGGAGCCTGGTAGGCTGCAGTCCATGGGGTCGCGAAGAGTCAGACAGGACAAAGCGACTTCACTTTCACTTCTCACTTTCATGCATTGGAGAAGGAAATGGCAAACCGTTCCAGCGTTTTTGCCTGGAGAATCCCAGGGACGGAGGAGCCTAGTAGGCTGCCGTCTATGGGGTCGCACAGAGTCGGCCACGACTGAAGCGACTTAGCAGCAGCAGCAGCAGATTTACTTTTATGGAAAAAGTACCTATATAGTAAATGCTACTCTTTTCTACACCATCCAGCCTTGAACAAGGATTTATCCATGTTCAGAATATAAATGCAACATTACTGTTAACAACGGCCCTTAGAGGAAATATCGTCTTCCATCCTAGAAGTGATATATATATGCATATATATATATATAAATAATTATATATATATAAATAATTTTATATATATATATAATTTACCAAAAAGATCCTGAAAAATTTTCAGGATTACTCTGGACCTAAGATTTTTGATATGGAGGAAGACTGTATTATTGACATCAATGAATCTGAAGATAATGATGAACATCTTACAGGTTAGCATAGATGTTAACTTTGATTCTGATTGGTGCTAATTAGTTCTGAGATAGCAGTTTGTAAGTTCCTCTTTCCTGAGTCCTGGGCCCTGTGAAATCCAAATTGCTATTTCCATTAGATTTTCCTGATGAACTGTGGGTATATATTTTTATTGTTTGTATTTATGGTGTTTAAAATAAATAACATTCACAAAAAACAATTTCTTTTATATCTTTCCTTTTTAATTTCTGTACATATTGATACATTTTATCTCCTTGCTAATTTTGTCTTATTTTCAAGCCTATACTCTCCAAGCATCTGTCTGAATAATCTACTTATGTCAAGGCAACATTTACCATCTTTGGGAAGAAGCATCATATCTTTTTCATGATAGAAGAAGATATTTAATATCTGTTACACATGGGAGGGGGGCTTAAGAAGGAGGGGATATGTGTACACTTATGGCTAATTCATGCTGTTGTAGGCAGAAATCAACACATTGTAAAGTAATTATCTTCTAATTAAAAATAAATTTTTAAAAATAAACAAAACCTGTCATGGTTTTAACCAATCAAAATATCACATACACATTTTATATTTCTAAGAACAATTCCTTAAACTTCCACCATTTACCAGTCAAGAGTCACAAACAATTTAAGGACCGAAGGCAAAAATAAAGCTAATATTTATTTACCCTGGCTTATTTCATCTTTACAGTGGTAATTGTTAGACTATTAAGTCAAAATCTGTTCTCTGATTTTCAGCCGTGGATCTAATTTCTGATGCCTGAGGTGAAGGAAAACCAAATTGCTTCAGATGATGTCTAACTTGGCTTCACTGTTAATATTTCAAATGTAAACTTTAATAACTCAGTATCTAAATTTTATTTTATTAATAATAGTGTTTTATAATATGCAAAAATAATAAAAAATTATAATCATGTACTTTGTTTTATAAAAGCAGATTGCAATATTATTATTGATACTCACTGCAAAATGTGTACCATTGATACTAATTTTTAGATCAAATACCTCATGAATACATAGGTAAGAAAACTGACTGTTGGAGAGGACTGATGAAATTTTCCCATTTTTTTACAGCAGGATAACTACTTGCTTTGTTGGTGTTGAGATCTTGGATGAGCCGGGCCTCTTTTTGTTTTAGGAGTGAAGGATTCAGTGGTACAGGCTTAAGAGAATAGATCACTGGAAAGTTCATATGAGATCAAATTAATCTGGAACATGGTTGTTCCTGTGAAATCATCAGGACTCAATGTCTCAGATTCTCAGCTCTTTTCCCAAGTACAGCATCACACAGGAGAAAGAATGTTGCTATGAGGTAGTAATGTAGAGACCAATTAATTTAAGGCTTTCACTCTGTTCACTTAAAAGAAACTAAAATAAGCTAAAAGACGTGTCCTTTATTACAATTCCCAGAGGGCTACCAAAACTGGGCTAACATGGGACCCTTGGCTGGAGCCTCTTGCTCTAGTTAAGGGTATTACTGGCTAAGGGGATAAAAATGCTCTCATTACCTTTCAGTGTCATCTTCCCAGGTGGTACTAGTGATAAAGAACATACTTTCAATGCATGAGATGTAAGAGATGTAGGTTTGATCCCGGGATCAAGAAGATCCCCTGGAGAAGGGCATGGAAATGCATTCCTGGATTCTTGCTTAGAAAATGCCATGTACAGAGAAGGCTAGAGAGCTAAAGTTCATAGCATCACAAAGAGTCAGGATAGGACTGAAGCAACTTGCTGCTGCTGCTAAGTCGCTTCAGTCGCGTCCAACTCTGTGCGACCCCATAGACGGCAGCCCACCAGGCTCCCCCGTCCCTGGGATTCTCCAGGCAACTTAGCACACATGTATGCCCATCCATCCTCAAAGTCAGAGGTGAAGTGAAGTCTACACAACTGGAATGATGTCTACACAACTGGCATGAGAATGAGTTAGAAATGTTGTTTACTCAAGGAAAATCACAGTGCTTTCATAAGAGTGTGAAGGAATTAAACAAAGGCAAGTAAGAAAAATGTTCCCTATAACTCCTTTTACTGAGTCTTTAATAAGGATGTGATGCTTGGAGAAATTAGGAAGCTTGCTTAAAGTCCCACCACTTGCTATGGCTAGAATCCTTCTCACCCCACCCCACAATCCAATCTTCTAATTTTTTAGTACAATATTATATACACAATGTTATGCAGTGCAGGACTGTGCTACCACTTGTCCTGAAGTTCTCATCTTTCACCAGCTTTTCTCAAATGCTATAAATGGTAGATAAAGACAAAGACTAATTAGACATCATCTTAGATGCATGGTTTTGTCTCTAGCAATACAAAACACTTCCACAGCAACAACTAAGTAAAATAAGATTATGTAAAAAATTGTGTTTTTCAAAACATTGTAGATTAAGAAGGCAAGATGAACAAAAATAAAAGAGAATACTTGTTAGTTCTTGTCAGAATATTTCTGTCCCTAGGGTCATTTGAATGAAATGGGGGAAAGTTTATCTGAGAAAAGTAAGGCAGACTTACTCCAGGTAGATTAATCATTTGGGGGAGAGAAGACATCAAATCTTGTGAAGCCCATGTGGTCTGACATGCTGGGTTGGCAACTCAGTTGGATTCAGTTCATTCACTCAGTGGTGTATGACTCTTTGCAACCCCATGGACTGCAGCATGCCAGGCTACTCTGTCCTTCACCAACTCCTGGAGCTTGCTCAATCTCATGTCCATCGAGTCGGTGATGCCATCCAACCATCTCATCCTCTGTCGTCCCCTTATCCTCCTGTCTTCAATCTTTCCCAATATCAGGTTTTGGTTTTTTTTTTTTTTTTTCCAATGAGTGAGTTCTCCACATCAGGTGGCCAAGTTATTGGAGCTTCAGCTTCAGCATCAGTCTTCCAAAGAATATTCAGGACTGATGAAAGGTTGCTGCTGTGAGCCGTATGTTACACCAGGATTCTTGACCTCCAGAGGAGAGGATTTTGATCTGGGGTCAGAGACGAGGCTTGACTACTTGGAGCTTTTTGTGTAGCAAAGTTTTATTAAAGTATAATAGAGCTAGGGAAACTTCTGATATAGACATCAGAAGGGGATAAACAGAGTGCCCCCTTGATAGTTTTTAGAGAGGTGTTTTACATCTTTTAGAAAGCTATTAATCAGATAAGAGAGACACCTCAAGGCTGAGGGAGTTTCACCAGGCCCCTCTCCCACAATATGCATTTTTGAGATAGGATGGCATGCAGTGTATCATCCCCTGTCCATAAAACATTTGACAGGAATACTGGTTTGTTGAGTCATTATTGGCCCAAGGTTTGAGGGGAAAAAAAAAAAAAAAAAGTTAGTGTTAGACAGAACCATTTTGAAGAAAGGCAGATTCTGAAGCAAATACATAGTTTCAGTAACATAGCTTAAGAAAAACATTTCCATTCGAAAAATGCATTGATTAACTCAAGGCAGAACCAGGTATCGTCAACACAGAATTAAAAGAAGCCTCTTCTAATTTTGGGTTAGAAAAGGAAAACAAGCCTGCCACTCGCAGTTTCTTTCCTCCTGCCACTTGGGGACCTCTGGCCTTCCTGCCTCTTACCCACTCATTACCCCGCTTTTCTTTTAGGAGTATTATGTTGCCTCGGGAAAGTGACGATCCTTCATTCATTCCCTAACTGCTTCCAAGCTGACAGGGAGCGTCATCCCTAAGTTGGTGAAGCAACACATTTTCCTAACCCTCATGTTGACAGTCTGCGATCCAGAGGCCCCAAGTAGTAGTTGGAGGAAGCTGTGGCACCCCTAGGAGTCTGGACAGCAATTTGTAATTTAAAAGACTTCATGTGGCTACAAACAAATCCAGCTACACAGTAACAGATTCAGGGAGCAAAAACAAGAGGATCAGAGTTATTACAATTAAGATAGTTTTCCACAATTGGGAAATGTCTCCCAAAGTAAAGCAAATGAGGCTTCAGGCATATCCATAGCCTGAATCAGCACGTTCATGTGTTTAGTAAAGTGAGTAACATTAGTGCTCATATCTTTTATATATGTACAACATTGGCTATGAATAATGGCACAAATTCCTCCTTGTGTGGCTATTAGAATATCTAAGGCCAATCTGTTTTGTAAAACCACCTTTGTAATTTGTATTTGTTCATCATTAAGGTCTGAAATAGTTTTTTTGAGAATAGTCACAGAGTCAACTCATAGCATAATTTCTGTAGTTCCCAGAGAGGGAATGAATATTGCAGCCACATAATCATACCAGTGAAATACAGACCTCGTCCAATGAGTTCTAAGGTGTGGCAAATTAGCAGGCTTCTCTGGAAGCTCGGAAAATGTGAAGCCATGAGTAAAAGCTCCCTATCCAGCTACGGGAACATTACACCCATATGTCAGAGCCACATATTGAGTAGGTCGTGTTTGGAGCAAGCCAGTGTGACTGAGGGATCATTCCTAATCAGTGTCTAGCCAGGCAAAACGAGGACCTGTACTGGGGTAAGAAAACACAGGAATGATTACCTTGCATATTTCTTGAGGCAAAAACCCAGATTGTTTCCAGTCATTATTAAGCTGTCAGCTAATTCTGGGGATGGTTCTGTTTATCCCCCGCATATAGGGGCACTAGACATTAGGTGTCCTTTTTCAGGAGTTAGCCATATGATCTCATTCCATACTTGATAAACATCATGCAAAAAACCATCAGATCTAGACCCATTTGTCTTCTTATGTGCAGCAGAATAGTCATTAAACCAACATAAAGTATAATCAAAGTTAAAAGTCACATTATACCCATAGTTAAGGTACAAAGTGTTACACCAGTCCATTTTAGGATTGTTAGATGTCATCAGGTTAAGAGGAGACATCACATATGATTGCTGTTGGTGAAGGTAGTTACAGACTTGGAGAAAGTCCTTTCCCTGAAGTAGAGATGCCCACCATGGGAAGCCTTCTGCCAATGAGGATAGGAGTGCTCCACAGACCCGGCAATTAGACCAACTGTGGAATACAGCATAGGAATGAACTCAGGACAGGAAGGCATCTTGAGGGTCAAACAGCAGACTCAGGATTTTTGGAGTCAGCAGAAGCTGGCCCATACAGATTATTTGGTCCATCTGCAAAGTGAAAAAGTAAAAGCATAAAGAATAAAGACATAAAATGATATTGTTTACTCTGAGGGTCAGGATGCCACTTTTTAACTCGAACATGGTACACCCATGAATCAATTCCTGGCACCTTGACAGCTGTGGGAAAAGAAAGAATAACCTGGTAAGGGCTTTCCCAGAGGGGCTCAAGAGATTGCCACCACCCCCAACCCCACCCCACCCCCCACCACCAAATCCCAATGTCTTTATCAGGACCTTGGTTCCTGGCTCAAACAGTGGCTTGTTCAACTCAGAGGCTGGGTCACTGCCCAGAGTTCTCATAATGTCTGTTGAAAAGCTCAAAGTTGAGTTATATAGCAGTGACTGATATTTAAGAAGCCAATTGTCTGTCATCCAAATATTAACTTTAGAGTTTAAGATTCCACTCACATCATGAGAATTCAGTACAGTAAGATTTTGCCCATTAATAAACTCAAGAGCTTCAGGTACCAGTAAAAGCAATAGCAGAAATTACCCTTAGACAATCTGGCCACCCACATGCCACTACATCTAATACTCTACTCAGGTATCCTATAGGTTGCTGGTGAGGCCCTTGGGGTTGTATCATAACAACCATGGCCATACCTTTTCTTTTAGTGACAGATTAAACTCTGACCCTGTGGGCAAGCTCAAATTGGGAGCTTTCAGGAGAGCAGTTTAAAGAGCCTTAAAAGCCTTTTGAGTATCTGGAGATCAAACCAACTTGTCAGTTTGGGCTTGATGAGTTTTAGTTATAAGTTTGTATAAAGGTTGGGTAAGTTCCCCATAATCTGGAATCCAAATGTGGCAGTAGCCTGTGATACCCCCGAATCCTTTCAATTGTCTTAAAGTCATTTTAAGGTAGGGGATGATTTAGTATAGGCTTAATCCTCTTGGGGACTATGGCCCTCATTCCTTAGGATATGATTAGGCCCATATATTTAACAGATTGTTGACAAAACTGTGCCTTTTCCCTTGATGCCTTGTAACTGTAGCCAGTCAAAAAGTTTAGGAAGTCTTCTGAGGCTTGCAAGCAAGCTTCTTCTGTCTCAGCACAGAGCAGAATATCATCTACATAGTGTCTGAGACTACTGTCTCAGAGCTATTAAAGTTTTGTAGATCCCATGACAAACTCTGTCCAATTAAGTGAGGGCTGTCACAAAACGCCTGGGACAAAACTGTCCAGGTTAACTGAGAAGCTGGCTGGGTAGGGTCTTCTAAAGCAAATGAAAAATGATTTTATTCTGCCGACATTATAGAATAGGAGGCATCTTTTTTAATCAATTACTGAAAAATGTTTGGCTTATTCAGGAATTTCAGACAATAGAGTATAAGCATTGGGTACCATGGGAGGGAAGGGAACCACACAGTCTCATTTACTATTTGTAAATCTTGAACTAGTCTCCATTTATCATTTGACTTTTTCATACCCAAAATAGGAGTGTTTCATGGACTATTACAGGGAATTAATAGCCCCTGCTCCTTTAAATTTTCAATGATAAGTTTTAACCCTTCCTTAATCTTGAGTTTTAGAGGATACTGCTTTTGATGTGGAAATATGTGTGGGTCTTTGAGCTTGATAATGACATTAATAACACAAAATTGAGCATTTTGTGCTCAACTCACAGTTTTTCCATCAACCCACACTCTAAGATTTACATTTTGTTCAATTAATGGGAGAGAAATGGAGGGCTCCATTTTCATGAAAACAGAGCCATGGACCTTGCTTAGTATGTCCCTCCCCAAAAGGGGTGAGGGAGACTCTGGCACAATCAGAAACTCATGTGAAAACAGCACAGAGTCTCAGTTGCAGCTTAGAGGACAACTGAAATAATAACGTTTGGCTCATCCAGACAGTCCCATTGCAGTAGTGGATTGGGGAGAAAGTGAGCAGGGGCTTCAGTAAGCACAGAGTAAGTTGTCCTGGTGTCCAGAAGGAAATCAAATGATTAGCCCCCTACAGTTATTAATAGCCAGGGTTCCTCAGGTGTAATTAGGATGGGATCTTGTGTGGGGACCCCCGGGCAGCTTCAGTTCCTGATTGTCCTGAGAATCCGACCTCTGGGGCCTATGCCTCTGAGGGCAGTCTCTCTTCCAGTGTGGTCCTTTATAGACCAGACATGGACCTGGAGGCAGCTTAGAAGACTGAGGGAAATCCCACTTGAGGTGCCCCTCCTTCCCGCAGTAATAGTAAATCCATCCCTTTCCACTGGGGTCCCTCTGGGCACTTTTCTCAGGTTGTCTCAAAATGGTTCTGACCACCATTATTAGGGCTTCAGTCTACTCCTTGGTCTTTCTCTGCTTTTCCTTCTCCCCATATTCCCTGATGTAATAAACTGTCCCAACCAGTTGCAATAAATTATCTGAAGACTGATTTTGTCAAGATACCTGTTTTAGTAGCTTACAGTGGATATCTGGAGCCAGCTGAGTGAGAAATCTATCATTTAAGATCACTCTTCCCTCTTCACTTTCAGGACCAATCTCAGTGAGTCTGTGAATGGCTTCTCACAGTCTATCTAAGAATTTACCAGGTGCTTCCTTCTTTTCCTGTTCTATGTTTGCCAGTTTGGCATAGTTTAAAGTCTTAGTACGTGTTCTCATGAGTCCTTCAAGCATACATCTGACAAAATGACTCTGATCTCATCTTCTTTTAGCTGTGTTATAGTCCCATTTCAGTTCAGTTCAGTCACTCAGCCGTGTTTGACTCTTTGAGACTCCATGGACTGCAGCTCAACAGACCTCCCTGTCCATCATCAATTCACGGAGTTTACTCAGACTCAAGTCCATCGACATGGGGATGCCATTCAACACTCTCATACTCTTTCATCCCCTTCTCCTCCCACCTTCAATATTTCCAGCATCAAGGTCTTTGCAGATGTGGTTATTAGCATCAAATGGCTGAACTATTTGTGTTTCAGCTTCAGCATCAGTCCTTCCAGTGAATATTCAGGACTGACTTCCTTTGGAATGGACTGGTTGGATCTCCTACAGTCCAAGGGACTTTCAAGAGCCTTCTTCAGCACCATAGCTCAAAAGCATTAATTCTTCAGCACCCAGCTTTCTTTATAGTCCAACTCTCACATCCATACATGACTACTGGAAAAACGATAGCTTTGACTAGATGGACATTTTTTGGCAAAGTAATGTCTCTGCATTTTAATATGTTGTCTAGGTTGGTCATAACTTTTCTTCCAAAGAAGGAATTTAATTCCTTTTAATTTCATGACAGCAGTCATAATCTGCAGTGATTTTGGAGCCCCCCCCCCCAAATAAAGTCTGTTGCTGTTTCCATTGTTTCCCTATCTGATTGTCAAAAGTGATGGCACCAAATACTATGATCTTTGGTTTTTGAATGTTGAGTTTTAAGCCAACTTTTTGATCCTCCTCTTTCACTTTCATGAAGAGACTCTTTAGTTCTTTTTGCTTTCTGCCATATCGGTGGTGTCATCTGCATATCTGAGGTTATTAATATTTCTCCCAGAAATCTTGATTCCAGCTTGTGCTTCATCCTGCCTAGCATTTCTCATGATGTACTTTGCATATAAGTTAAATAAGCAGGGTGACAATATACAGCTTTGTTACTCCTTTCCCCATTTGGAACCAGTCTGTTGTTCCATGTCCAGCTCTTACGGTTCCTTCCTGACCTGCATACAGATTTCTCAGGAGACAGGTTGGGTGATATGGTATTCCCATCTCTTTCAGAATTTTCCACAGTTTGTTGTGATCCACACAGTCAAAGGCTTTGACATAGTCAATAAAACAGAATACATGTTTTTCTGGAACTCTCTTGCTTTTTTGATAATCCAGAGGATGTTGGCAATTTGATCTCTAGTTCCTCTGCCTTTTCTAAATCCAGTTTGAACATTTGGAAGTTCACAGTTCACGTACTGTTGAAGCCTGGCTTGAATAATTTTGAGTATTACTTTGCTAGCATGTGAGATGAGTGCAATTGTGTAGTAGTTTGAGCATTCTTTGTCATTGCCTTTCTTTGGGATTGGAATGAAAACTGATCTTTTCCAGTCCTGTGACCATTGCTGAGTTTTCCAAATTTGCTGGCATATTGAGTGCAGCACTTTCACAACATCATCTTTCAGGATTTGAAATAGCTCAACTGGAATTCCATAACCTCCACTGGCTTTGTTCCTAGTGATGCTTCCTAAGGCCCACTTAACTTCACATCCCAGGATGTCTGGCTCTAGGTGAATGATCACACTGTCGTGATTATCTGGGTAGTGAAGATTTTTTGTATAGTTCCTCTGTATTCTTGCCACCTCTTCTTAATATCTTCAGCTTCTGTTAGGTCCATGCCATTTCTGTCTTTTATTGTGCCCATCTTTGCATGAAATGTTTCCTTGGAATCTCTAATTTTCTTGAAGAGATCTCTAGTCTTTCCCCTTCTTTTGTTTTCCTCTATTTCTTTGCATTGATAACTGAAGAAGGCTTTCTTATCTCTCGTTACTATTCTTTGGAACACTACATTCAGATGGATATATATTTCTTTTCTCCTTTGCCTTTCTCTTCTCTTCTTTTCACAGATATTTGTAAGTCCTCTTCAGACAATCATTTTGCCTTTTTGCATTTCTTTTTCTTGGGGATGGTCTTGATCCCTACTTCCTATACAAATGTCACAAACCTCTATCTATAGTTCTTTAGGCAGTCTATCAGGTTTAATCCCTTGAATCTGTTTCTCACTTTCACTGTATAATCATAAGGATTTGACTTAGGTCATACCTGAATGGTCTAGTGGTTTTCCCCACTTTCTTCAATTTCAGTCTGAATTTGGCAATAAGGTGCTCATGATCTGGGCCACAGTCAGCTCCCAGTCTTGTTTTTGCTGACTGTATGGAGCTTCTCCATCTTTGGCTGCAAAGAATATAACAAATCTGATTTCAGTGTTGATCATCGGGTAATGCCCATGTGTAGAGTTTTCTCTTAGGTTTTTGGAAGACAGTGTTTGCTATGATCAGTGCACTCTCTTGGCAAACTCTATTTGCCTTTGCCCTGCTTCCTTGGAGGAGGTCATCATTAACCCTGCCATAGTGCCATAACTTCTACAGGACTGGGAAGTAGACTCTTGAAGGGCACATACAGACCCTTGTGCACACCAGGACCCAAGAAAATGGATCAGTGATCCCATGAGGGACTGATTCAGACTTGCCTGTAAGTGTCCATCAGTCTCCAGCGGAAGTGTGGATTGGCGGTGGCCTGCTGCAGGGCTGTGGACACTGAATGTAGCAGTGCATGCATGGGTGATTTTGAAGGAAGTCACCATTATCTTCATTACCTCTGCCATAGTTTGGCCCCAGGGAAAAAACGGCTAGTGAACACAGTTCAGTTACTGAGCCTAGCCACACACATCAGAACAAGACCTACCCAGTTTCCTCTTCAGTCAGTCTCTCCCATCAGGAAACTTCCATAAGTCTCTTATCCTTTTCCATTAGAGGTCAGACAGATTGAAAACCACAGTCACAGAAAACAAATGAATTTGATCACGTGGACCACAGCCTTGTCTAACTCAATGAAACTATGAGCCATGCCGTGTAGGGCCACCCAAGACAGACAGGTCATGGTGGAGAAATCTGACAAAATGTGGTTCACTGGAGAAGGGAATGGCAAACATTTCAGTATTCTTGCCTTGAGAACTCCATGAACAATATGAAAAGGCAAAAAGATAGGACACTGAAAGACGATCTCCTCAGGTCGGTAGGTGCCCAATATGCTACTGGAGATCAGTGGAGAAATAACTCCAGAAAGAATGAAGAGATAGAGTCCAAGCAAAAATAACACCCAGTTGTGGATGTGACTGGTGATGGAAGTAATGTCCGATGCTGTAAATAACAATACTGCATAGAAACCTGGAATGTTAGGTTCATGAATCAAGGCAAATTGGAAGTGGTCAAACAGGAGATGGCAAGAGTGAATATCACCATTTTAGGAATCAGCGAACTACAATGGACTGGAATGAGTGAATTTAACTCAGATGACCATTATATCTACTGCTGTGGTCAAGATTCCCTTAGAAGAAATGGAATAGCCATCATAATCAACAAAAAAGTCCGAAATACAGTATTTGGATGCAATCTTGAAAACAACAGAATGATATCTGATTGTTTCCAAGACAAACCATTCAATATCACAATAATCCCAGTCTATGCCCCGACCAGTAACGCTGAAGAAGCTGAAGTTGAATGGTTCTATGAGGACTTACAAGACTTTCTAGAACTAACACCCAAAAAAAGATGTCCTTTTCATATTAGGGGACTGGAATGCAAAAGTTGGAATCCCAGTCTGGTTCTATAGTTCTGACTGCCTAGTTCCCAGGAAGGAGAGTGGCCATCTTGTCTCCCCTCTTTCCTGCTGATTCATTACCAAACCATTCATCTCCATAGGCAATAGCTTTCACCAAAACTTGAATTTTTGAGTCAGGAGTTAGCATTTGCCTCAGAGTATACATCACATCCTTCCAAATAAGATCATAAAGCAGAGGTTCGAATAGATTTCTCTGGGTCTTCCAAATAGTCTCCCAGATCTTTCTTGATTCTTTGTATTTTTTATAAGAAAGGGCTTATTAACCCTCATGGATGGACCCTCCCCACCCCTTGGTGGGTGTTTCATGGAGAGGCAACAGCTTGTGTGGCTGTTCCCCAGCCTCCCTGGCTGCCCTTAGCATATGATCCCAGGGATAGCTTGGAGAAACCTGTTTTTCCTTATCTTTTTGTCTCAGTTCAGTTCAGTTCAGTTCAGTCACTCAGTCGTGTCTGACTCTTTATGACCGCATGAATCGCAGCACGCCAGGCCTCCCTGTCCATCACCAACTCCCAGAGTTCACTCAGACTCCCGTCCATTGAGTCAGTGATGCCATCCAGCCATCTCATCCTCTGTCATCCCCTTCCCCTCCTGTCCCCAATCCCTCCCAGCATCAGAGTCTTTTCCAATGAGTCAACTCTTCGCATGAGGTGGCCAAAGTACTAGAGTTTCAGCTTCAGCATCAGTACTTCCAATGAACCCCCAGGACTGATCTCCTTTAGGATGGACTGGTTGGATCTCCTTGCAGTCCAAGGGACTCTCAAGAGTCTTCTCCAACACCACAGTTCAAAAGCATCAATTCTTCAGCACTCAGCTTTCTTCACAGTCCAACTCTCATATCCATACATGACCACTGGAAAAACCATAGCCTTGACTAGACAGACATTTGTTGGCAAAGTAATGTCTCTGCTTTTCAATATGCTTTCTAGATTGGTCATAACTTTCCTTCCAAGGAATAAGTGTCTTTTAATTCCATGGCTGCAGTCACCATCTGCAGTCATTTTGGAGCCCCCAAAATAAAGTCTGACCCTGTTTCCACTGTTTCCCCATCTATTTCCCATGAAGCAATGGGACCAGATGCCATGATCTTCGTCTTCTGAATGTTGAGCTTTAAGCCAACTTTTTCACTCTCTACTTTCACTTTCATCAAGAGGCTTTTGAGTTCCTCTTCACTTTCTGCCATAAGGGGGGTGGTGTTATCTGCATATCTGAGGTTATTGATATTTCTCCTGGAAATCTTGATTCCAGCTTGTGTTTCTTCCAGTCCAGCGTTTCTCATGATGTACTCTGCATATAAGTTAAATAAACAGGGTGACAATATACAGCCTTGACATACTCCTTTTCCTCTTTGGAACCAGTCTGTCGTTCCATGTCCAGATCTAGCTGTTGCTTCCTGACCTGAATATAGGTTTCTCAAGAGGCAGGTCAGGTGGTCTGATATTCCCATCTCTTTCAGAATTTTCCACAGTTTATTGTGATCCACACAGTCAAAGGCTTTGGCATAGTCAATAAAGCAGATAGAGATGTTTTTCTGGAACTCTCTTGTTTTTTTGATGATCCAGCGGATGTTGGCAATTTGATCTCTGGTTCCTCTGCCTTTTCTAAAACCAGCTTGAACATCTGGAAGTTCATGGTTCATGTATTGCTGAAGCCTGGCTTGGAGAATTTTGAGCTTTACTTTACTAGCATGTGAAATGAGTGCAATTGTGTAGTAGTTTGAACATTCTTTGGCATTGCCTTTCTTTGGGATTGGGATGAAAGCTGACCTCTTCCAGTCCTGTGGCCACTGCTGAGTCAACTGTCCTCCATTTCATCCTGTATTTCACCCTTAGTTTTCGTTGTCTGAGCTTCCCTTACTTCAATTGTCTGATTCTGAATTAAAACCAGAGTATGAGCTTCTACCAAGACAAAGGCAGCCCTCTCCTGATGGGTGTCCTGACTTTCTGTTTGCTCATTTGGAAGCCCCAGATATGGGGGCAAAATAGGAGGACAGGAGGTAACTGAAGGTTTTACACTCAAATCTCCACCCTTAGGACATAAGTCTGGCATGCCTCACAGAGACAGAACAAAAAAAAAAAAAAAAAGGAGGCGGGCAACGCATATGCTACTTCTACCCATTTCCATTGTTTTCTACAAAACCAGTCTAATTGTAAGACAGTATTATAATTAAGAGACTCTGCTACTGGCCATTGTTCGCCATCCTCCAATGGATAGCATGGCCATGCAATATCACATAGGAAGGTCAGGTGTGTCTTCTTTAAGCTCTGGGGATCAAATCTATCTGATTTTCAGGATACAGTTTAAAGGAATGAGGCTGGAATTGTTATCTCCCATCTGTAAGAAAGAAAAAAGCAGCAACTAGCACCTTTTTTTTTTTTCCTACAGGAGACAATCCTCCCTGCTCTAGATGGGGGTGGAGACAGGCCTTCCATCCAAACTTCCTTCCCTGGCCAGAATTAACCTGTCTCTTATTGATGCAGGTATCCCTCTACTGTTCTTCCCTGTTCTACCACTGAGGCAGAGTGGAGATGCACCAGGGGTAGACCTGGTGGCATCCCAGATTGATGTCCAGTTCCTCATCATTAAACCCTTTGTCTAATTTCTGCTCCTCTTCTGATGCCACCCGGAGTGCAACAGAGTAGCCTTCTGGAATGCCTCCCAAGATAAGACTGCCAAGGGAAACATCTGTCTTGTGTGTGTTTGTGCACAGTACTGAGTATATTCCTAACCACAATAGAATTGAGAAATATAAAAGGTGAAACATAAAACCAAGATGTCCCTTCCGAGTGTCACCACACCAGTATATGTGGTGATATATATGTTGTGATAGCAAAAGAGCTGGTGAAGGACTATTCAGAGAGGAAAAAGTGATTTGGTCCTTGAGATTTTAGGGCCAATCCTTTCAAAACCACTGGAGAGCCTCCTCTGGTCCGGTAAGAGCTAGCGTTACCGAAGGAAGAAGCCCATTGCACTTCCAAACTGACCAGATCATGGGATTCCTGATATGTATCCTCAAAAACCTCATAGTCACCAGCCTTGCTCCTATCCACAGAGAACAGAGGCACAACCATAATAAAGACTCACTTTCACGTTGTTAGCCCCTGAGGCAGGCAGCCAGGAGAGCAACTTCTAGCCTGAGAGATGTTCTTGGAGTTAGAGCTCCACCTAGCTACTGAACAATGTACTCCTATCTGTAGTGAATGATATGACAATCAATAGCATGGACTGCAAGTCCCTTGAAAGTCTGTGATCTGACAGCTTTTGTTATAGTTCCAATTCCTCAAGCAGTTACAAAATGGTCAAAGAGACCTGTAAAAGGTGACAAAGAAAGGAATGTTCGGTCCACACGCTTTGCCCATCTCTGGCCATTCCCCTCGCAGGGATGTTGGGTGCCTCTTGGCATTGACAAGTCAGTATAAACTCCCAACAAAGCTCCCCTTGAGGGATGGAATGGGGAGAGAGGAGGGAGGAGGGTTCAGGATGGGGAACACATGTATACCTGTGGCGGATTCATTTTGATATTTGGCAAAACTAATACAATTATGTAAAGTTTAAAAATAAAAATTAAAAAAAAAAAAAAAAAAGCTCCCCTTGAGGCTGTCTTCAATCATTACAAGGCACTACAAAACCACAAAGCAGGGCTCAACGCTTCCTTCGTGATCAGTTCCACAGCTCTTTCGTGCTCCTTTCACACACACAGGAACACTGTAAAGTACAGCAGAAAACGTGTTTACTAGGAGAGCAAAGAACTAGAGCTCCAAGTACCCTTAGCTTGTCTTGAAAATCCCAGATGAGCCCCCAAGATGAAAGATTGCTGCTGAAAGCTGTATGTTATGCTGGGATTTGTGACCTCTGGAGAAGAGGAATTCAATCCAGTGTCAGAGACAAGGCTTGACTACTTGGAGATTTTTGTGTAGCAAAGTTTTGTTAAAGTATCTTAGAGCTAATGAAAGCTTCTGACATAGACATTAGAAGGGGACAGAAAGAGTGCCCCTTGATAATTTTTAGAGAGGTGTTTTATGTCTGTTAGAAAGCTATTAATCAGATAAGAGAGACACTTCAAGGCTGAGGGAGTTTCACCAGGCCCCTCTCCCACAATATGCATTTTGAGAAAGGATGGCATGAGGAGTGTCATCCTCTGGCCATAAAACATTTGACAGGAATACTAGTTTGTTGAGCCATTATCGGCCCAAGGTTTGAGAAAAGGAAAAAAAAAAAATTAGTTTTAGGCAGAATCATTTTGAAGAAGGCAGATTCCAAAGCAAAGGCATAGTTTCAATAACATAGCTTAAGAAAAACAATTCCATATGGAAAACGCATTGCCTAGCTCAAGGCAGAACCAGGTGTCATCAACACAGAATTAAAAGAAGCCTCTTTTAATTTTGTGTAGAGAAGAAAAAGAAAAACAAAAACAAAAAACTGCCATGTGTAATTATTTCCTCCTACCGCGTGGGGACCTCTGGCCTTCTTGCCTGTTACCCTCTCACTGATCTCCTTTAGGATGGACTAGTTGGATCTCCTTGCAGGCCAAGGGACTCTCAAGAGTCTTCTCCAACACCACAGTTCAAAAGCATCAATTCTTCGGTGCTCAGCTTTCTTTATAGTCCAACTCTCACATCCATACATGACCACTGGAAAAACCATTGCCTTGACTAGATGGACCTTTGTTGGCAAAGTAATGTCTCTGCTTTTTAATATGCTATCTAGGTTGGTCATAGCTTTTCTTCCAAGGAGCAAGCATCTTTTAATTTCATGGCTGCAGTCACCATCTGTAGTGATTTTGGAGCCCAAGAATATAAAGTCTCTCACTGTTTCTAATGTTTCCCCATCTATTTGCCATGAAGTGATGGGACCGGATGCTGTGATCTTAATTTTTTGAATGTTGAGTTTTAAGCCAGCTTTTTCACTCTCCTCCTTCACTTTCATCAAGAGGCTCTTTGGTTCTTCTAAAGGGCTGGTAACTAGAGGAGCTCTAAGTTCATGGCTTCTTTCCTCAAAGGACATTTCTAAATGCTGAGATGATGATATGGAAGGCTGTGAAGACAGGGTGGGCTGGACAGCCAAATTGAGCCCTGTAGCCTTAGTGGCATGTGGGAGGCAAAGTCTCAATAGATGGCCTGTAATAAACACACAATACATCTTGTCCTCAAGACATTAGAGAAGTAGGCTAAATCTAACTGAAACTGCAACCCAGTCCTGATCTAGATCAATGACTGATTGAATTATGGCGACAGCTCTTCCTTGTCTGTTTAACAGAGAAAAAGGAAAACCTTCTCAAGAACATCAATTTTAGGGCTAGTCTTTATAGTTTTTTTATGTATAATATCAGGAAAAATAGTTTATTTTAATATATAGTATCCATGATATCTTTAATTTATATAATTGCACATTATATCTGATACAGTAGATAGCTAAATGATTGCTTATATAATCAAATAATTTAAATATTACATTTCATAGCATTATGTATGATCAGTGCTGCTGCTGCTTAGTCACTCAGTCATGTTCAACCCTTTGCCACCCCTGTAAGATTCCTCAGGCAATAGGATTTTCCAGGAAAGATTACTGGAGTGGGTTGCCACTTCCTCCTCCAGGGGATCTTCCCAACCCAGGGATTAAACTTGTGTTTCTTTTGTCTCCTGCCTTGGTAGGCAGATTCTTTACCACTGAGCCACCTTGAAAGCTCATATATAATCAATAATTTGCATTATATAAATATATCTAATTCAAAGAATCATAAATATGTGATTTTCTTCCTTTTTTTATTGAGCAACTCTTCTAAGTTTTTTCCTCTGATTCTTCCTTATTTTCTCAACCACTAAATATTGGAATGTCCCTAACTCTCAGTCCTATAATCTATCCACTTTTTTCTCTGAACTTTTTGTAACCTCATCCATTCTCTTGTCATTAAATACCATGTGAACTGATAACAGTGAAAGAGGGATTCGCCTCTCATATGTCTAGGCTGACATATGCAACTGTATACTCAAATTTATCACTTAGATATCTATAGGTAAAACAATTTAAAACATACCTAAGCAGACTTCTGGTTTCCATTCATAACTATTTTTCCCCACATTCTTTATTTTAGAAAATGCAATCCCCTCTTTCCAAGTGGCAAAACCCTTTCTCAATACCAGATTTCCAATCCAACAGCAAACACTATTTGGTTCCATCTTCAACATATGTTAAAAATATGGTCTCATCCTCAGGCTTCCCTGGTGGCTCAGTGGTAAAGAATTTACCTGCCAGTTTAGGAGATGTAGGCTCAATTCCTGGGAAGTGAAGGTCCCCTGGAGGAGAAAATGGTAACCCGCTCAAGAGTTTGCCTGGGAAATCCCATGAACAGAGGAGCCTAGAAGGCTACAATTCATAGGGTCAACAAAGAGTCAGACATGACTGAGCATACATGACACACTTCAAACCATAATTTTCTCTCACCTGGAGCCTTACTTTAGCTGCAACTGTTTTGCCAGATTACACACTTATCCTCCAGCAACCTATTCTCATCATGGGACCCAATGGAGAAACTATCCACACACTCTTTAAACCCTTGACCCTGTGATAAATATCCATCCCACTCAAAGAAGAGCTAAAATCCTCACAGTGATCTAGTAGGTCCTACACGATCTATTTCTCTGCACCTCCCTGTGCTCATTCCTTGGTACTCATATCCTCATGCATTTGCTGCAGCTGAACCTGCTGGTTATGCCTGAAATGTCTTACCCCTGCCCACCTGGTTTTGCACTTGCTGCTGCTGGTGCTTGGAATACTCTTCCTACAAACATCAATTTGGACACCTCTCTCACTTCTTTCATCAAATACCACATCAATGAAAGTTTTTTTTTTTTTATAATCATGTTTGAAAATGACACTCTCCGCAGTATATATTCTACCACTCTTTTGTGCTCTAGATTTTTTTCCACAAACCAATACAATAACACACACACACACACACACAAACACGCATTTCACTTATGTATTGGATTATTGTTTTTCAACTACTACTAGAATAGGACTGAGATAAGGATAGGCAATTTTTTGCTCTCTTTTGTTTATTGTTATAGTGCAATCACTCACAACATGGATAGCTACTCTATAAATAACAGTTGAATAAACAATTATGAATATGGTTAATGTTTCTTTAACAAAGTCTGATGTTATGACCTCATGTTCTCTTTTTTAGAATATTTATTCAATGAGAATTCAAAGAGTATTGGAGTTATGATAAAATAAAGATATTGTTTATCTTATACTTTTAAATCTTTTGCATAATGCACCATTGAGAAAAGAACACTCAGTGCTCCTACACACACATATAAAATATACACAGATTAACTTAGGTAGGTAGTAACAGGAAGCCAGATATGTTTGTAGTCAAAATTACTGATCCTTTTATTGAATCTTGCAAACAGAGTTAGACTAGGAAGAAAATGGAAAGAACATCTGATACCCATTATTAGATACTCATTTAACAGTTCTGGGAAATAGCAATTCTCATTCATATTTTCTGTTAGCATCCTAAAAGTGGGCCTGTCTGACAATTCAGTCATGGGGAGACAAGTTTTGATCAAGTCTGTTGCTTTTCCTTTCAAAATGAACTACATAATGCACCTGTGTAACTTCACTTCTTAATCGGATCAGCAGGATTGCATTGAAACTGAGTTTAATGCTGCTACAAGTTGAGGATTGCTTGAAAAACTGCCCTAATCCCTTTTCCTTGTTAAAAGAATACAAGAGATAATACTAATGTTTCTGTCCCCTAAATTTAGTAAAATTGGGCAAAACATTAAGCAATATCATTTTGTGCCCTTTAATTGGCTTTGGTATACATTTTCACAGGTTAAAATCATCTTTCCAAATATACATGCATATGTATACATTTGTATATTTATATATGTATATATATATGCATATGTATATGTATATATAATATATATATAAAACTTTGCTGTGGATATATGTATATACAGTGAACTCCAATCTTCAGAATTTCACAGAAATTAATTTTTCTAAATCATATACTTAAACTTTGCAAATGATAATAGCTTGCTATTTCTTTGAAAACAACATATTGATGGAAGGCTAGTATCTAGACTAAATGATAAAAGGTGTAAAGTATTCCTTTCTCTTTGCCTATTTTTTGTTTTTGTGCATCTCTTCATCTAGGTGTTATGCTTTTTGTTTTTCTCCTATTGTTATAATTGGTTGGTTCTAAATCAATCATTTGAAGCAAATCATTAATAAACAAATTTGTGATTTTTGCATCAATATCTTGTTCTTTGACTGTACAATATTTGTTGTTGTTGTTGCTATTGTTATTTCACATTAACTATGGAGGCCATAGCAGAAAAATGCAGAAATACTTGGGATGATGGTAGAATTTTAAAGAATTGTTCTAATGCTCCTGATATAACTCATTTAACAACTTATAAAAAATTTAGGGGAGAAAGTTTCAAGAAAAAATATTATATTCAGAACCACATTTATCTTCATGTAGAGATAAATGGCAACTCACTCCAGTATTTTTGCCTGGAAAATCCCATGGACGGAGGAAACTGGTAGGCTACAGTCCATGGAGTTGCAAAGAATCAGACACGAGTGAGCGACTTCACTTTCACTTTCAGAGACATTAAGTATACCTTCCTCTTAATTAGGAAATAATTGTAGTTTACAACTTCTCACTTGCCTTGAGCAGATCTTTACATCAGGAAAACCATTATGGATTTTTGAAGGCTTAAGGAAATTTGAATGGAAAAGGAAGAGAAAACACCTAAAAGAGGATCAAGATTGCTATTTTGTATTCGAGGAATGTATCATGATTTCAAATGAAAAAGAAGATTCTTACCATTTTCTGAGGCTTTAAGTTCCACAGTGTTCATTACTCTCTCATCAGTTTTTCAGCCTCCTTTGAGATGAATGCAATTGACTCCATCCTTCTGCAGGTAACCAATTTAATTAACTTTGTCTGCTTTCAGTCTTATCAATGTCAATCTATAGTACAAAGTAATTGATGTTCTTAAATAAAACTGTAGTACATTTCTAGTTTGTATATCTTAAATGCTACAGATACCATGCTTCTGTATTATTGAACTGACTGAATTTACATGTTTTTCTCAACATATTAATTTCTGAAGAGAAAGGGCAAATATTTTACAACCAAATATTTAGGGTTTTTTCTGGGGGGGTTTCCTGTTTTAATATCTTCTTTTTTATTAATTTATTTTTACTTGGAGTATAATCGCTTTACAATATTGTGTTGGTTTTTGTCATACATCAACATGAATCAGCCACAGGTATAAGAAAGCACTTTCAAAAGAAGTATTTCAGAGGCTTCAAATACTATATTATACTTTCAATTAAAATAATAAGATGTCTTGGAATTCAAAGTGCTACTAAATAAACTGTAAAGATATATTCCTTTGTTTTGTTTTATTTTTTTAAGTGAACTATCCTTCAGTTCATTTCAAAGGAGAAACCATGCCCTCCATTTTAAGACTGCAAAGGAAATTCTCACCATGATGACAGACAAAATGCCCAGAGAAACTTAAATATTCAACTTATTTTATTAAGGTTGTTGTTTTTGTTTAGTTATACAGTTTCATAGGATTTAACCAGACTGCTCCTATCCCTAATTTTCCCATAAATAATATTACTTTTTAATGTGTAATTTTGAGGAATGGACATTTTTCAGGGACACACATGTGGTATTTCAGAAGAAACGCTTGACTATGCATTCCTGCTCTTCTTCCTTTTTATCAGGCAGTTCAGGTCAGTTGCTCAGTCGTGTCCAACTCTTTGTGACCCCATGGACTATAGCACGCCAGGCTTCCCTGTCCATCATCAACTCCCGAGCCTGCTCAAACTCATGTCCATCGAGTCTGTGATGCCATCCAACCATCTCATCCTCTGTCATCCCCTACTCTTTCTGCCCTCAATCTTTCCCAGCATCAGGGTCTTTTCCAATGAATCAGTTCTTCGCATCAGGTGACCAAAGGATTGGAGTTTCAGCGTCAGCATCAGTCCTTCCAATGAATATTCGGGACTGATTTCCTTTAGGATGGACTGGTTGTATCTCCTTGCAGTCCAAGGGACTCTCAAGAGTCTTCTCCAGCACCACAGTTCAAAAGCATCAGTTCTGAAGAGTGCTCAGCTTTCTTTATGGTCCAGTTCTCACATCCATACATGACTACTGGAAAAACCATAGCTTTGGCAAGATGGGCATTTGTCGGCAAAATAATGTCTCTGCTTTTTAATATGCTGACTATGTTGGATACAGTTTTTCCTCCAAGGAACAGTGTCTTTTAATTTCATGGCTGCAGTTGCCATTTGCAGTGATTTGGAGTCCAAGAAAATTAAGTCTGTCAGTGTTTTCATTGTTTCCCTATCTATTTACCATGAAGTGATGGGACCAGATGTCATGATCATAGTTTTTTTAATGTTGAGTTTTAAGCCAACTTTTTCACTCTCCTCTTTCACTTTCATCAAGAGGCTCTTTAGTTCTTCTTCACTTTCTGCCATAAGGGTGGTGTCATCTGCATATCTGAGGTTATTCATATTTCTCCTGGCAATCTTGAGTCCAGCTTGTACTTCATCCATCCTGGCATTTCACGTGATGTACTCTGCATAAATCAAATAAGCAGGGTGACAATATACAGCCTTGATGTACTCCTTTCCCAATTTGGAACCAGTCCATTTTTTCATGTGTGGTTTTAACTGTTACTTCTTTACCTGCATACAGATTTCTCCAGAGGCAGGTCAGGTGGTCTGGTATTTCCATCTCTTTAAGAATTTTCCACAGTTTGTTCTGACCCACACAGTCAAGGGCTTTGGCATCATCAATAAAGCAGAAGCAGATATTTTTCTGAAATTATCTTGCCTTTTCAATGATCAGATGTTGGCAATTTGATCTATGGTTCCTCTTCCTTTTCTAAATCCAGCTTGAACATCTGGAAGTTCTTCATTCACATAATGTTGAAGCCTGTTTGGAGAATTTTGAGCATTACTTTGCTACCTTGTGAGATAGAGTCCATGGGGTGGCAAAGAGTTGGACACAACTTATTGACTTAACTTTCCATTTGTTGTTGCCACCTTTTCTTAATATTTTCTGCTTCTGTTAGGCCCATACCATTTCTGTCCTTTATTGTGCCCATCTTTGCATGAATATTCCCTTGGTATGTCTAATTTTCTTGAAGAGATCTCTAGTCTTTCCCCGTCTATTGTTTTCCTCTATTTCTTTGCATTGGTCACTTTGGATTGCTTTCTTACCTTTCTTGCTATTCTTTGGAACTCTACATTCAGATGGGTATAGCTTTCCTTTTCTCCTTTGCCTTTAGTGTCTCTTCTTTTCTCAGATATTCATAAGGCTTCCTCAGACAACTAATTTGCTTTTTTGTGTGTGTGTTTCTTTTTATTGGCCCAGCAAGATGATAGGAGGCATGAAATTGCATTTAGAATCAAACTCCATACCTGCCAGAGACAGTCGGAGGCCTCAAACAAAACCTGTGCACACAAGGACCCAGAAGTCCCACAGAGACTGAGCCAGACCTACCTTCCTTTTTATATTTGTACACCAACACAAATACACATGTCTGCAGACATATATACACATTTATACATGCAATAACATTGTTACTTTTAAAAACACTTTTACATATGGATGCTCTTATTTTGTGCTGAATTCTGTCTGTCTTCTCAATTCCTATGTTAAAGTCCTAGGCCACATATCTCAAGAATGTTTTCAGAGATATGTTTTTACAGGAGTAATTATGTTAAAATGAGATCATTAGGATGGGCCCTATTTCAGTGCGACTGGTATCTTCATAAGCAGAAGAAGTTTGGACACAGACACATACAGAGGGAAGACAGTCTGGACACATAGGGAGATGTTTGTCTACAAGTCAAGGAGGGAGAGCTGGAATAGATATTTCCCTCATAACTCTCAGAATAAGCCAGTCTTGCCTGCACCTTAATTTGGACCTCTGACCTCCAGAACTTTGAAAAATAAGTGTCTGTTGTTTAAGCTACCCATTCTGCAGTACTTTCTTACCTCAGGCTTAGCAATATACTAGATGCAACTCATATGTAGCTCACATAATGTAGGTAATTTGTATATTAAAGACAGTTGCTTTTTTAACTGCCCTTTTTCTTCAATATATTCTGAACATTTCCCTATATCCATTGTATCTTTTTTAATAACTGCATGGTGTTTCATTCATTGGAGAAAGTGTTTCACATATTTTATTTTTATTTTTTTATTATTATTTTTTTAATTTTATTTTTTAAACTTTACATAATTGTATTAGTTTTGCCAAATATCAAAATGAATCCACCACAGAAAAGATGCTACAATAATAAACTTGGCAATACATCTTTGATCTCACCTGTAGTTAGTTTCTGATAAATTCCTAGAGTGATAAGTTGCTGGGTTTTATTAACTTTATATGTTAAAATGCTGATAGAAGTTGTTTAATAGCTCTCAGCAATGTTGTGCCAATTAATACATCTAGCTATTCTTGCATGAAGAGTGTCTAATTTTCTATTTTCTTGAACTCTGAATAGTTGTATTTTTTAAGTTCATGAAAAGTTAAGCATTTTAAAAACAGAATGTCATTGTACTTTAATTTAAAGTTATTTGGTTATTAAGTAAACTGACCATGCTTTTCCCTTGATGTTTTTGCCATATGTTCTTTTTCTTTTTTATTGTAAATTCTCTATTGTTGTCAATTTTTTCTCCTTGTCCTAAAAAAGAAATGATAATGATACTCAAAGTCTTTCTTACCTCTCAATTATTCAATTATTGACCATGAAACCTTGAATGCGTGCATTTTTGGAGATTATAATGACCACACAATGTGTGACTTTACTGTAGGAGCAGGTATGACCCTGTCTCAAATCAGAAACACTTATTCACAAAATTATCCCTAGATAATTCTCTTATCATCAGATTTTGAATTTCTATTCTTTGCTTTAACTATGATGACCTATATCTTACAATAAATAAATGGATTTATCAAGAAAGTAGCAGGAGGAAATGTTTTCAGTGTTTGCCTTTTCCAGCTCTTTGTGTTAGGACTTCTTGATATTCAGGTTTCGGATAAAATGTATAAGATGTCTGAAATGAACTTCGATTTGTTCACAATAGCTACTGAGCTTGCTGCCCATACTCTCAAGCTACCTTGAAGCCTCTTTTTCATTCCCAAAACTTAACTTCTCCCACTTCTTCACAAAAATATTTGACTCTCTGCCTTCTCCCAGTGAATTCTCTTTTTTGCTTAGAATAGTCAGATTTGATGTCTATTGTTAACAACTAAGAATGCTGACTGAAAGAGTTGGCTACTAAAGTAGAAATTTTGAAGTTGGAAAGATGTTAAATGTGTTCAATCTTAGATGATTGGTTGTGTCTTAAGACTTTGGTCAGCATGTGAGTACTTGGGAAAGGGTCAGATGATTTCTAGGAAGTTGCCAGTGAGGCTAAAGGGGAAATGTGTGGGTATCAAGGACGAGCATCATCTGCTTCACAGCTTTGTCTAAGACGCCCCTAAATTCATCAGCCAAGCAGAACTCTTTGAGCACATTGAGCACGAAGGGCAGAAAAATCTGGGCAGGATCAGAAACAGATGGTGCTGTGACATGATCCCTCAACTGAGGTTATGCACCTGAGTTCAACAGACCACTGGGCAAATGTCCAAATGCCAGGCAGATTAGGCTGTCCTTGATAATTAAGGCTAATTAAGTTGTTCTTTCGTGTAACTCCAATGTTGGATCATCCAATATATATTAGATAAACCTTATTTAATCTGAAAATATTTATACTATGAATACTTACCAATCAAAAGTAGGTGAAGATTGTAATATTCATCATTAAGTATTGGTTTATTTACACTTAAGTTTACTTTTCAATTGAAAAAGAAACTTCTTGACATCTAAATATTATTAGAGATTTTGAATTCCAACATAGGTATTAACAATAGTAAAAAAATACTGTCTTTCATTATAATTTTTAGTATGCAGTAGTATTTTTCAAAGATTTACACAAATTTGGAACTTAGGAAATAAATTATAGAGAACTTCAAATTCTTAACTTGAATGTTACCTCATTTGCCCATAAAAAATAGACACTATCCTTCTAAAAAAAATTACTCTTTCCTTGTATTTATTTCTGCCTCTTCTCTATTTGGTTGTTTGAAATCATCGTTAAAATGTGTGCTCAGAATTATGAGATTAAAGTTTGAACTTTTTTGTGCTTTTCCACTCATAGATGTTTGTGCTTCATATCTTTTATTCATAGAGTGAATTTCTTGAAATTATTGCTTTGTATATGAATTTAATGCAGTTAGTATTTGCAACTGGAAATTAATTCTTATATACTGTGCTAGATCTTTGTGGGAAATAAAAAATCCTCAATTAAAATGACTTTATAATCAGATATATTAGAGATGAATTTATTTTAGGAGGAACATGAGTTTCTAGTTCATATATTTACTTCATATAAAAAGTTGCCTATAAGAGCATATTTGGATATGCAGCAATCTCACTGTAGGAAAGGTGAGATATTCATTTCAAGTATTTGTTTTTTTGGTTGAGAAAATAAAAACTGTTTGCATAGTTTATTTAAATCAACTATATATCCATTGAATATGAATTGATGTTTGTTGGCACGTTCAGGGATTGTGCAAGTAATGTTTATGTTTACTTTTAAACTCTCCACTTAGCTACCCTTTTTTTTTTTTTTGCTTCTTATCTCTTCCTTCTTCTGAAGAACTGTTTGACCCAGGAATCTATTCTAAGGATTTAAATGGAAAGCCTTATAAAACTCCCTTGTGTATATTCATATGTATAAAGAACACTTAGACCTTCACAAGATATAGTTCAACTCACAGACACAAATATTGTTTTAATACAGCATGTGTGTATTTATGGCTTTTTGATAAACTGATTTGCTTTCTAAAAGACTAAATTTTATCAATTTTAATGTATTTGTTTCATTCTGTTGGTAAAATGTTCCAGATATATGTTAGCTTTCTCTTTGGTCTGTGTCCATCAACTATCACTCAGCGGCTGCTTATGCAATATTACATGGAAACAGAATGTCTTCTGGCATAATGACTAGCTATTGTACTTGGTGTTACTTCAGCCTCATTAATCAGGCAATGATTGCTACCTGTAGGGCACAGTGTCTGCTGTGGGATATTTTTTAGGTGGTGCTCAGAAAACACAATAAAACTTCTAAACTTGTTAATGAGTCTAATGTTCATGAGAACATCCTTTGACAAATAGATTGTTTTAGTAAAACTTTTGGCGGTAACCACTTTCTGTTAACTATTTCCCAAAGATGACAAACAACATATTTGTTGATATTTTATCAACATTATGCTTATATACTTATACCATTTTCTTAAGATTATTGGGTGAATGGACTATTTGTTAAGGACTATAATAATTTTATATATTTTAAGAAGTAAAGTAGCCAATTCAATTGTTTTAAAGGCAAGATATTTACTTTAGAAGGTAATGATCTATAATAGAAATAATAGTATTAAATGGATATTGTTAATCTGGTTTTGTTGTTTATCCTCACCCTAATCTTCCTGAAGAGGACACATAAAGCAATAATAATTGATTAAGAACCTTTTTATTTGAATCTTTTATGGTAACTAGATATATACACACTTGCACATGTACACTGGAGAAGGCAATGGCCACCTGGAAAATCCCATGGACAGAGGAGCCTGGTGGGCTGCAGTCCATGGGGTCGCAAAGAGTGGGACACAACAGAGTGACTTCACTTTCACTTTTCCCTTTCATGCATTGGAGAAGGAAATGGCAACCCACTCCAGTGTTCTTGCCTGGAGACTCCCAGGGACGGGGGAGCCTGGTGGGCTGCTGTCAATGGGGTCACACAGAGTCGGACATGACTGAAGTGACTTAGCAGCAGCAGCAGCACATGTACACACACACAGAATTCTGCTCCTAAAATTTACATATATCTTATAGAATGATAGTTTAAATCTTCATTAAAAACATCACTTTGTTCATGGGGGCATTTCCATTTGAAATAGAACAAAACATAGAGATGCTCTGAAATACCCTGTCCATTCTCTCCAAACCGGAGAATTAATAAGAAAGTTTTAAAAAAATCATGTGTTAGCACATCTTAAATTTTACTTAAGTATTATTGAGGCATCACATAACCTTGTTTTCAAGATCTGTTAATAACATATCTAATATTTTTCAAGATCTTGGAACAAGTTGCTTATTATAACATGGTTATTTAAGTATGCTCAACTGTTTATTTAAAAATGTTTATATCATCTAATCTATGCATCAAAAAATGTTAAATGCACACATAATTGTTTTTAAAAAACAAATTGATTATTAATTGGGTAAATTGCTATTCAGTGTGATTCTCTTTATACCTGCATATTAATAAGGCTACAAAGAAATCTCCTTTTTTGTTACCTTCTGGAGAATTTTCCTTTTTCCTTGTGAATTCAGATAAAACTTTGGAAATAAATAAGAACCTCTTCTCATAAAGGCAGATTTTGCAAGCACATGTAAAATTGTATGTTTCATAAACTAAAGGCCTGATTTTGCCTCTTTATATGGAGGAACATTTACATGTAAGATGTATATTCCTCTTTGTCCTAATTTGTAGCTAGCTGTTACACAGGAAAAAGGATGTATACAAATTTGAGTAATTCCTCTTTGATTGTGACCAAGTACACAAAAGCATGGGCTTTCTAGATGGCATTAATGGTGCCAATGCAGGAGATATAAGAGATGTGTTTTTGATCACTGCGTCGGGAAGATCCCCTGGAGGAGGGCATTCTCCAGTATTCATGCCTGGAGAATCCCATGGACAGAAGTCTAGTGGGCTATGGACCATAGGGTCACAAAGAACTGGACATGACTGAAAGTACTTGGCATGCACACACATATGAGAGCATTCTCAAGATTAGCTGGCCATGAAGATAATTCTTTCAAGTGGAGATCTGAAAGAATTATCCAGATAATATAAGCAAAGGCCAGGTATCCCAGTTACATGAAATTTCTTGAGGACTCACTTGGAGTCTGAATTATTTGTAAGATTGTAGTTTTTGCTCTACATAAACCTAGTCTTTCTTCCATTCCATTTTATGAACAATACTTTCACTGAAACATCTTTTTATAATAAATTTTGTGGGAGAATAAGTTTATGAAAATAAGAAATTAATAGTACTCTTAGAAGCCAAGTGACTAGGTCAAATATTTGCCAGCTGTTTAGTAACACTGTGAATCCCAGGCTTCTGAGGAGAAACTTTCAAGTTTGGATCATTACCATAAATTTTTAGTCCAGTAATATGGACAAATAGACTAAATGCAAGCCATTAAATTCATTCAATTTGAGAACTGAGCAAAATTCAACCCAAACCTCTAAAGGTGAAAGTCAACTATACTAAATAAATATATCATGAAGTCTCATGCAAGATGGTTCTAAGCCATTAAAAATCTGTTAAAAATTGAAATATAAATAATTCACTAAACAAGGAATCCCATTGCATGTTCAATTTCATATTTCTCTCATCTGTACCCTCCAATAGATTCATTTCATTTTAATCTTATAAATTTAGCAAAACTTTGCAGATTGCAAGTGCTTTGGAATATAAGAGCATGCTTAAATTTTGCCCAGACAAATGCACTTTGACCACTTAAATAATTCCTTAGTATTGGTAAATCCTCTATTTATAATACAAACACCATGGGAGCAAAATTTTCACTTTTTAAGAGCTTCTTTCTGCCCAAAGGTTTTAAAAATGATTTTTGACTCATTGGTCTATTATATTTTCACAGATAATACTTATTACTTCTATTTGAATTGAGATGAATAAATGAAGGAAAGCTTCAGTTAAGATATGATTATTTCTATAGTTTTAAAATTTTGAAATATATTGACATCAAGATATTCTAGGATACATGGCAAAATGGATCTCAAGAATGATTCTAGTTTTGGTTTAGCTTTAAACAGATAAGGGTAAGAGTCTCTCTAGAATAAATCAAAAATTCCATCAAAAATCACTTTACAAATCAAGATGTACTAATACATATTTTAAGTATTGGCTGAATCACAATCTAGCTGACTTTAAATCTTTAACATAACTTTGCTAATAAATACATGCTCAGTTTTCTTTTTTCTTCAAAATGCAAACATGGAAAATTATTATATCTCATGAATGAAAGATAACTGACAGGTAGGGTGCCCTTGTTAGATTTAAAGTACAATGAATCAGATGTCATCTGTCATATTCATCAAAACATTATGTCACTTTGATGATGTTTGATTTATTTTTCTCTGTAAGGTGAACAGCTAGACATGAATAAACTTTGAATTAATATGTAAAAGAATAAAATGAGAGCACACGACACAATATGTTAATGGTATTCATTTTCATTAAGTTTAAACTTGGGTTCCTATTTTCCTTCAACATTGTAATAAAAACTAATTGGTTTAGTTTCATGATTTAAATTGCCCTGCATGAAAAAATGTTTAATAGAAAATGATGGCAAAATAAATAGTAACTCAATTGCTGTATTGCTTAAGGCTCATAAATACCAAACTAAATCAGAATTTACTTGTAAACATGAACATAATATTAAATATGCATTCTTGACTATTTTGAAGCTACATTAGGTTGCATTTTTAGAGTTAAAGGTTGGTAAAATTATATATTGAATAGAAACAAAGAATAACAGATTTGAAATTCAGCACCTGAAACCTTTCAAATTCACAGACAATTGCAGAGTCAATCCAATCTTCAATTTTCCAGAATTAATTGAAATTTAGATATGGTTTTTAGGATGACAACTTTAATTTTCTTTTATCCTTTAGTTTTCACAAGCTAACCATTGCAAATTAAAATTATTATACTAAAATATTGCACATTTAAAGTTTGAAGCCTTTTCTGATTGCTAATATGAGTATAAAAATAAATGGAAAAAACCCAAGTCCACATGAAACTCTAACTAGGTTTTTGCTGTGCATTTTAACTTTATTTCTAAGCTGGTATCTTGGATTACACTCATTTTGAATTTACTTTAATTGCTAAATCAAAAATTAGTGTAAACTTGTGTTGTTCCGTATTAGAGCAGAAAGAGACTCAGATGTATAGAACAGTCTTTTGGACTCTGTGGGAGAGGGAGAGGGTGGGATGATTTGGAATAATGGCATTGAAACATGTATAATATCATATAAGAAACAAATCGCCAGTCCAGGTTCAATGCAGGATACAGGATGCTTGGGGCTGGTGCACTGGGATGACCCAGAGGGATGGTATGGGGAGGGAGGTGGGACGGGGGTTCAGGATGGGGAGCACGTGTACACCCGTGGTGGATTCATGTTGATATATGGCAAAACCAATACAATATTGTAAAGTAATTAACCTCCAATTAAAATAAATAAATTTTAAAAAAGAAAAAAAAAAGAAAATTTCAAACTATGTCAGTTTTAAACAAATATTCACTTAATTTGGATAGGAATGTACTGAACACTAGCAGAAGAAATACAATAATATTTAGAATAGAAAATTCATTTAATAACTCATACTTTAGATATATCAGCAGAATCAATCATAAGAATTAAAATCCTTTTTGAAAGATTTTATGAAACCTCATTTTACAGTATTTCAACACAAAAAAATAGACACTTGAACAGAAAAGATATTGGAATTCATCTATTGAATACTTTCCAATAGAAATGTGAGTCACAAAGGTGAGTCAAATACATTATTTAAAATTTTCTATAGCTGCATTAGAAAAATAAAGAGAACAAGTGCAATTAATTTTAATGATAGACTTCATTGGACCCAATATACCCAACATATTTTCATTTTAACATGCAATTAATATCAAATACTGAAAAATTTTGTGTTCTTTTATTTCTAAGTTTTTGAAAATCATTACATATTTTATATTTATGGCACATCTCAATTTGGTATAAATATTTCAGGCCTTCATTGTCTAGTGTTTCCAGTGCCTGCTTTATAGGATGGTGTAGATACATGGCACCTTGCTACCCTGATCGTCCCTGATGGCGCAGGTGGTGAAGAGTCTGCCTGCAATGCAGGACACCCAAGTTAGATCCCTAGGTCAGGAAAATCCCCTGGAGAAGGGAATGGGTACCCACTCCAGTATTCTTTCCCAGAGAATTCCATGGACAGAGGAGCCTGGTGGGCTACAGTCCATGGGGTCACAAAAAGTCATACATGACTGAGTGACTAACACTACTACTATCCTGATCTTCAGATTTGTGAATACTTATTTTGAGTGAGTTGATGTGGAAGGCTATAAATGTTATGAGTTAGATAGGTGCTGACATCCAGAGAGGCAGCAGAGCTAGTAGGTGCAAGCATTAGCAATTATAGCAACTTAGTCCCAAGTCTCCTATTAACAATTTGTGTGACCTTGGCATGTTATCTTTCCTCCTATTTGCTCAGTTTCCTTACCAGTAAAGTGGGAATATAGGGGGCTTCCCTAGTGGCTCAGATGGCAAAGAATCTGCTTGCAATGCAGGAGACCCATGTTCAATTCATGGGTTGGTGAGATCCCCTGGAGAAGAGAATGGATACCCACTCTAGTATTCTTGCCTGGAGAATTCCATGGACAGAGGAGCCTGGTACGCTTCAATCCATGGGGTTGCAAAGAACCAAACATGATTGAGTGACTGACACTCACTTTTCAAAGTGGAAATAATGCTAATAATCTCATATACTAGTTATTTAGTGTACATAATTAGGACAGTTCCTGATATATTACAATAATTATTATAATTATTCCTGCTTTACTCAATTTAGAATCTTTATGTAAATCATAAACCTCCATCATTTACTTTCTATGGTTAAAAATCTGTTTGGAATAACTATTGATTGTAGAATGCATTTGAATATAATGAGTTTGTTGGATCAATAGGTTATTGTTAAAATAAATGTGTGCATGTATTTTTGAACATATTTGAAAGGCTGAGTGACTGACCTTCTCAAAACTGGCTATAACAATCTAAAGTGACCTGGTTAAATTTTGTATATTCCTTTATTTCTTTTAATACCAGATTAACCAATTATTTTCTTCCATAGTATTTAGAACAACTTTCTGGATACTTTCATGTATCTTTTTAGTTATCAATGGATGAAGCTCATCATTTTATTTTTTCAATCTCTACTTATAATGCCATTTGATTCCCTTAGCCATTTTGAGCTTTTTCTCTGAACGCCTTCCAATCTGTCTGTATTTCTGTGCTACTGAAGCAACCAAAACTGAATGGCACTTTGATGCAGTTCATCAGAATTACATAAGGAAGGCTATCACCCATGTGTCCCAGAATGTCATGATTCTTTGCCTGCAGATCAAAGTAACAGTGAACTATAATGCTTTTTATTGAAGCACCAGCCAGATCTTTTCAGTGGGTGACTAAGGTGCTCTTAGAAGAGAAGAGTCAAAATTAATAAGACTCAGATAGAAGGTGTGAAAGAAATGGAATCTATTCAACAGCTTCTTCAGATTTTTTTTTTTTTTTTTTTTAGGAGAATTTGGGCTTAGAATTGGACTTTTACAAAGATCATTTGAGGTAAAACAGATAATTTTGCGACTAGTACTTGGCTTTCCTTAAATATTTTCTCTTTAAAATGATGTTTTCCTTAATACTTTTTACTCCTTTATTTGATTTGATGGAATAATTGCACTTCTTAAAGAGTATCCATGCAAATTTGTCAAAAACATATTAGAAAATATATTTATTACTTGACCTTAGTACGTAACCCTACAAAGAAACAATTTGGAAAATATTTTCTCAAAGTGATATATTCTATTGTATCGATGGCAGTTTTTTTAACTACCATTTTAAACAACTACTTGCTTAGAGAACTGTATGATAGGTGCAGTTTCATATCAACATCATATGGGTTTTAGAGTTAGAAATGACAACTATGGATCCAACTCAAAATAAGTTGAATAAAATATAAGTTTAACTGAAATGACATTGACAGATTTTTAGCACAGATATGACATTTTTCCCCATTTAAGATGATCATTGAATGATTCATTTGTTGGCAATAGCCTTGAGTCATATCTGAGAATCCAATTATTTGCAAATAGGGGCTGGCTATGCAACCTCAAAAGTCTCTTCATTTGACATTTACTTGTTTTCTTCCACTATCTGCGTGGGATTAACTAAAAAGTCAAAATGCCCACAACCAACTCTTGACTGCATGGTGCCATTGAAACAAAATCTATGTACTCTTTGCTAATGTGTTTATCAGATTTTACTTGAATTTTACTTCCTGTCTGCAATTTTCCCCTCAAATGTAAGCTCACTGAAGGAGGCAAATGATGTCAAATTCATTACTGTACATTGAATATACTGTATGGAGTCTTTCAAATAATATTTGCTTGATAGTTCAAGAATAAAAAAAATATAGGGACCCATGAAATTAAAAAATAGAAGCATTATACAAAAATTAGTATAGGTGCTTTTAAAATTGGGCTAACTACTTAGGAGATTAGTCATTGTTTTAGAACAAAGTATAATTGTTTTCTAGTGAAAACCTCTTTAGAAATAAATTTAGAGTTAATTTATGTAGCTTACTAAATTATATCACTGCTGTTTTATATGAATGTGACAATTTGCAAAGTTTGAAAATTGTAGAAAGTCATTGTTTATTTCTTCTTGGTAGATGGAAAACTACCACTAGTACTTTTTGCCCAATAGACTCTTGCTTCAGGAGGAAATGAAGTACAATTTTATCTGTCCCCAAGACTAGCTGTAACAATTATTTCTTTATTACCCACATAGTTAGACAAAGTATAAAAGAATATTTCAGTTCAGCTATATTTAGCTTTGTCCAAATTGTATGGTAATGAAAGAATTTTGTGATTCACTTTGAAATAGTAACTCAAATCAAACTTTAAAAATATAGCATTTATAAATTATTAACCAGGGCTATTAAAAGGTTTGTGTAGTCATAGACCTCCCTGCAAATGCACTGCATGACTTTGTCTTTGCAGAGATATCCATGATGTTCCTTCATGAACATACTCATATCCTTTTTCATTTGCAAGGAAATTAACTTCATTGCTATTGAAAGACTGAATTCATACAAAATGCAGTTTGTGAACAGTCTAGAACTGCTGTTTTCTTTTGAAAATTCAGCCTCTCATGTTCTTTGCATGAAGTTAAAATTGGGTTTCTAGCTTCTGAATATGAGGAGGAAATAGAAAAATATGCATTGTCAAACAGTAAGCATTGAAACACTATTAAAATACACTCTGAATTAAATGATCTTTGTGGATTTCTCTAGTGGTCCAGCACTCTCACTGAAGGGGGCACAGGTTCCATCTGCACCCCTGGGGGTGCAGGCAAATAAGTAAATAAGTGCTCAGTTATGCGCATATCAGCTTCCCTGGTGGCTCAGATGGTAAAGACTCTACCTGTGGAGAAGGGAATGGTTACTCACTCCAGTATTCTTGACTGGAGAATTCCATAGACAGAGGAGCTTGATGGGCTACAATCCATGCCATCTTGAACAAAGAGATGGACACAACTGGGTGACTAACACTTACACACACACATATATAAGTGTATTTATACACAACACTAATACACTTCCACTACAGTTCTAACAACAGATAATGTTACAGGTTACTCAAACTCTAAGTAAATTATCTGCCACTACATTTAGGTTCTGACACTCTAAACCCCAAAATATAGCTAGCTACCAGTAGTTTTTGAACATATAACCAGTGCATTTACAGTGGCTACATTTAATTCACCTTTTTTAGGCAGTTTATGGTTTTAAGTTTTTTACCTTAAATTAGTATAACTATTTTCTATTCACTCTAATAATGAAATGTTGGAATTAATGAGTTTTATATTTTCAGTTTTATTTTGTTCTATGTTTCTTAACCATTTGATTATAATATTTACAATGATTTATTATCGCCACATGATTGCCCTGAGAAATAAAATATATTTTTCTTCTACATCTTCTCTATCTGTCATTTGCAAGTTAATTGTGACTACAGATAAAGAACACTTACTTAAGTTTCAATCCAATTTCACCTAATTGGTGACTGGACTACAACTTCCATTTATTATGCCATTTGTCAAAATTGGGCTTTGAAATCAGAACTAAATTATAACTTCCCTTTATATATATAAATATATGGATTACTTGACAATTATATTTGGTGTCCTGCAAAAACTCAATGGACTGAGGAGCCTGGTGGGCTGAAATCCATAGAGTAGCAAAGAGTCAGCAGTCACAACTGAACACACACACACAGTATATCAGTAAATGGCTGCTACTATTATTATTTACCTTAGTCAAACTGTGCATCTTCATACCAGCAAATCAGTGATAAATCTCTCTTCTATCTCGAAATATGTTACATAGATTCAAACTATCTGATTTGAATCAGTAAGTGTTGATTCAAAAGTATTTTAATGCAATTTTTGTTTTTTGTTCTTTTGTGGCTTCAAAACTTTTACTTTCCATTGAAGTGAAACTTTAGTACTAATAGTAATACTAATTTATCACCAAGCCCACAGGAAACAAAAGTTTTGGATAGATCAGTTTATGTATGTCAATGCATAATTAATATCTTCAAGATGATTAGAATATCTTAAGTGGCAATGTCCTCATAGTCAAGCTATATTTTTACCCAATTTGAAGAATTAAATACTTTATGAATATGTCAGAATTGAATAACCCACTGAACATATGAAGTATATAAAGCTGAAGGTAAAAGAATTGGCTTTTTTGGCAATCTTTTAATATCTCTAGTAAGTGTGACTTTCAAAGATCTCTCAACTTAATTGGACCCTTTTGGTAAGTTGAGGCATTTGGAGTTAACTTTTTCAAAATATAAATTTATTTATTTTAATTGGAGGTTAATTACTTTACAATATTGTATTGGTTTTGCCATACATCAACATGAATATGCCACAGGTATACCTGTGGAGTTAACTTTTGAGCTTCTTAATAAGAGATGTTTTTAAAGCAAAATAGCATTCTATTATTTTCTTGCTATGACAGAAATCATCTTCATAAAAGATTGAACACAATTGCCATTTGATATTTTGTACATCGTGGCAAAAGATTTCTGGAATAATTCACAATTATTTAAATTATGTCTATCACTGGACATCAAACTATTTGCTAAATGTGATGTATTCCTAGTATGGTCAATAAGGGATATCAATTTTGTAAGATAATGCAATTGAATTAGAGGTCTGTTCCACTATAACTTGTCAATATTAGATTAGATCAGAACAGATCAGTTGCTCAGTCGTGTCTGACTCTTTGCGACCCCATGAATCGCAGCACGCCAGGCCTCCCTGTCCATCACCAACTCCCGGAGTTCACTGAGACTCACGTCCATCGAGTCAATGATGCCATCCAGCCATCTCATCCTCTGTCGTCCCCTTTCTCCTCTTGCCCCCAATCCCTCCTAGCATCAGAGTATTTTCCAATGCGTCAACTCTTCCCATGAGGTGGCCAAAGTACTGGAGTTTCAGCTTTAGCATCATTTCTTCCAAAGAAATTCTGGGGCTGATCTCCTTCAGAATGGACTGGTTGGATCTCCTTGCAGTCCAAGGGACTCTCAAGAGTCTTCTGCAACACCACAGTTCAAAAGCATCAATTCTTCAGTGCTCAGCTTTCTTCACAGTCCAACTCTCACATCCATACATGACCACAGGAAAAACCATAGCCTTGACTAGACGAACCTTTGTTGGCAAAGTAATGCCTCTGCTTTTGAATATGCTATCTAGGTTGGTCATAACTTTCCTTCCAAGGAGTAAGTGTCTTTTAATTTCATGGCTGCAGTCACCATCTGCAGTGATTTTGGAGGCCAAAAAAATAAAGTCTGACACTGTTTCCACTGTATCCCCATCTATTTCCCATGAAGTGATGGGACCAGATGCCATAATCTTCGTTTTCTGCATGTTGAGCTTTAAGCCAACTTTTTCACTCTCCACTTTCACTTTCATCAAGAGGCTTTTTAGTTCTTCTTCACTTTCTGCCATAAGGGTGATGTCATCTGCATATCTGAGGTTATTGATATTTCTCCTGGCAATCTTGATTCCAGCTTGTGTTTCTTCCAGTCCAGCATTTCTCATGATATACTCTGCATATAAGTTAAATAAGCAGGGTGACAATATACAGCCTTGACGTACTCCGTTTCCTATTTGGAACCAGTCTGTTGTTCCATGTCCAGTTCTAACTGTTGCTTCCTGTGCTGCATACAAATTTCTCAAGAGGCAGTTCAGGTGGTCTGGTATTCCCATCTCTTTCAGAATTTTCCACAGTTTATTGTGATCCACACAGTCAAAGGCTTTGGCATAGTCAATAAAGCAGAAATAGATGTGTTTCTGGAACTCTCTTGCTTTTTTGATGATCCAACGGATGTTGGCAATTTGATCTCTGGTTCCTTTGGCTTTTCTAAAACCAGCTTGAACATCAGGAAGTTCACGGTTCACATCCTGGCTTGGAGAATTTTGAGCATTACTTTACTAGCGTGTGAGATGAATGCAATTGTGCAGTAGTTTGAGCATTCTTTGGCATTGCCTTTCTTTGGGATTGGAATGAAAACTGACCTTTTCCAGTCCTGTGGCCACTGCTGAGTTTTTCAAATTTGCTGGCATATTGAGTGTAACACTTTCACAACATCATCTTTCAGGATTTGGAATAGCTCAACTGGAATTCTATCACCTCCACTAGCTTTGTTCGTAGTGATGCTTTCCAAGGCCCACTTGACTTCACATTCCAGGATGTCTGGCTCTAGGTCAGTGATCACACCATCGTGATTATCTGGGTCCTGAAGATCTTTTTTGTACAATATTAAGTATGCTACATTTGAGATTTTTCCTGGTTCCTAATGAATATAGTGAGTATCATGCCTTATAATATTTAAAGGAATCAAACTTTTAGCAATATTTGCAAGACGAAAGAGTGGATGGACAGATCCAAATTAAAAATTGAATAGTAAGGCACTTAATACTGTTAAAAAATAGTGGGTAATAAAGTTGTTTTCATTTTATATAGTTTTGTAGCTGATAACGTACTTTCAAAATATTTAGTCTTTTGTTCCCCAACCATCAATTGTGAAGCACCTTTATTTGGTAACCACAGGGTTATTAAAATGAACATTTCAATAAATGTTCTTTATTATAAATTATCTTTTCTCAAAACTGTTAGGGTGTAAGGGAGAACACAGATAAACAGTTAATTTTGAGATATTTCCCAGCACAATGTCTAACACATAAGGAATAATGAATGCTTCTACATGGAGGAATGAGTGACTGATAACCATGGTATAACCAAGTGCTACTGAATAAAGTGCTTTTTTCCACTACTACTGCTGCTACTAATAACATCTATACTAATAAGGCTGACAGCTGGTGTCACTGAAGGATTAATGTCTATGACACACTATGGTACTTGTTTCGTTTAATTCTTACAGTCACCCTGTGAAGTAAGAACAAAACCAGTTATATAACTTATAAGTCCCAGTTCAAAATGAAAACATCAGACTCTGTCCAAAAACTGTCAGTAATATTAAGGTTGTGAACATGCTAAGTCACTCCCTCATGTCTAACTCTTTACTACCCCATGTACTGTACCCTGCCAGGCTCCTCTGTCCACAGACAAGAATACCTGAATGAGTTGCCATTTCCTCCTCCAAGGGGATCTTCCTGACCCAGGAATTGAACCTGCTTCTCCGTCAATGCAGGCCTATGTATTCTTTACCACAGAACCACTGGGGAAAGCTGAACATTAGTCTAATATCCTTCCAAGTGTTGTAGGGCCCTGTGTTATTGCTGACAGCAAGTGCACACAAAGCCACAGGAACTCTAATTACCCTTCATTCCTCGGAAAATTAAGTACACCTTTAGAGAAGATGCTTGCTCATATATTTTTATAAATTTTTGGATACTGCTGCCTTACACAAGTACTTTAGTTACAATATATAGAATCATTTAAAATGTATAACATTGAATTCAGAGACCAGTTCAGAGGTTGTTCATCCAGTTTGAACATTCTAGTTAATTTGATCTGTCTGGGGAGAGTTATCATAAAAAGCATTAAAAAATGTTCTAGGTAGTGTAGTATTTGAGTACTCCTCAAAGGCTGAAATCTATCATTGTAAGGTTTTTGATATTGAGAATGCCTTGAGAGGACCTGTACCTGTGATGCCAGTTGGTTTGATCATCTGCCTTATCTACGGCATCAACAACTTGAGATCTCCTTATGTTGTTTATCCATACCATTATCACCATACTGCTTTGCGTTGCATCGCCCCACTAGATTGCATTTCTTTCACTGTTGATGTTTTTCATAATCCTTTATATTTTTTTCCTTGAAAATTTCTTTCATTTAAAATATATCACCTGGACTTTTGGCTAAACACAGATTATCTCAACTTCCTACCAGAAAAGAAAAGAAAAAAAAAAAAAAGCAACATAAAATGAAAACCTTATAATGATTGAATCAGGTTTTAAAATGGTGTAAACCCACACAGATGAAGAAGAAACAACTGAAGATGAAATTAAAACATAAAAGTCAATAAATTATGAAAAAAAGAGAAAACTCAGAGATAATTTGTAATTGACATAATCAAGCAAATGAAACTGAAACCCAAGCATTGGTTAAGGGAAGCCTATGAAGATCAAGCCAGTATAACCTGCACATGAGCATAGCAAGGAGACAGTAAGAACTTCAGAGTGTGCAAGTGAAGGGAGGCCAAAAAGGAAGGATCTGTTGAAAACCCACCCTACATGAGTCCATCTTGGAGAAAAGAGATGTTTAAACACCTGAAGCATTAAATCTGAAAGACTGTGAACTGGGGCTTCCAGAAAGCAGTGAAGGCAGCATGGGGGAGCTCATTAGAGATGGAAAGATGAAGCCAAATTCTATACATTAAAAGCAGGCTCCCACAGGGGCAGCCTGTTGTCATCTCAGCTTCCAGGGCATTAGCCTATGTAGGCTTATATACTCAAGGCAAAGAGGAAGCTGCATTCTTCTCTGGTGGCAATGACAGACCAGAGAAATATTTACAAGCATTGATGTTTGGAGGTCCCCATCCAGTCTTTTTACATTAAATGTCTCTCATTTACAATGCCCATCCAGGTTCACAGAGTTTTCAGAGTGCTTATTCACGCCTCATAGTGTATTATGGGGAGACGGACATGGCACTCCACTACAGTACTCTTTCCTGGAAAATCCCATCGACAGAGGATCCTGGTGCACTACAGTCCATGGGGTTGCAAAGAGTCAGACACAACTGAGTGGATTCACTTTCATGGATTGGAGCAGGAAATGGCAACCCACTCCAGTATTCTTGCCTGGAGAATCCCAGGGACAGAGGAGCCTGGTGGCCTGACGTCTATGGGGTGGCACAGAGTCAGACATGACTGAAGCAACTTAGTAGTAGTAGTAGAAGTGTATTATGAAACACAGCCAAGATTTGTCACACATCTGAGAAAAAGTTCACCAAATAAAACTAACTGCAAAAAGAACAGAGACAATAAAGGAGACAGAAGGATCTCCTCTAAGTTTTAAAGCTAGAACAATGATAAAGAATCAAGCAAAACGTGGAAGGTGATTTTCTTAGGAATTAAAATTACATGAATATAAATAGTGTAAGGCATTTTGGGAAATCATCGAGAAAGTAGAAAAAAATAAATGGTGATGTAAAAATAATAAGAAAGAAGCTGTAAGAAAACATGAAGATCAATCCTGGAAACTTGACAATTTTACTAATAAGACTTCTAGGGAAATTGAAAGCATGATCAGGAGAAAATTCTGAAATAAATGATTCAAGAAAGTGTCACAGAACAGAGGGGCATAGAATGGCCAATTAGTTTTGAGTACTTGGGCAAATAATCTGAAAATTACCCATACTAAGGTAAAATGGCCATAAAATTTTGAAACACCTGAGAAAAATTAGTGACCTTAAAAGTTTCCAGAGAACAATAAATGGGCTTTCCTGGTAGCTCAGATGGTAAAGAATCCTTCTGCAATGCGGGATACCTGGGTTTAATCCCCTGGTGGGGAAGATCCCCTGGAGGAGGGCATGGCAGCCCACTCCAGTATTCTTGCCTGGAGAATCCCCAAGGACAGAAGAGCCTGTAGGGCTGCAGTCCATGGGGCCACAAAGAGTCAGACACGACTGAGGGACTAAGCACAGCACAGGGAGAAAAAAAGAGAGGGAGTTAGTGTTTCTTTTTTTTTTTAATTAAATTTATTTATTATTAGTTGAAGGATAATTGCTTTACAATATTGAGTTGGTTTCTCCCAAACATCAAGAGGGTTAGTTCTATGCTGAGAGAATATCAGTTTAGTTCAGTTCAGTCGCTCAGTCATGAACGACTGTTTGCGACCCCATGAATCGCAGCACGTCAGGCCTCCCTGTCTATCACCAATTCCAGGAGTTCACTCAGACTCGTGTGCATTGAGTTGGTGATGCCATCCAGCTATCTCATCCTCTGTCATCCCCTTCTCCCCTGCCGCCAATCCCTCCCAGTATCAGAGTCTTTTTCAATGAGTCAACTCTTCTCATGAGGTGGCCAAAGTACTGGAGTTTCAACTTTAGCATCATTCCTTCCAAAGAAATCTGAAGGCTGATCCCCTTCAGAATGGACTGGTTGGATTTCCTTGCAGTCCAAGGGACTCTCAAGAGTCTTCTCCAACACCACAGTTCAAAAGCATAAATTCTTCGGTGCTCAGCTTTCTTCACAGTCCAACTCTTACATCCATACATGACCACAGGAAAAACCATAGCCTTGACTAGATGGACCTTTGTTGGTAAAGTAAGGTCTCTGCTTTTGAATACGCTATCTAGGTTGGTCATAACTTTTCTTCCAAGGAGTAAGCGTCTTTTAATTTCATGGCTGCAGTCACCATCTGCAGTGATTTTGGAGCCCCCAAAAATAAAGTCTGACACTTTTTCCACTGTTTCTCCATATATTTCCCATGAAGTGATGGGACTAGATGCCATGATCTTCGCTTTCTGAAAGCTGAGCTTTAAGCCACTTTTTCACTCTCCTCCTTCTCTCCTCTTTCACTTTCATCAAGAGGCTTTTTAGTTCATCTTCACTTTATGCCATAATTGTGGTGTCATCTGCATATCTGAGGTTATTTATATTTCTTCCGACAATCTTGATTCCAGCTTGTGCTTCTTTCAGCCCAGCGTTTCTCATGATGTACTCTGCATATAAGTTAAATAAGCAGGGTGACAATATACAGCCTTGATGTACTCCTTTTCCCATTTGGAACTAGTTTGTTGTTCCATGTCCAGTTCTAACTGTTGCTTCCTGACCTGCATATAGGTTTTATATATATATATATATATATATATATATATATATATATATAATATAAGGGTGTTAATATAGCCAACCAATCCTGAAAGTTGGAAGGTGAAGAATGCTTTAAAATCTAAAGAATATTTATTTTCCAATATAATAGTTGTTAAGCTTCCCATATTATCTGATACTGACCAGAGTGCTTGACATTCTCCAATTAATAGGAATGAGTAAAAGCCAGACAAGAGATTCAGGCAAGGCTTTATTGGGGCCCTTGCTGAAGCACAGGGAAATTATAACAAGAAGTTTCCATTGCTTTCTCACTGGCTGAGGGGGGCACGGTTTTGTTCCTGAGATGGGGAGAGGGTGGGGGTGTGTCCAGGTGTCAGAGCTGAAGGCTGACTTAGGAGTTTTGTCCCCTGCTCTGGTGATATTGAGTGCTGGGGACAGGCATAGTACCCTGCTTTTGCTCTCAACGTTTTCTTTTTGCTCCTGCCTCTTTGGAAGTGGCAGTTGTGTTTTTTAGTCTTTTTGGATATTTTGGCCAGATTTGCCCCCACTGAACATAAATGCAAGATTTTTATAGTTTCTTTGTATTTTGCTGCTGGAGGGAAGGTTTGATCGGGTACAAGCATTGCAGTACTGGAGCAAAGGGTCCCAGGTCTCACTCTCCTTCAAGTATGAGAATAGAATAAAGTATTTCCAGGAATGTAAACTCTCAAGAATGTTGCTTTTGTATTATTTTTTTTCTCAAAAAGTTGCTGGAGTTATGTTGCACTAAAAAAACTCATAAATAAATAAACAAAAACCTAACAAAACAAGAAAAAAGTGTATAACCTGTATATTCTGGAAATGGTAGGATATCTTCAGTCCAATGGACCTGGACATTAATTAGTACAGATTGGAAGTCAAATGCTGTTATATCATGTGTATGCCTCATGTATCAGCCAAGAGTTTTACAATTGCTTTGAAGACTGTGAAAAAAAATATAGCAGTTAGTATCTAGAAAGTCAAGCAAATATATATATATATATATATATATATATATATATATATAAAATTCAGAAGAAGAAAAAAGAACAGTGAAGATAATGTGAATTTGAGGTTTAGCTACCTTACTATCTTAGTTCTTACCTTTACTTACCAGTGCTACTTTAGTTAATCCCTGTTCCCTGTTTTATAAATAGTTTTCCTGCTCTCAGCATTTCTTTTCTCTAATTTATTCTCCAGATTGCAATTAGAAATATCTTAAAAATAAAATTTAAAAATTGGTTACATTATTCAGAGGAGAAACATTCTATATAATATATGTTAATTACCCAAAGTGAATGTTTAAGCTAAACAAAGGGAGCGATTTGGAAAACAAGTTTAGAAATAAGAAAAAAAAAAAAAAAGAAATAAGGGAATGGAACACTGAATGATTCTTTCACAAGTTTTTATTTATTCTATGAAAAATGGTTGAATAAATCAGGTGCTGGAACCTGGAAATGAGACCTTAGGAAGATTAAACTCTTTGCTATGTACAAGTAACTTTTAGTTAAGGATATGGCTTTGGTGATGCTGAGAAGAGTTAAGAGTGGTAAACACTTTGGTTAACTTGAGACTAGTGAAAATATTAAAATATCAGAAAATGAAGCATTTGTGAATGAAGGAAAAAACTTTTAAGTATTGTGATTGTGTATGTGGTATGATGGAGAAAAGGCATCAGTTATTGTACTCTATTATTTAAGACAAAACTTACCTACATGAAAAAAAATCTGTTTTTCAAAGAAAAAAAGACAGAAAATTGAACACTTGCAGGTGCCCAATTTATATTTTGTTAGCTTCTGTGTACATGCTGCATCATTGGGTCCTATTGAGTCAATAGGAACAGAGAATGTAAAGATAACACTGGCTGAGAATCTGCCATCTGCTTTTAGTTACCTCATAGTTAATTGAAACATTGTTAAGACAATGAGATGAATAATTGAAAAACAATCAAATGCAATGAGAGTTACATGGTTATTGAAGGAAAAATCAAACAATAAAACTCCCAGGTAAATTCTCTTAGTAACAAATAGTAGTTCACAATAAGGGATTGAGGACACTTTCAGCCAAATACATATAAGGAAATTGCTGCTATTTTGGTCCAGATTGCATGTACATTTTGCTTTTTTTTTTTTTCCAGTTTATACTCTAATCTGGGTTCCATACTATTTGTTACAGAATCTGTACAGGTGTTGTCACTTCCTTTTATTGGGAAACTTACCTACTCACCTCTAGAAAAATTGGTGCTATAGGTACCAATTCCTATGAGAGTTTTTCATCAATGTGATATTTCAAATGTCTTTCTATATTATAAAAAATAATGAGCATAAAACTCAATTAACTATAGCTGAAAGACAGGAAAGGGGACATCTCATGTCTTGTAACAATAGCAAAACCCATCAGGAAGAAGCTAAAGTCTTCTTTTATCCTGGCAAAAAACAGATTCAATGAAATGCCTCACACTGTGTTTACTCTAGCCCTCCCACACTCCTCTTCCCCTTTATAAAAATATCCTCATTCCCTTGCCTTTTGGGGACCTGCATATGACTTATTCTGGTTGTTGGTTTCATTCAACTGCTAAATTATGTCTGATTCTTTGCAGCAGGCCAGACTTATTTGTCCTTCATATCTCCTGGAGTTTGCTCAAACTTGTGTCCATCGAGGCAGTGATGCCATCCTGCCATCCAACTATCTCATTCTCTGTTGCTCTTTTCTCCTCCTGGCCTCAATCTTTCCCAGCATTAGGGTCTTTTCCAGTAAGTCAGCTCTTCACATCAGGTGGCCAAAATATCAGAGCTTCAGCATTAGTCCTTCCAATAAATATTCAGAGTTCATTTCCTTTAGAATTGATTCGTTTAATCTCCTTGCTGTCCAAGGGACTCTCAAGAGTCTTTCACAGGAATACAGTTCAAAAGCAGCAATTCTTTGGTGCTCAGCATTCTTTATGGTCCAGCTCTCACACCCATACATGGCTACTGGAAAATAAATAAATAAATAAAACTATTGCTTTGACTATCCAGACTTTTGTCAGCAAAGTCATGACACTGCCTTTTATACACTGTCTAGGTTCGTCATAGGTTTTCTTCCAAGGAGCAATGCCTTTTAATTTCATGGCTTACATTACCATTCACAGTGATTTTGGAGCCCAAGAAAATAAAATCTGTCACTGTTTCCATTTTTTGCCATCTATTTGCCTTGAAGAGATGGGACTGGATGCATGATCTTTGTATTTAAATGGTGAGTTTTAAGCCAGCTTTTTGACTCTCCTCTTTCACCTGCATCAAGAGGCTATATAGTTCCTCTTCACTTTCTGCCATTCTGGTGGTGTCATCTGCATATTTGAGGTTATGGATATTTCTCCTTGCAATTGATTCAAGAGTGAGATTAATCCAGCCTGGCATTTCAAATGATATATTATGGATATAAGTTAAATCAGCCGGGTGACAATATACAACCTTGTCATGCTCCTTTCCTAATTTTGAACCAGTCCATTGTTCTATGTCCAGTTCTAACTGTTGCTTCCTGACCTGCAAACAGGTTTCTCAGGAGGTAGGTAAAGTGGTCTGGGATTCCCATCTCTTGAAGAATTTTCCAGTTTGTTGTGATCCACAGTCAAAGGCTTTCAGTTCAGTTCAGTTTAGTCACCCAGTTATGTCCAACTCTTTGCGACCCTATGGACTGCAGCATGCCACACTTCCCTGTCCGTCATCAGCTCATGGAGTTTACCCAAACTCATATCCATTGAGTCGGTGATGCCATCCAACCATCTCATTCTCTGTTGTCCCCTTCTCCTCCTGCCCTCAATCTTTCCCAGGATCAGGGTCTTTTCAAATGAGTCAGCTCTTTGCATCAGGTGGCCAAAATATTGGAGTTTCAGCTTCAACATCAGTCCTTCCAATGAAGTCTCAGGATTGATCTCTTCTAGGATGGATTGGTTGTATCTCCTTGCAGTCCAAGGGACTCTCAAGAGTCTTCTCCAACACCACAGTTCAAAAGCATCAATTCTTTGGTGCTCAGCTTTCTTTATGGTCCAACTCTGAGATCCATACATGACTACTGAAAAACACCATAGCCTTGACTAGATGGACCTTGGCTGGCAAAGTAATGTCTCTGCTTTTTAATATGCTGTTCAGGTTGGTCATAACTTTCCTTCCAAAGAGTAAGCATTTTTTAAATTCATGGCTGCAATCACCATCGGCAGTGATTTTGGAGCTCCCCAAAATAAAGTCAGCCACTGTTTCCACTGTTTCCCCAACTATTTCCAATAAAGTGATGGGAACGGATGCCATGATCTTAGTTTTCTGAATGTTGAGTTTTAAGGCAACTTTTTAATTCTCTTCTTTCACTTTCACCAAGAGGCTCTTTAGTTCTTCTTCAATTTCTGCCATAAGGGTGGTGTCATTTGCATATCTGTGGTTATTGATATTTCTCCTGGCAATCTTGATTCCAGCTTGTGCTACATCCAGCCCAGCATTTCTCATGATGTACTCTGCATATAAGTTAAATAAGCAGGGTGACAATATACAGTCTTGAGGTACTCCTTTTTCTATTTGGAACCGGTCCATGCCCAGTTTTAACTGTTGCTTTCTGACATGCATATAGGTTTCTCAAGAGGCAGATCAAGTGGTCTGGTGTTCCCATCTCTCTCAAAATTTCCACAGTTTATTGTGACTCACACAGTCAAAGGCTTTGGCAGAGTCAATAAAGCAGAAATACATGTTTTTCTGGAACTCTATTGCTTTTTCCATGATCCAGCAGATGTTAGCAATTTGATCTCTGGTTCCTCTGCCTTTTCTAAAACCAGCTTGAACATCAGGAAGTTCACGGTTCACATATTGCTGAAGCCTCGCTTGGAGAATTTTGAGCCTTACTTTACTAGCATGTGAGATGAGTGCAATTATGCAGTAGTTTGTGCATTCTTTGGCATTGCCTTTCTTTGGGACTGAAATGAAAACTGACCTTTTCCAGTCTTGTGGCCACTGCTGAGTTTTCCATATTTGCTTGCATATTGAGTGCAGCACTTCAATAGCATCATCTTTCAGGATTTGAAATAGCTCCACTGGCATTCCATCACCTCCACTAGCGTTGTTCATAGTGATGCTTTCTAAGGCCCACTTGACTTCACATTCCAAGATGTCTGGCTCTAGGTGAGATATCACACCATCATGATTTTCTGGGTCTTGAAGATCTTTTTCGTACATTTCTTCTGTATATTCTTGCCACCTCTCTTAATATCTTCTGCTTCTGTTAGGTCCCTGCCATTTCTGTCCTTTATTGAGCCCATCTTTGCATAAAATGTTCCCTTGGTATCTCTAATTTTCTTGAAGAGATCTCTAGTCTTTCCCATTCTATTGTTTTCCTCTATTTCTTTGGACTTGTCACTGAGGAAGACTTATCTCTGCTTGCTATTCTTTGGAAATCTGCATTCAAATAGGTATATCTTTCCTTTTTTCTTCTGCTTTTTTTCACAGCTATTTGGAAGGCCTCCTCAGACTGCCATTTTGCTGTTTTGTATTTCTTTTTCTTGGGGATGGTCTTGCTCCCTGTCTCCTGTACAATGTCACAAACCTCTGTCCATAGTTCATCAGCACTCTGTCTATCAGATGTAGTCCCTTAAATCTATTTCTCACTTCCACTGTATAATTATAAGGGATTTGCTTTAGGTCATACTTGAATGGGCTAGTGGTTTTCCCCAGTTTCTTCAATTTAAGTGTGAATTTGGCCCACCAAAAAAAAAAAAAAGGTGCACCACATCCAAGGAAAAGAGAAGCTATAAGAAGATGGTAGAAGGGCACAATAATGCTTAAAAGCAACCTTATACTCACCAGAGACACTTGGAGGGCATAAGCAAAACCTTGGGTGCACCAGGAAACAGGGAAAGGGGAGACTGAGCCAAACCTGCCTGTTAGTGTTTGAGGGTCTCCTGTGGAGGTGTGGTCAGCAGGGGTCTGCCACTGGGACAGCCGCACAGGCAGCAGCAGTCCTGGGAGTCAAGGTGTCTGCCATAATTCCTCTTGGAATACAGCCCCAGTTATCAGCAGAAAATTGGATTAAAAACACAGGTTGAAATCTTCACTATTTACTAGTTATACAAACTTGTGAAATTTCCTCTCTAGTTCAGTATGTGCATCTGTGTTAAGTCATTTCAGTTGTGTCTGACTCTTAGCAACCATGTGGACTAAAGCCTATCAGGCTCCTTTGTCCAGGGGATTCTCCAGGCAAGAACACTGGAGTGGGTTACCATGCCTCCTCCAGGGGAATTTCCCGACTCAGGGGTTGAACCTGCATCTCTTCCATCTCCTGCAATGGCAAGCAGGTTCTTTACCACTAGCGTCACCTGGGAAGCCCCCTAGTTAAGTACATTCCTCTCTAATATGAAGTTAGATATGTAGAACTCATGGACAGTTAAGAATAATATAAGAGGTCTAAAAGGTTCTTTGTTAGTAAAGTGAGTCAAAGTGAAAGTCGCTCAGTCGTGTCCGACTCTTTGCAACCCCATGGACTATACAGTCCATGGAATTCTCCAGGCCAGAATACTGGAGAGGGTAGCTGTTCCCTTCTCCAGGGGATCTTCCCAACCCAGGGATAGAACCCAGATATTCCACATTGCAGGTGGCTTCTTTACCAGCTGAGTTACCATGGAAGTCCTATCAATATATTCATGCACAAATAAATATGTTCAATATTCAACAATTTTTTTTCTTTGCTTTGAGATGCATTTTTTCCATTTCTTTCTTTTTAATCCCTTAAATATCTTTATCAGCTAATATCTTTAGCAGTTGTTTCTAAATGCTGTCTATTTGCAACAGTCATACTTCATTTGGAATCTGCTGCTTTCTGCTTTATATTGGCTATACAAATTACCTAAGGTACAGGTATATATTTTTAAGAAATGGCTGAGAATGCTTTTGTTGAATTGTAATATGGGTTTTTGAAAAACATATTGTCTTCTATGTTAGTACAGTAGTTAATGATATGTTATCTAGCTTTTGCATTTTATGCATGTTATAAAAACCATACATAATTTCTTCTGCTATCCATTGACTCTGTCTTTATGCTAATTTTTAGATATTTGCAGAGAAATAGTGGAAATTATAGAGAAAAACCACACAGGAAAGAATCTTCATGGTGGTGATATTTATGGACTTCTAAATATGTCTTTGGAAGGAATGATGCTAAAGCTGAAACTCCAGTACTTTGGCCACCTCATGTGAAGAGTTGACTCATTGGAAAAGACTCTGATGCTGGGAGGGATTGGGAGCAGGAGGAGAAGGAGATGACAGAGGATGAGATGGCTGGATGGCATCACCGACTCGATGGATGTGAGTCTGAGTGAACTCCGGGAGTTGTGATGGACAGGGAGGCTTGGCGTGCTGCATTTCATGGGGTCGCAAAGAGTTGGACATGACTGAATGACTGAACTGAACTGAAATATGTCTATAGCATGGAATTTCTGAAAGTCAAGTCATAAGGTATCTCTTGTGAGGGGAAAGATGTTGAAATCAGCAATGAACCCAAAATGCCTGAGGTCACTTACAGAGCAGGCCACTGAATGCTACAGTGACTTTTGCTGCATGGTCAGCACTGATAGCCTATCTTTTCCTCCTTGTCCTAGCTGTCTTTATAGTCGCAGCTTTGCTGGTCTGTGGGTAGGGTAAAACTGAAGTAGGGCATTTGTGTGGTGCTCCCAAAGTCTGGGAAAATTGTCATACTCTTTGTATATGCTACTGCTGCTGCTAAGTTGCTTCAGTCGTGTCCGACTCTGTGTGACCCCATAGACGGCAGCCCACCAGGCTCCCCTGACCCTGGGATTCTCCAGGCAAGAACACTGAAGTGGGTTGCCATTTCCTTCTCCAATGCATGAAAGTGAAAAGTGAAAGTGAAGTCGCTCAGTTGTTTCTGACTCTTAGCAACCCCATGGAATGCAGCCCACCAGGCTCCTCCGTCCATGGTATTTTCCAAGCAAGAGTACTGACCGGAGTGAGATGCCATTGCCTTCTCCATTTATGTATGAAATGCATTATTTTTAACAGGGAAGTTCCCTCTTAGAGTCAAGTACTTCTGGCCTAGAGGATGGGATTATGCAAGCAAAACAAAACAATTTTCCCTTCTCCAGTGTGTTTATTCTCAAGTTTTTTGTTCCATTGTGTTGTTGAAATTTCTTATGGATTCCAGGGCTCTCCTAGAGCTAATTTTGCTTGTGGATCTAATTGTTCACCTACTTTTATTGTTGTCTAATTTTTTATCTTCTTGTAGGAATGGAGTCTGGTGTCTCTTACTTAGCTACCTTACTGATATCACTTGGCAGACCCCAAATGTGTATATATTTTTTAATAGCAACAACAAAAAAGACAAATATGCTTTTGGTGATCTAAATCATGTAGTTGGCATTCTGCTTACACCTGAATGTAACCCTACTATCCAATAAGTTCAAACTGTTTAAAAAATATGTGGCTGTGTGAATAGCTCTTCTAATTCACCTTTGTCCGGGATGTGCCTAAAAATGGAGGACCCCCAAGATAAAACTCTCAGAATTTAATGCACAGAATTTTAAGGCCCCTTGAAGATAATGCTATTTTATAGAAGCTAAAACTTTATATCTTTCAGTTTTTCCAAATTAGCTACTTCCTCCCATATAGTAAAAGAAAAAAAAAATGAGAAAAACATTGTCTGAAATCTAGGGCAACTTTCTTCTATGCGTAGTCTTTTTCCACACAGAAATTTCAATATGTTAGGTAAATTAAATAATTTCAATTTGCTAGTGGTCTTGTTTAAGATATTTATTAGTATTTGGTTGTCTATCTATAATAGACAACAACTTTTTCTTCAAACTTGAAAATTGTCCTTCCTATGGTTGCACTAATTGGAACAGCTTTTTATCTAAACTAATGATGAGTTCATCTATCTTCATAGCTCCTAACTAAACTGACTGACTCAGTTACTCAACAGTTTGCCCTCTGTCACCATTTTTTTCTCTTGGGTCTATGTACAACACCCCCCCAAATGAAAACATAATTTATGTATACAGCAGAATCATTTCCTAAAAGCAGTTGTGCCTTTCTCCTCTCTTACGAAGCATTAGCCTGTGTTGAGGTCTGTTTTTCCACCCTAAAATACCTATCAATTGCAAAGTATATTTTTGAAAATTGAATAAAATGGCACATGTGAAAATATGTATCACATTGCCAGGAATAAGTTAGAGTCATGAAATTTGTATGCCTTCACTTATATCCCACTTTCTCACCTCCAAGTCATCCATACTCACTTTTTATTTACAAAAGGAGTTTTCTTACTGATGTTTCTATTTTACTTTTTTCTTCATATATTTGCTATTCTCCTTATTTCAGTCAAATTAAGATATTATTGAATTCTGCCAAAAAATAATTCTTCATGTTCATATAAGGTAATTCTATAACACTATTTTTACTGAAATGGCTATGCTAAATAATTCATGTTTTCACCCTAGTGTGTTTGTTTTCCATAATTTGTCATTTCAGCCAATAGTTGGGGAAACAAAGGTAATGAACTGAGATATTAGGCTTGTTTGGGATTCTACTGCAAGTTGATGAAAAGATTAAAATTTCAAAGTCTCAGAAATGCAATGTGGAATTCAGCACATTCCATTACAATTGCACCAGAAAGGAGAATGGGGAAAATTCCTAAAATAACAAAAAAAGGCCTCTGTCCATTATTTACTAAGATTTCAGTCATAGCCTTGCAGACTGCAGGTTTAAACCTCCCCACTCTGTCAATCAGAAAGATAGAAGCTGATTCTCTCGGAGTGTTTTTTCCGCCTCTTGACTCTTGGGAGAACCTCTTCCTTATCAGTAAAACCTACAGATGTTAAGAAAATATATTGTCTGGAGGAATATCCTAACCCAGAGGGGTGATTTACCCTTTCCTACTTTAGCTCAAAGCCTACTCTGAAGTCCCTTTGGGTGGGTTTCTGCCCTGGAGTGTAGGGATTGAAAAAAACAAATAAGAAGGAAATTTTAGTTTCTCAGGAATTTGGCCACCACCCATCAGACTGCATGGTTAAGATTAAGAAAACTAAGCAATATGTCAAAGAAAAATTGAGGGAAGGAAAAAATAAACCAGAAAGAAACCAGAAAAAAAAAAAGTAGCATTCATTTTTCATAGGTTAGATAGAGGCTGCATCTTTAATAATATATCAGTAGATTAAAAATATCAATAATGTTAGTGGCAACTGTTCTTTGCTAGTCAGAAAATGGGTTGCCTCAAATTGTCATTGAAAGTTAACTATTCCTTTGTGAAGTGAACATTTTACAGTTGAAAAGATAAACCAAGGAAAAAATATGAAAACTATCTGCCACTACTCTTTAGGTAGACCTTTTATTGTAGACTTTTGAAAAACATGAACACACTGCAAAATATAGCAAAATAATGCAAAATACAGTTCAGTTAGCAAACACAAACAAAGCCTTCTTCTATGAGAATTAACATGTGCCAATATAAATAGTTGAACTCTTTCTAACCAGGATGACATTTTCACATAGTTTCCTAGGAGACAGGAAATGAAAAGAAAGTGAAAATTTTAGTTAATTTTAAGAAAGGGTAAATTGCAGAAAGGAAGCACCAGAGAGCAATTTAAACGATATTAATGTGATGAAGTGTATTAAGTGATTAACAGAATCTAATTAGAAGGTGGAAAGAACTCTCTCAACCAGTATTTGAATAGAGTCAAAATGACTCATAATACATAGCCTATAAGATACCAACTAGAATGACAAAGACCTATTTATAGCACAGCGAACTATACTCAATATCCTATGACAAACTATAAGAAAAAGAAAACTATAAGGAAAAGAATATTTAAAAAAGAATACTTATATGTGTATGACTAAATCATTTTGCTGTACAGAGTTGTAAATCAACTATACTTTAAGAAAAATGTAAAAAAAAAAAAGAAAGATATTATCTAGAAAGTGATAAACAGTAAAAAAAAAAATAGTTTAATAGTATTCTTTATGAACTTCACGTATGTTGAGTAACTTTAGTCATGTCTGACTCTTTGCCACTCTATGCACTGTAGCCTGCCAAGCAGCTCTGTCCATGGAATTTTCCAGACAAGAATACTAGAGTGGTTTGTCATGCACTGCTCCAGGAGATCTCCCTGACCCAGTGATCATACTCATGTCTCTCATGTCTCCTGCATTGGCAGGTGGGTCCTTTACCGGTAGTATCACCTCCAAAGCCCAATCTTTATAAACTACAATGTCGTTATTGGCTTCTTTGTGATGCAGAAATTACTTTTAACTTGGGCCCAAAGAAAATCATTTTAAATACATACTGAAGTGCATGAGCAAATAGAAAGAGAAATTAAAGTTCTCAGAGATAATGGAAATAAAAAGCCACTAAGAGAAATGAGTTTTGTAATAATGGTTATTGACTTAGAAAATAGACTCCTGAATATTTTCCCAGCAAAGATGGGTTTATTTGGGATTAGCAGAGAATTGTAATTCACATTGTGCAACCATAATAGCCACATGCAAATTCTGCCAGAGTGAGGGAAAAAGCATGCTTCTAAGGAGGGGAAAAACAAAAAATGTTTGGAAAGGCTGTGATAAAGAGTCAGAAAACTTTCACTGGCTTAATTTTTGCTAGGAAGGAACAAGTCTTTTTCTTCCTAATGGACTACTATTAAAGGGTGTGGGAGGTCTCCCGTCTTTCCTCCCAAAACTATTTAATTGAAATTTCTGTGTTTTTTTTTTTTAACATGACTTCCTTCTGATATAGATATTAATTTGAAAACATTGTTGATCAGGTTTCCATGACTTTCTGTCCCTCAAGGCCAGAAAAGACCTTCCTCGCATGTAGTGTCTCATGTTAGAGGGCAACTGCACAGACTGGAAACACAGTGGAGTCACAAGAAGAGGTAAGAGGGAAAACTCTCAGCCCTGTTTTATTTGAAGTTCATATATTATCAAAATCAGAGACATTGGAGATTATCAGAACCATTCTGTAATTATGAAAGATAGATACAAATTTCCAATAGGCCTGGTCTGGATATCTTGGGAAAACTGTCTCATCATATGTCATGTGTTTCAATTTGGGGAAATCTTTGCCCTCAGGTTTGATGCTCTCTTTAGGGATGTCGCATAAATCTAAGTCTATCCCCTGGAGTTTAGCTGAGCAAGGGTTGCTAGCAGTAGAGTTTAGGGCTCTTTCCATAGAGATTATAAAGAATTTTCCCGGAGGTGTCTTTTCTAATAGCAAAATCTTCTGGTTGCAAGTTGAGATGCTGAAAGTTTTAGTCTTGAGAGAGTGCAAAATAGAAACATTGTGGACATTTTTAATTAAACTAGTTAGTCTTTTACAATATTGGAGTATCTCTTCTTTTATCTTTTCAAGAAGTAGGAGGCAAACATATTGGATGTCCTGTAACTCTCTCACAGGGTAAGAATTTAAGGGCTCCAGAAGGTGTGGATCTGAGATTTAGAAGAATCAACAGAAAAATTTTGTTCAAACTATTTGGAAAGCCTCTATGAATTTTGCCAATACAGCTTTAATAATGCTGTTAGTTTGACTAAACCAGAGATCAAGGGTTGTAAGCACAGTGAAGTTGTGGTGAAACAAACCAAATAGCACAGACTTGTTGAAATATTGTTCAGTACAATGGTTTTCTCAATCACTATGAAGTTCAAGAGGAGTGCCCTAGGTATGGATAAGCTTTTCAAAAGAACTTAAGCCACAGAAGAGGCAGTAGCCTATCTGCAAAGGAAGACTTCAGTCCAATGTGAAAACATAAGAACATGACTGAAACAAGCTGTATCAAGTCTATTGTCAGGCTTGAAATGGTCCATTAGGCAGTTTAAAATGGTGGGAGGAGTATGAATAAGCTTTCTTGGGTTGTACTTTGTACAAGGGAGACAAGAAAGGTAGGCAAATTTGAAGTTTTCCTAATGTTTCCCAACCAATATTGATTTTTCTATGTTATCATTTTGTTAGTAGATCAATGGTTTAATGCAGGCATAGTGGTGAGAAGTGGAAATTTTGAAATCTCTGATAGGACTGAGTTGTTATTTGGTCCAAACTACAGCTTTCTCTTTTTATTAAACAATTGCTAAACTTCCAAACTTTTTTTTTTTTTTCCTTTTCTAAGGCCTATTGTTGGGTTTTACTGGCAAGTTTTTCTAATTATCATTTGAGGAAATATCCTTTGCACCATGATTGGGGTTTAGCTGTTGTTGGTTTCCTTAAATGCACTATCCCTCACAGAAATATTAGCAATATGAGTTCCCTTACCCTCCAGAGAGTCAAGTTTATAATGGCCTAAAATCTTAACAATAGCTAAAGCAGAAGGTATAGTATTGTATCCAGTAATTCCTGAATATAGGAGCTGTTTTAATTTTATTTCCATCAGAAGTAAGGAAGTCATGTTGCTTACAGAACATTTCAGAATCATGAGTGACTCAAAATCACATATCTACCATCTGTATAAATATTGCTAGTTTTGCCCTTGGCTGGAGTACAAACCTGTGTACTTCAAACTTACCTGTTGGGCTGAAGTAGCCAAAGCTAAAAATGTAGCCTCAACAGTTTCAAAAGGAGTTGTAATAACATACCCAACATGATACTTGCCATTGCCACTTTTAATTAATAACCGTCAGTGAACTATGAGAAGTAAATTATATCCAATGGAATTTCATGTAGATCATTTAGGAAACAACAGTTGATGAGCTGTCAGCCTTAATCAGACATGAGGAATCAGTCGGTTGACAGAAAGAAAGAGTAGTCAGGTTCAAGTTATTACCATATCAGAGAGTTATGTGAGGGACAGTTAACAGAAGGACTTATAGGAGGTGGGGCAGCTGACTAAGAAAGGTGGAATTTGATGAGAATTCAGTAGGGCTTCTACTGCATGAAGTTAAAAAAAAAAATTGTTAAAGTTGGTCCCACAGTGATTTTATCAATGGCCTTAACTAATAGGGCAATAGCAGTAACAGATAAAAGGCAGTAGGGTTATCTCTACTTCACAGGGTCCAGTTATTGCCTTAATAAATTATGGGGTAATAATGATCTCCATGATTTTGGGGGAGTACCCAAAGGGCATTTCTTTCTTCTTCAGAGAAGGAAAAGGGATTCTGATAATTGGGCTGCCCAAGGGCAGCTGTGTTCTTAGTCACACAGTTGAGTCTGACTCTTTGTGACCCCAGGGACTGTAGCCTGCCAGGCTCCTCTGTCCATGGGATTTTCCAGACAAGAATACTGGAGTGGGTTGCCATTCCCTTCTCCAGGGGATCTTCCTGACCCATGGATTGAACCCAGGTCTCCTGCACTACATGCAGATTCTTTACCATCTGAGCCTCCAAGGAAGCCCAAGAGCAGCAGAGTTCATCAAACTCTTCTTTAAGGCCTTGAAGGCAATTGTTTTTGTCCAGTTCTTCCCATAAAATTGAGTCACAGTTGTCATTATTGAATGACATTGAATAAAATATAGAGAGATTTGGACATAAGGCAGGTATTTGGAATCCAATTTTGGCAGTGATTAACAGCCCAAGAAAATCTCACAGTTGGCACTTGGTTTGGGTTTTAGGAAATTTAGTATACTGTGATGTCTATCTGAATCTACGTATAGCCTTTATTTTCTGACATCATACGCCCTAAATATCAATAATGGGTTTGAAAAACCTGTAATTTTTCTTTGGCACACTTACATCCCTTTAAGGCTATAAGCATTAGCAAGTTTCTGTTTTCCTGTGAGGAGGCTTGAGAAGGAGAGCTAAAAAAGCAAATCATTGATACATTGCAACAAAGCATAACCTTTAGTAAGATTTATTTCAGTCTTCAGAATTTGGGAGAAATTAAGAAGGATTCTCAGCAAACTCAGAGGTATTGCTCTCATGGTAAGCTGTTTTTCTAAGTGAAGGCAGAAAATTGGTTAGATTTATGCACTAAATATTAAAGAATGGACTGCATAATCAATGACAGTAAAGAGCTTGCTTCCTGTGAAAGTGGATATTAGTAGTTTGTGACAGTTAGGAACAATAAAGTGTCAACGGAAAGCAATGTTTTCTGACTGGTGGTCCTGGTTTAACTTTCATCCTTGGCCTGTAGGTTTTCTCACTGGTAAAATGTGAGTGTTACATAGGCTATTGTTGTTGTTCAGTCACTAAGTCATGTCTGACTATTTGTGACCCCACAGGCTGTAACCTGCCAGGATCCTCTGTCCATGGGATTTCCCAGGAAAGGATACTGGAGTGAGTGGCCATTTCTTCTCCAGGGAATCTTCCTAACTTAGAGATCGAACCTACATCTCTTGTGTCTCCTGTACTGGCAGGTAGATTCTTACCACTGAGCCACTAGTGAAGGTATGCTATGTGGGCTAGTGATAGGAATAGTGAGACCTTGATTATTATAATCTTTTATTGTAGCTTTTTTATATCATGAAGGACTTCTTTACTTATAGAGCACAGGCTCATTTTGGGAAAATATGTTGAGGGATCTCTTTAAATCTTTATGGGATGTGCATTGTGAAGTTTGTCAATATCTGTTGGAAACTTTTCATAGGAAAAGTGAGAGTGGTACTGATTCAGTTGGGAAAATTGATCAGTGTCTTAGGATCAGCTTTGCTATGTTAGGAGACAGAATGAAGAAAAGATATCAGGTTATTTAATTCACCTGATGATTTTCTTTGATCACTATTCTCAGTTTCTAAATCATTTCCCTCTTTTTGGTACAAAAACATTCTGGCATGGGACTACTGTATGATTTGTTGTTGTTGCTGTTCAGTCACTAAATTGTGTCTGATTCTTTGAAACTCCAATGTCACAGTATAATAAATGAATGGAGGTAGAGAAACTGAGGAGAAAAAAGTAAGGCTGTCTTGAAGAGCCTTAACAAAATGAAATGGCTTCAGAGAGAGGAGCCTCTTGGGGTTCACTAGAGATCTCTACTATTTGAACTCTTTTAGTGTTTGGAGTCAGAGGCTGCTTTATATCAGTGGGGTTGAGCAGTGAGAGTGTGATCTGGTGTCAATCAAGGCTGGAAGAGATTTGTCTCCAATCTGCAGAAATGTTTCTTCAAGCTGATTAAAAGAAGAATTGAGAAGAGTTTCTGTAGTTTCTTGGAACCTGTCATTGAGAACCTTGGAGAGGCTGGTCAGAAAGTTGAAGTTACTTAGAGAACTTACACGTGTAACTACTTTTTTTTTTTAACCCAATGCCTTTGCTCATTGGAATAATAGCATATATTAGAAGAGTTTTAATTTCATTTGGGGGCCTGCAGTTGGTGGACTTGAAGACTACAAATTTTGGTGATCTTCCTTATAGATGACTCAAGTGTGCATCAATGGACTTGAGTTTGAGCAAGTTCTGGGAGCTGGTGATGGACAGGGGAGCCTGGCATGCTGCAGTTCATGGGGTCACAAAGAGTTGGACACGGATGAGTGATAGAACTGAACTGTAAGTGTGCTAAGAGGTGATTTTCCAGATTAACTAAATCTAGCATGGTCATAGCTTCCAACTTCATCCTAGTTCTTTTTACTAGAAGGGAAAAGTCCTGATTTAGCAAATTAAAAAGCACAAACTTAAAAAACTATTTGAATCGATCAACATCTGAAGGAAGACCAGAATTTTCTCTAAAAATATTCTGAAGTTGAGAGTTCCTTGGTTGCCTAGTGGTTAGATTCTGGGCTTTCATTGCCATGTCTCAGATTCAATTTCTTGTCAGAGAACTGAGATCCCTCAAGCTTCTTGATGTGATTAAAAAAAAAATAAAAAAAAAAGATTCTGAAGTCAATTGCAATAATCATGCACAGGTGAGCCAGATTTTTGTGTAAGAGTCTGAAGTTTGTTCTAAGCAACAGGCTTTGTTAAAGTCCTAGGAATTGTTTAGTAAAGTGCCCAGCAATTTCCCAAGCCTCATCATATAATAAGTTAGCAGGCTGGCTGGACTTCTCGTTGTGATTCTAGTCATTTTTCAAGATTTTCTCAATTAGTATTATTTATCCAATGTTGGCCCAGGACTTCACTAACAAGCATATGAATTAGCTGATATATGGCAGAGAAACAAAGTAAAATGTTTGAATGACTATTAAATTCTTCTTCAGCAAAACTGTGAGGAAACTTGGTTACTTTGGAAAACAGCTTCACTATGGCTCACAGTTCAGCCTTAGTCTCAGCTTTAGTCCAGAGAATATAAGAAATTAAATATTTATACTCTAGATCCTCAGACTTAATTTTAAAAAGACTGGCTATGACAAGTTCAGGGGAAAAGAATGTGTGCCAAGTTTGAAAGAAAACTAGAAATTTGACAAGAGAATTATTAAGGGGGACTGAGGGTGGAGTTGAGGTGTAGGTGGTACAGAAGGGAATAAACAAGCTGGAGCTGGAGCCACAGGCTGGCTGTGAGGAGCCAGCACAGAGACATGACAGGTTCAGAGGTGGAGCCTGAGAAAGAGAAGGCAAGGAAGAAGAGCTTGAGTTTTTGTGAACAATTTTATCTTTCTGCAATTGTTTATTTGCATCAGTTCATTTATTTATTTATTTATTTTTATTTTGCAATGTGGCAATTTTATGCTCTTGAGGAAGTTGGGAAGCCTCAAAATGCCAATCAAAATAAGCATTCCGAGTGTCGGAAAATTTTGAGCTATTGTATTTCAATTTTGTTTCAAGAAAATTAGGTTTGTGCATACCAAAAGTTCTCCACAACAGCCATTGACATTACAAAAGGTCTGGTATGTCCTTTTAGTTATAAATCTTTAAACATAAAGTCATCCAGAGTCTTTATAGTTATCTAAGAAATATTTAGCTAACTGGGATCCCATTTTTCATGAATTTTTCTCTAGAGCAAAAGAATAATTTGCATGAAGTTCAAACAGCTCAGTTCAACATCTTACGACTCAAACATCGTGCATCTCAAACAATCTGTGAGCTACTGTCAGACAGTTAAGGTCCTGGGGCGGCCAGGTAAAAGACTTTTCACCTACTTTCCAGAGAACAGCCCCTATTGCAAATGAATAGACCAAGGCTCAACTGACATGGTTTCAATAAAGCAGCTGCTATTTCTAAAGGAATTTGTCAATGGCAGCTCAGCCAGCTCTTGTTGAAACAGGTTGATTCCTAATTCAGACCAAAATGACAAATGACTACTTCCAAACAGAACAAGACCTTAAGTATAAAGAATAAAACCTTAAGGGAGATCCCAAATAAAGCTCAAAGAACTTAAAATGCAAAGAGGTTATGAGTTTGAATCCAGAATGGAGACATAGCTTCAAACTCTAGGATTGGCAGGAAAAGCAGTGAACACAGTGGGTTCAATTGCAGTATTGCAGTTGCCTGCTTACCAGTCCAGGAGTCTAATGAGATCATCTCTAGTCCCTGCATAAGCCACCAAATGTTTACCTAAACAAAAAGATTTCCAGATACTTCTTTAGCAAAGATGGGTTTATTCAGGATCAGCAGAGAATAGCTATTTGAAATGTGCAATCATGGCAAAATGCGAGCAACTTCCCACAGGGCAAAAAGAGAATACTTTTTTAGAAGGGAAAGGGCAGTTGGCAGGGCTATAATGAGCAAATATGCCATGGCTTTTCATTGGCTGAGCTTATCTCAGAAAAGAGGAGCTGTCTTTATTCCTTATTCTGAGCTTTGCTATCATGGCAGTGCTTAAGAGTTCCCTCTTTGGTCTATTTATTTGAGTTTATAGTTTATCGATTTTTTTCCAGACGATGGGCAACATAGGCATAGAAGAATATAGATGTCTGTCTCAGAAAGCCAAGACAGAAGGTGTCAATCTTGGGGTTATGATAATTCCAGCAATTCCACATAAAGTGGAAACTAGAATTTTACATATAAAACAAGTGGCAATTATTTTATCCTATGAACACATAATTTAAGTTTTAATGTACTCTAGATATAGTTGATTCTATCATTCCTTATTGTGGATTTTGTTCTTCTCAACTACATATTTTGCCCTTTCATTTTAAAGAGACAATTTCTGGGATTACTGTTATTTGTAAAAGTACTTAGAATGATTTGATGTGCACTTAATGCAATCATTACTTTTGTTTTGCTTTTTGTTTCTTGCAGCAAGTTTTCTAAGCCTTTTAACTGGAAGAATGATGGAATATAATATAAAACATAGGATGCTAGTAGGTAAAAGAGACAAACAAACAAAACCCACAAATTAAACACACACTTTCCTGGTTAGAGAGAAAAGGGATTGGAAATGTAATTACCTATTTATTTTACTTTTAGCCTTTTTAATGCACAGAATTACCAATGGGTTAAATAAATATTACTTTATTTTCACTATAAACTAGATACAAGTAATTTATAGTGGGAATAATGCAAATAAATTATTGTGCCTCTCCTCCAATTAGGATTTAACCAAAATCAAACAAGATGATAGCTTTATAGAGGGATGTTATTATTCACATTATCTCCAAATAATAGTAATTTAAAGGACTGAAATATCCCTGATTTTGTTACTGTGATAAAGTTCAGATAATTAACACTTGCTGAAAATGAGTCAAATATTTGAAAGTTACACATTTCTCTCATATATTCTTAATGATTAGTACTGAAATTGTGTATTCATGAAAAAAATAAAACCATTGACATATTCATATAACATTAATTTTGAAATCAATTACAGTTATTCAAGCCAACTACATTGTTTTTTAGTCAAAGGAAGCAGACCTCCATCTCACCCCCTTGCTTTCTCTGTGTATATCTATATGTATGAAGTAGTTATATTTAGAAGCTTATGTGTAATTTTTTCTTGGTAATAATGGACTTTATTGCATTTTCCTCTCTTGCTTCTGAAAAATAAATATTTGCTATATTCCAATAACCAAATATTTTCTTGACTATCTCAATATATGTCTGGAGAAAAAAACCTCCCTCCAGGAGGACACTCTGAAACAAGACAAAAAAGAGAATACCATCTCTGAGATTTTTATTACTTGAAGGAAATATGTAGGAAAAAAATGTATTTCTTAATGTAAATGACATACTCAGAAGAGAAAATGATTAATCAGAAAAAAGTACATGGTATTTATGAAACCTTTATGATATTTTATTGAGTATATTTATGTCTTCATTTTTTACAGAAGTGGGTAAGAAAAAGTACATTATTTTATTCCACATCATAGTTTTAAAGCTTAAATATATTTAGCAAGTAAAGTATAGAGGAAATGAATATTTCCGTTTTAAAGGAAAGATAAATCACGACGTTTACAAGAACTTGATTCCTAACTAAACTGTAAAGATATAGATGTCTGTATTAATCTTTAGTATATATTCTAAAACTCCACATCATCTAAATAAATGTCTTCATATGTCTTAAATATCTTCATAAACATCATTTTTGATATTGAATGATGGCAATAAACTTCAGAAATTACTGAATATCAATAATACTTTAGTTCAGTTCAGTTGCTCAGTCATGTCTGATTCTTTGCGACCCCATGAATTGCAGCACGCCAGGCCTCCCTGTCCATCACCAACTCCCGGAGTTCACTCAGACTCACGTCCATCGAATTAGTGATGCCATCCAGCCATCTCATCCTCTGTCATCCCCTTCTTCTCCTGCCCCCAAACCCAAGCCCTCCTAATTATTTAGTAATTTCCCCAGATTGAAGAATTTAAAATAAGCTCACAAAAGTTCATTTGTATCTTCTATAAGCTTTTTTGAAAATATTTTTGAAAGAGAAAAAACATATAAAATTCTTATTAAGTTCTCAAGATTAAATTAAGCACTTGAATAAAAGTGTTATATACTCTATACTGTGCAATGTTTGGAAATATTTAAGTCATTGATCATAACCATTTTAACTTTACACAATCAATATTTTAAGAAATAAAATATCACTCAGTTAAAATGTGTATTTTTATATATAGGTAAATATATCTTTTATTCATTTTATACTATTAGAATATTGTAGTGGGAGAGAAAGTAAGACTAAAAATTTTTTTTCTTCTGAAAAGGAAAAGGAGAGCAGAGAAAAGAAAAGAAAGAAAAGAATGAAAGCTTTAAAAAGAACAAAAAAAGTAATATTAAGTTTCTGTCATAAGCCAAGAGCTCTCATAATCACTACTGACACATTATGAAAGGAAGGAAATATAAGAGAGAACACAGATATAAAGTGCTTCTCGGGTGGAGCTGGTGGTAAAAAAGTCATCTTTCAGTACAGGTAGATTTAAGAGACCCAGTTTGAATCCTTGGGTCAGGAAGATCCCCTGGAAGAGGGCATGGCAACCCACTTCAGTATTCTTGCCTGGAGAATCCCATGGACAGAGGAGCATGGTGGGCTATAGTCCATGGGGTAGCAAAGAGTTGGACACGATGAAGCAACTTAGCACACATGCACTCACATAGATATAAACTAATATTATTAGGCTGGCAAATGAAAATACACTATTCTTACAAATGTGAAGCAAAATTAGAAAAAGAATGAATAACTTTGCTAAAAGAAGTTTCATAGTATGGGTGACATATTTTGCTTTGGAGAAAGAAAAATTTACTGGGTAAACAACTAAAGAAAATTAATTCTGGACAGCAGGGAAAGTATAGTACAGCACGTTCAGGGTTACATAACAATAATAAATTATAGTAGAAGTATAGAGATTTAGAACTGGAGAGGTATACAGGAGCTTATTAGGAATGACATTTTTTCCAGACTGGACAGCTGGTTTAGTATCTTTCAGATTATGAAGAAATGTTTAATGACTTAAAACTGTGAAAGGAGAAATTCAATTTGTATTTTGAAATGGGTACAATTCCTTGACAGCTGATTACAAGACTGATAATAGAAAATAAGTCCAGATTCTTTTAAAATGGGTAAATTCACTTTGACAAGGGGTTGAATTAAGCTACAGCAATAGGAATAGGGGTTAGAATTGGCAGGACTTGATGACTGATCAGAATGGATAGTAATGAGAAACAGAATGTATGTAGAAAGCTCACTGAAATTGTTGGCTTGGGTGATTAGAAGAATGGAAGTGCCACCGAAAAAGACATAGAGAATTGCAAATAATGAGTTCAGCTTTATTTGCTTGCAGTGTTTTAGTGCAAGTTGAATATGATGGTAAATCTTCAGAAAAATTCAAGGTCAAAGATATAATTTGTCAGAAATCACCTAGAAAATATTCATAACAAGAAATGAATATGAGAAAAGGAATTATGTCTAGGCAATGTAACCATTTAAAGCTAATAATAAGAAGGAATAATAGTAGAACCAGCAAATACACATTTGAAAGATTGGAGGAGAACCAGGAAAAAGTGATCTTTCACAAGTCATAGAAGTAGAATGGCATGTTTGAAAGAAATAAATAGCCAACAGTGGCAGTTATAGCCAACAAGATTCAGGAAATAATAATTTAAAAAAAAGCATTAGATGGATATAATGTACTGACACTATCTGGTGATTTCTCTCAGTCTAATTTCAGTAAAATGATCTAATTGCAATGAGCTGAGAATGGGAGCTAAAATCTTTTGTGGAAACACTGCTCAAAATGTTCTCAAATATGTTGAAAACATACCAGACTCAAGTAGTTTTGCAAAACCCAGCAGAATAAAAAAAAGGGAAAGACATATCTAGACATACTATAGTCAAATTGCTGAAAATTAAAATAGAAAAAGAAATGAGTGCAGGGGGAAGGGAAGAAACTTACATTAAACAAAAAGGAGCAATAATATGAAAGATGACTTCTTAGCAAAACAACAGGGCAAACAAAATGTAATAAAAACTAAGATTTTTTTTTTTTACAAAAACCTGTAAGTTCACAATTCTACATGTAGCAGTATATTTTAAATCAGAAAATTAAACAAAGATACATAAGAGCTTAATAAATTCTTAGCAGATTTACACTACAAGAAATGCTTTTTTTTTAGTATTCTAAAATTCTAAAAATTCTAAAAAATTTAGAATTTTTAGTATGAAAAGGAATGCCATAAAATAAAGCATCACATCCATAATAATAAACTAATGTCACCTAAAATAGTTCATCAAAATGTCAACAGGGCAGTGTTCTTCTCTGGAAGGTCCAGAGGAGAATCTGTTTCCTTGCCTTTACCAAATTCCTGTGGCCTGTTGACATTTTGATTATTCCCAGAAGCTTCTATGTTGAAACCCTACCTATAGAATAAGATGATCAATTTATTCTATTTTCAGTCATTAAGTTTGTGCTAATTTATTATAACATCAGGTAGAAAAAAAGAAAAAGTGGAAAGAAAAGGATGAATAAGGTGAGGAGGAACTAGAGCAAAAGGCTGAAAGATTTATATATAAAAAAGCTTAATCGAGAAGATGAGTTGAGCAAAAACTTGAAGATCTGAAGAGGTAAGTGAATCAGTTAGTAATTATCTGGAGAATAGGCAAAAAAAGCAGCCACAAAGGCTTTAAAGCAGGGCTGTTACTGGCATATTTGAAAATAGCACAGCAGTCAATGTGAATGGAAAAGTGTGGACAAAGCAGAGAGTAGCAGGAGAGGATTGATTCGCTTGTGTTTTAAAGTGATCTCTGTTGCAAGGTATGAAATGGAAAGAAGAAATCATGTGAGTGTGTATTAATTAAAGGGTTATAAGATAAATGGATTGGATTTCTTAATGGATTGAGAGAATGTTGAATTTGGGAATAGTAGAGTGAATGAGCTTCAAAACCTGGAAGAGGTAGTCAGAATAGGGTGGCACTGGATTTGTGAAAATATTACTCTAATTAGTAATGCCAAGTTATGCTTCCAGGTATGACTAGAAGAGTGAATGTTTGAGATAGGGTTGACACCATCGTAAGAGAGCTGTGGATAGAATGGAAAGGCCTAAGAGTTAGGGAGATTGTTTTTTAATGTGTCAATCAGTCAGTTCAGTCGCTCAGGTGTGTCCAACTCTGCGATCCCATGGACTGCAACATTCCAGGCTTCTATGTCCATTACCAACTCCCAGAGCCTGCTCAAACTCAAGTCCATTGAGTCAGTGATGCCATCCAACCATCTCATCCTCTGTTGTCCCTTCTCCTCCTGCATTCAACCTTTCCCAGCATCAGGGTCTTTTCCAATGAGTCAGTTATTCTCATCAGGTGGCCAAGGAATCGGAGCTTCAACATCAGTCCTTCCAATGAATATTCAGGACTGATTTCCTTTAGGATGGACTGGTTGGATCTCCTTGCTGTGCAAGGGACTCTCAAGAGTCTTCTCCAACACCACAGTTCAAAAGCACCAATTATTTGGTGCTCAGCTTTCTTTATAGTTCAACACTCACATCCATACATGACTACTTGAAAAGACATAACTTTTACTAGATGGACCTTTGTTGGCAAAGTAACATCTCTGCTTTTTAATATGCTGTCTAGGTTGGTCATAGCTCTTCTTCCAAGTAGCAAGTGTCTTTTAATTTCATGGCTGCAGTTACTATCTGCACTGATTTTGGAGTCCAAGAAAATAAAGTGACATTTATGTGTAAATTGGTGTAATCATGCCAGATATGGAATGGACTGGTAGAAGCTGGGGAGTAAACAGGGTTTATTAAACAATGAGAGCAAGCAAGGTTGTAAAACATATAAGTAAACAACTATCAAAATTGGGGATATAGAGAAGAGTCAGTGAGACTATCTCAAAGCAACAGTGAGAAGTCCAATTATTCCAAGCCCAGTGATTACAATTTGAACTGAAAAAAAACAGATACCAAGGAAGCACTCAAAGCAGAGTATAGCCAGTTCTATGTTAAGATGAGAAAATTGATGGATTTGTGGTTGGTACTTTCTAAATGTCACACAAATTTCTTTTATTTTGAAACTTTTCATATTCTTACCTGTGATCATATATGGAATATATAATTTTCAGCTAAGTTTTGCCACACAGAAAAATTTCTGAAGAGGTGATAATTGTGGCAATAAATCATTTTCAACCTAATTAGGCTATTCTTTTGAGTCTTGCAAGCTTGCTGAATTTAAAGGACCTAAGCTCTTTTTATCATCTGTTTCACATTTGTGAAATGTTATTTCTATCCTCAAAGTCAATCCATAATCTAAGATAGTTGGTACAGCTATCATTGACATGTGCTCATTTTATGAAGAAGGGAAAGGGAAAAGCAGGAAATAGCCCAATTTACACTTCCTAACCAACTGAGCAGGCTTCTATTAGATAATGTCTCTTTTAAATATCACTGACCACAATTTTGGAGAAGGCAATGGCACCCCACTCCAGGACTCTTGCTTGGAAAATTCCATGGATGGAGGAGCCTGGAAGGCTGCAGTCCATGGGGTCACTGAGGGTCGGACACGACTGAGTGACTTCACTTTCACTTTCATGCACTGGAGAAGGAAATGGCAACCCACTCCAGTGTTCTTGCCTGGAGACTCCCAGGGACGGGGGAGCCTGGTGGGCTGCCGTCTATGGGGTCGCACAGAGTTGGACACGACTGAAGTGACTTAGCAGCAGCAGACCACAATTTAGTCAACATGACCATGTTTAGCTACAATGGATGCTAGGAAATGTACTCTTCTGGCTGGGAATATTGCCTTATTAAATAAAATTAGAAGTTTATTTCTAAAATGGAAGGAATAGAAGATATTTAGAAGGCATCTACATTTCTGATATTTCAGGGGTAGCAGTCAAGCTTTAGGAGGGTTCACATGGAATCATCCTTAAGATCTACATGTTTCTAGGGAGAAATGAGATTGAATAGAACCAAAGTATTATGCTTTCCCTTGAAGGGCTTAAAATCAGATAATTACCTAAGAATACTGAGAAAAAATGTAACTCACATTGATCAAAAATTAAGAAACATAGAAATAAACTAAAAAAAATGATAACAGATAAATGTGTTAAATGTATCAATACTAATAATTCTTCCCAAGTGGTTCTGTAATTACAAAAAATCATTATGTGTACTTATCTTGCATATATTAATCCTCATATCTCCAATTTCAACATTTTCAAAGGTAAGTCATTTATTTTGTGGTTTTTCTTAGATCACTATTCTGTGGTATTAGTAGTAAATTAACCTTCATTAACAATATAATAGAAGCACCTATAATATGTGAAATATTAGTCTATGTGGTAAAGATATAGTGTTGATCAAAGAATAGGTCTATATGTTCAAGAAACTTACCCTCCAGTGGAAGAAGACACCTTTGAAAGTGAGAGGGGATGTACCCAGTGTTACATAATCTTACCACAGAGGTATCTATGGAGTGAAATATAGGGTAAATAGCTACAGCTCATCTCTCTAAAAGATCTGATGGTTAAGTTTAGTTTTAAAGGACAAATTTGAACTAGGGAAGCAAAGATAAATCAAAACAGAATAATAGATATGGTGCTGCTGCTGCTGAGTCGCTTCAGTCATGTCCGACTCTGTGCGACCCCATAGACGGCAGCCCACCAGGCTCCCCCGTCCCTGGGAGCCTCCAGGCAAGAACACTGGAGTGGGTTGCCATTTCCTTCTCCAATGCATAAAAGTGAAAAGTGAAAGTGAAGTCGCTCAGTTGTGTCTGACTCTTCGTGACCCCATGGACTGCAGCCTTCCAGGCTCCTCCGTCCATGGGATTTTCCAGGCAAGAGTACTGGAGTGAGTTACCATTGCCTTCTCCAATAATAGGTATGGGGAGGTACAAACAAAAAGGGCTTGAGGACAAAGGAAGAAATGAAGAAAATCAACTGCAAAAGATGCATCTGCAAGGTTAATAATGTTCTGGTTACAAAGGTATTTTTAGGACACATAAAATTCTAAACTTTATGCTAAAAGTGATAAAAAGACATTAGTGAGTTTTAAGTAGGACAAAAAATGTGATTAGATTTGCATTTCACAATAATTGATATTGTTATTCTAATTCTATTAGAAGAGGAAAACTAGAACAGGAGAAGGTCCAAGGCAAGACACCCTTAGAAGCCTGTGACTGGTACTTGAATTCAATCAGGTATCCAGGTGAATAGGATGGGTAAATAATGAGGAGGAGACTTGGGGCCATTGATAAGATTTTGTTAAAATTATACCATAGGTAGGGGAGTGAAGAGGTGACTGAGCAATAGGAAAAAGTAGAATGATCCATCTGGTGGAAATTGTAATGATATGAAAGAATATATTTGATGAAAGTACTGAAGTATTTAAAGTGGAAAAACCTACATTATCTGACTCAGTGATTTCAGAAATAGATTTTCAGGTGATAGCAAGGTAGGTGGAGAAGGGTACTGAAGAGTGTGCAGAGGGGAAAAAAATTTGGAGATGTATGGGTTATAAAGCAGGGAGGCCAGGATATCAAACAGATAATAAAACCTTTTTGATGTGCAAAGGAAAACTGGAACCAAATGACAAGTCTTCAAGGGAGGGTAGCTAGTTAGTTGAAAATCAACAGAAATAAACATAGAACAAATAAGAAGCTGGATTTCACTAAACGGCATAAAAGGCAGAGATTTTTATACATATAATTTTGTAAAAATATGAAGTAGCAAAATCACTGAGCATCAAGGAGGTCCTTTTTAACTGTTCACACTTAAATGGGATGAGTGGTTGAGAAAGGTGAGAGCTAAAAGTGACAGGTTTCAATTAGGTTCAAAGAAAGGAAGGTTTAATGAAATGTTTGAAAGTGTAGTGGCAGGGTCCTTTCCAACCTGGACCAGGCAGAACAGCTCCTGCCGAGAAGGGTGGTGAGAAGGACCTTCCTGCCATCAATGAGGTGGGGACCAGAGAATATACCATCAGTATTCCCAAGAACATCCATGGTGTGAGCTTCAAGTGTGCCCCTTGCACACTCAAAGAAATTTGGAAATTTTCCATGAAGGAGATGGGAATGTTAGATGCGCCCAATAACATCAGACTGGGTTAATGGAATAAGTGATATCTTTTAGGCATCTGTATTTAATTGTCCAGAAATGAAGATGAAGATTCAGCAAACTTCTTTACCTATGTACATGTCACCAATTTAAAAATGCTAAAGACAGTCAATGTGGATGAGAACCAACTACTGATTGTGCATAAAATTATAGACACAAAAAAAGTGTAGAGGGTATTGTTAATCATATACATGAGGTCTTAAAAATCATAATGGGAAGTCTAGCAAGGATCTTGAAAACTGGGTTTTGAGTGAATTTGCATCAATATAATATGGAAATAACTTGAAGGAAAAACAAGTTATCCAATGAATTTGCATATTGAATGGTTTAAAAGAAACATAAGGAAATGTGTGTTATATTTTTCTTTCACAAGCTTGTGAGAGAATTATTTCCAGTTTGAAGTATGTTAAATTATTTAAGTCACTTTAAAACTTAATTCTATGCAATGTAATGTGCAGACTCCAATTAATATTGTTTATGATCCTGAAATTTTATTAGGATTTTTTTGGTCATATATTTAACAAAACTCAAAAAGTTTTTATTCACATTTGTTAAACCACTATATTTAATGAAAACCCACAAGTTATTTTAATCTGAGAAGATAGCAATACCTTCTTATAGCATCTGCTGAAGCTTAGATCTAAACTAAACTCATCACAGGGTTTTTTTTTTGGGGGGGGAATGGGGATGGCAAGATCAATCTTTCTTTTCTTATAAATCTGTGAAAAAGCTTTGTCACGTGCTCTCAGTTTTTAACTCTTGCTCTAGCATTGAAGTAGTTTGCTATTTTTTTGTAAATTATAGTGAATACACTTTTTCAGTTCATACTTTGAATTCTTATTTTGTTAGTAAATAAGACTTTATCGAGGCACTGCTACATACGTAACAAGTGAAGGGCTTTGGGAATAATGATAAGCATATACCCTCAAGGAAAGTAAAGCTTCATTGGCTTTGCATGATCCATACACATGCATCAGTTTAAAAACAACATGTTGCATTATGAAAAGTTAGTCATGTGCTACAGATTATATGCCATTCTTGGAAAGCAGTGAAAACTGAATCACATAATCAAAGTAGATATTTTAGGAAGGAAAATTTGAGAATGATTTTTAAATGTTATTTACAGCTCTTTTTGAAAAACAGAACTTCTTCATGAGAATATCTCTCGTGTTCACATTCAGTTGCAATAACATTCTTTGGTTATAACAAGCTTTGTAAGAAAATTAGGTGAATAAACTTTTTATGCTGACCAGGTTGAGACCTCAGTTTATATGTCAGCTCTATTTTTATCAGCTTGTTAACTTTTGGCAGCTTCATTCTGTATGAAAATGGGGGTCATAACTCACTAGTGTAAATATAAGAATTAAATACTGTGCATTGCTATTAAATGTATGTTAACAAACGCATTGCTGAGAATATGAAGATGTGATTCTCGTCTCCAGAGCCCGAGGTGCAGCAACACTTTCCACTATTGTTTGTATTCCAAGTGTGTGTGCTGTTGAATAACTATGTAAAGTAAACTGTCATAGTTGCTTGGAAAAGTCAATGGTGGGTACCATTTTACTGCAAAATCGAGGAGCTGATACCTTTTAATTTGGTTTTATTCATGAACACCTGTTATAAATATATGTTACCTGCACTATTGCATCTAAAAATATGGAACACCATATGTGAAATACATGAGGAAGTATAAAAGATTGGAAAACAAATGGAGACACTAAAATGATGGCATGATTTCTGCATTTCTTCTGTTTCCCAGTTTAGGAGAGAAAAAAGTTTATTCAGTTTTGATAACACACACCAAACTATGGTGTGTCCCTAAATTGCACTCTTAAGTGTAGGGGCAACAAGAATGACTATTCTGAGTTACACTTACACCAGTAAAAATTGATATCTAAAGTCAGACACGAGTTAAATCAATTTCTTAAATATTTGGTGTGTTCATACAACATTTAAAGATTATTGTTTTAACTGTAGTAACTTCTAATAAGTTCAAGATGATGTTTATCAAAAATAAAATAAAGGAGTTCCTCATATTCTGAATCAAAATCCAAAATTTTAGCCACAAAATTAAAAGACGCTTGCTCCTTGGAAAAATAGCCATGACTATCCTAGACAGTGTATTAAAAAGCAGAGACATCACTTTGCTAACAAAAGTCCATATAGTCAAAGTCATGGTTTTACCAGTAGTCAAGTATGGGTGTGAGAGTTGGACCGTAAGAAGTAAGAAGACTGAGCGTCAAAGAACTGATGCTATTGAACTGTGGTGCTGGAGAAGACTTTTTGAGAGTCCCTTGGACAGCAAGGAGATCAAACCAGTAGATCCTAAAAGAAATCAACCCTAAATCTTCATTGGAAGGACTGAAACCGAAGCTCCAATACTTTGGCCCCCTGACGTGAAGTGCTGACTCATTGGAAAAGACCCTGATGCTGGGAAAGACTGAGGGCAGGAGGAGAAGGGGATGACAGAGGATGAGATGGTTGGATGACATCACCAACTCAATAGACATGAGTTAGAGCAAACTCCAGAAGACATTAAAGGACAGGGATGCCTGACGTGCTATAATCCGTGGGGTCACAAAGAGTCAGACACAGCTTAGTGACTGAACAACAACAAATATAAATGTTCTCTGACCTTATTGTAAAGTTTAGGTGACATATACCTTATCTGCTACTAAGTGTTCAGTTAGGCTGCAGAGTGGAAGGGCTGCTTGTTAGTTGTCCAGTGACAGCCTCAGCGTCTGCAGAAATTTGCTATGGCCCACCCAACCTGCACTAAATATCTTCCGGTGGCAATGGAGAAACCTTAAAGCTGTATTTTTCTCTTCCAAAAGTATACATGTTTCTCTGGAGTCATATTTCTTTACAAAGGCCATATAGTAGATTGGGGGAAAAAGGCCTCTCTTTTAACTGCAGAAATTTATAGCTTGACCACTTTAGGGTAGACACTAGAGTTCTTACCATGGTGCAGTGGTAAAGAATCTACCTGCCAATGCAGAAGAAGTAAGAGATGTGAGTTTGATCCCTGGGTAGGGAAGATGACCTGGAGAAGGAAATTACAACCCACTTTAGTATTCTTACCTGGAAAATTCCATGGACAGAAGAGTCTGGTGAACTACAGTCCATGGGGTCACAAAGAGTCAGATAGGACTGAGCACACATGCAGGCAGGAAAGCTCTTACCTTCTCAGCAACACACCAGTTGGACTTATCACAAAAGAGCAAAACTCACGCACAATCTCTTGGAAACATAGGAACAAACTCTATGTGCTCTCCTACATCCTGTTTCCATTGTATAATCTTGTGAATACCTGCAGATACTCTTGACTTTGCCAATTCCTTCAATTTATGTCATTACTTTCATTCAGGAAATTCTGAATTCAGCACTTTCCTGGTGGTCGGGTGGCTAAGACTCCATGTTACCAATGCAGGGGGCCCAGTTTTGATCCCTGGTCAGAGAACTAAATCCCTCATGCTGCAACTAAAGAGCCTGTCTGCCACAAGGAATGTCAAAATTCCTCATGCTGAAGGTCACAAGGAAGATTGAAGGTCTCACTTGCCGCAACTGACTCAGCCCAGCCAAATAAATAAATAAATATTAAAAAAAGAGAAATTCTGAATTAAATAGCCAATCATCTCAATAGATTAACCTTTCCTGATTTTAAACATTTTAAAACATTTTAACATTTTTAAATGAAAGTCATCTTATATTTGTTGTACAAATTTCATTTTGTTCCAATAGGAAAATACAAGTACATGAATTCCTAGCCTAAAACTATTTCTCAGTACTCTTCTTTGTATTACTTCTTTGTTTTTTCACTCTGCAATATCGCAATTAGAAACATCTTAGTTTCTTAAGAAAAAGTCTTTGGTATGTGTGTAACATATGATTAATGATTCATATGATTCAAACTTATTTCACAGCATTATATTTAAGTCCTTTTTGTTGTTGTTTTCTGTTTTTAGGTCTCCAACCAAGGATCTAACTTATGAGCCCCTTTCCCCATGCAGATCCTTAACCACTGGACTGCCAGGAAAGCCCCCTTTAATTCCTTTGTTAAAGCCACAATATGTTATACACTTTTGTTTACATTTGTAAACCTATGTGACTGTTATATGCTTTTACATATGATTAAAACATTATTTGGACACCACAAAGCGTGACTAAAATTTTCACTTTCAAAACATTATTCTAGTTTTTAGATTTCAAAAATACGGAGCCATTATGTACTAATTACTTTCAAAAGAACCAGAAACAATAGAATATATGAAAATATTTTATGTAAATGTAGGATTCAGACTTTGCCTATATGATATTCTTTTATATCTTGATAAAGTATGTAATAAATTTATGTTTTACTGTCATATAAAGAACTGGAAAGTAAAGTAAGCATAAAACAAACTGATAAAAATCTGAAAGTACATGATTTCTGGACCCTTGTGATGGGGTTATTTTGTCTCAACTTTCATACTCTCTGAAGTTGAAAGTGAATTATTATCAACTAAGAAGAAAACAATTATTCACTGTTGGGGTCAGTCCTTTTATAGTACTCTTTAGGTTGTAGTGTTCAGAAAGGGAAATGATTACATGCTATAGGACATGGCAATCTTTCACAGTAAGTGTTGCTTTCTTTTTTTTTTTTCCTTTTTATATTTTAATTGGAGGCTAATTACTTTACAATATTGTATTGGTTTTGCCATACATCAACATGAATCCGCCACGGGTGTACACATGTTCCCCATCCTGAACCCCCCCTCCCACCTCCCTCCCCATACCATCCCTCTGGGTCATCCCAGCGCACCAGCCCCAAGCATCCTGTATCTTTCTTATGCCAATATTATTATAATGTAGGAAAGACTAATTAAACTGTATCCCAATAATTTGAGCATGGTAATTCAACTTCAATATAAGAAATTAAGCTAAATATAAAAAATAAAGGAACACATCTTATCTTAATAATTAGCCATTTATTTGAGAGAACTAGCTCAGGGAAAATTTGTAAATTAAGTGAAATTTGTAAAATAAGTGAATTTTTTTTGTAAAATAAGTTTAGTTTGGGAACTTCCCATAGTCTCCATTCTAATGCTTTTATCTAGATGTTCATTTATATCTTGAGGCCCTTCTGCTTAGGCTTTATTCTCCCAGGATTTACATCCATATTCTATTTACCCTGAAGATTTTTTAGTGCTATTTGCTAGACAATAGTATTGACTTTACAGAGACTCTGGAAGAGTCTAGGGGATGTTAGGAGTCACCAGAAAATACTTTCAGGGTGAATATCAAGTCAAAACTATTTTTACAAGACAAGATTTTTTTGTTGTTGTTGATGAGTTTTCCAAAGGATACATGATTGATTATTAGAAGAGTTTGAATGAAGAGTTGATATGATAATCCAGTTATCTTTTATTAACCCAGGTCTTAAAGACATTTACAAAACTGCAGGCAATGACACTCTTCACACCAATTCCTTTTGTTTGGGAAAATACAGTTGACCCTTGAGCCACATAAGTTTTGATACTTGAACCACACAAATTAGGGGTGTCCACTGTCTGAGTCAAAAATCTCTGTGCAACTTTGCAGTTGGTTTTCCATATCTGCAGTTTCTCATCTGAGGATTCAACCATCAACTGTAATGAAGCATTTAGTATTCAAAAGATTCTTCAAAAAGAAGACCCTCACAGTTCAAACCTGTGCTGCTCAAGTGTCACTTGCATGCTTGTGGTGTAAGCACCCAATAATTGGCCTGTTTGATTGCAATATAATGGCTGGCATTAGGCTTTTGATTGTCAAAGCATGCATTCCAAAGATATCCATCTGAAATGAATATATTACCAACTACACAACTAGACAAAGTGCCTTGTTGCCCAAGCATAAATTTCCTCTTTTGGAAAGCCCTGGTTAATCTAGGTAACTGGCTCCTTCAGTGACCCTACTTTTCTCTTCCTGTACTTTAATTCCTATGCTTATGTTTTAAAATTGGCAATAAAAGATGGACCTGCTAAATCCTTGGCACCTCAACCTTTACACCCATAAAGGCAGAACTCCAGGGCTACTCTCTCTCATTCTCCCTATGACTTCAGTGTGGGTCCCTGGGTGTGCATGTTTGAGACTTCTGAGTAATAAATCTTGCTTTTCAAAGTTTTTTAATGATGTTGCTAATGGGCCTCTTGTATTCATAAGGACTACAAGAACTGATCCAGCCACAACATTAGCTCTGGTTGGGAAACTGCCTGTTTGGGCCCTACAAGTAGTACAAACCCAGGAGAGTGTTCCAGGCATTCCTACTCCATAGCTTTGCTATCAAAATGGTGAGACCAGTGTAAAACATGCTTTTTCATTACAAAATGGAATTGATGTTAATAAGGGGTTCTTTTATTATTGCTTTTTGTAAGCTAATCAGTGAATGTTTATGAGACAAAAGTTTCCTGGAGTCCTTAGTAAGTTTTAAGAATGCAAAGGGGTCTTGAGGCTAAAGGTTTGAGAATCACATGTGCTAGACAGTCTGAAACACTGAGTAGTGACAAGTGAGTTAACATTTCTAATAATAAATCTGTATTTTACAGGAGCCTCCTAGAATACTGATGTTTTTACCCCAATGTAATAAACAAGTATGACTTTTTTTAAAATATATTAGGGTAAGGTATTAAACATTTGTATATTAAAACATTTTTTTGAGGAAGCAAGTTTTCATTTTTATTTGATTGCAATGAAATTAATTTTATTTTATTTTTTATTATTTTTTTACCAAAATATAAAATCTATATATTGTTACCAAGTAAGAGAAAAATATAGTTTCCTACTCAAAGGGAATGACCAGGTTAAAATGACACAATAGTCTTGACAAAACTTTGAAAATCTTTAAATAAACCTATAGTTTGGGCTTTCATTTTGATCAGAATAAATTTCAGACTCTTACAACTCTTTTTTTTTTCTTATATGATATTATACATGTTTTAATTCCATTCTCCCAAATCATCCCCCCTCCCTCTCCCACAGAGTCCAAAAGACTGTTCTATACATCTGTGTCTCTTTTGCTGTCTCGCATACAGGGTTGTCGTTACCATCTTTCCATATATATGTGTTAGTATACTGTATTGGTGTTTTTCTTTCTGGCTTACTTCACTCTGTATAATAGGCTCCAGTTTCATCCACCTCATTAGAACTGATTCAAATGTCTTCTTTTTAATGCCTGAGTAATACTCCATGTGTATATCTACCACGGCTTTCTTATCCATTTGTCTGCTGTTGGACATCTAGGTTGCTTCCATGTCCTGGCTATTGTAAACAGTGCTGTGATGAACACTGGGGTACACGTGTCTCTTTCCATTCTGGTTTCCTCAGTGTGTATGCCTAGCAATGGGATTGCTGGGTCATATGGCAGTTCTATTTCCAGTTTTTTTAAGGAATCTCCACACTGTTCTCCATAGTGGCTGTACTAGTTTGCACTCCCACCAACAGTGTAAGAGGGTTCCCTTTTCTCCACATCCTCTCCATCATTTGTTGCTTGTAGACTTTTGGATCACAGCCATTCTGACTAGTGTGAAATGGTACCTCATAGTGGTTTTGATTTGCATTTCTCTGATAATGAGTGATGTTGAGCATCTTTTCATGTGTTTGTTAGCCATCTGTATGTCTTCTTTGGAGAAATGTCTATTTAGACATTTCTATTTAGAAATTTCTATTTAGACAGCCTTCAGAATGGGAGAAAATAATAGCAAATGAAGCAACTGACAAACAACTAATCTCAAAAGTATACAAGCAACTCCTGAAGCTCATTTCCAGAAAAATAAACAACCCAATCAAAAAATGGGCCAAAGAACTAAATACACATTTATCAAAAAAAAAATTATATTAAAACATTTATAACTGGGACAAGGTATTAAAACATAGAACTTCCCTTGTGGCTCAGACGGTAAAGCATCTGCCTACAATATTGGGAGACCCAGGTTTGATCCCTGGGTTGGGAAAGGATCCCAGTCTTCCACCGGAGAAGGAAATGGCAATCCACTCCAGTACTCTTGCCTAGAAAATCCCATGGATGGAGGAGCCTTGTAAGCTACAGTCCACAGGGTTGCAAAGAGTCAGATGTGACTGAGTGACTTCACTTTCACTTTCATTAAAACATTTTATTGTTAAAGTGGGGGAGAAAGGTGATAAGGAAATAAAATTCTCATTCTGTAGAGGACTATGTTTACTTTTGTGGGGATGGTAGTGATGGATTTTCAGATTATGAATGCAGCTTACTGACTCTACCGTGATATGGGTTTTGCACTTTAAAAGTAGAGCAGGTAGCAGATGGAACCCCATGTGTCTCAAACCATTTTCTGAACTTGTGAATTTTTTTTTTTTCCTGTTACTAAAGGATCACTATAATTACATATACTATTTTGGTTAGTTCTATGAGAAAAAAAATTTGCAAGTTACATCAAAAAATCTTGTTCTAATTTTGTTCAGTTAGTTATTAAAACCCTATGACATTACTGAAGATACCTGTATACTCACAATTTTAAGTAATTAATTTTTTTCTTTATGTCTGAACATTTCTTTTCTTGAACATAAATATATCAGTTGAACTGTAAAAACATAAATATCCAATTTAGTTATATTGAATTTTTGTTGAAAATCATGCTGATTATTCATTGAAAATGGCCTTTGAACTGCCCAGATGGAAATATCTAAATACAAGATAAACAGGAGAAAAAAAAAGAACATTAGATGAAAATACTAAGAGGATATTTATACAAATAGCATAAATGTTGAAAATTTTAGTTGAAATATGGTTAGCTCATTTTTGCTCAATATTTTTATTTACTTTAATATAGCATGCAAATAGTTCACACAAATTGCCAATGTATTTTGTTTGGCATATTTGGCCCAAATAAAATTAAAATAGCTGAAAATTTATGTAAGTTTAAAGCTATTTTAAATTGACTTATTTCAATATGTTATGTATATATTATGTATGTTATATTTACATTTAACTAATGTATACATATTATATATATATATATATATGCTGAAACATAAGAAGAATTAAAATGAAGTATTCTGAATTTTTTAAGGGAATAAGGTAATATATTCAGTCAGTTTCCCCAAATATTTGTTCAGATAAAGTGTTCATATGGAATTTCATACAGATTCAGCTAAAGAACATTTTTATGAAATAATTTTGGGAAAACATTGCATACTTGACCTCTCTTGGATATGTACAGTGCGTATTGGCTTTTTAAATACTCAGAAGTGTTCCAGTAAAGATACATGTGTGTTTTCTGTGTGTGTGTGGGTATGTGTGTTTTTGTATAATTTGATCTTGGAGATATTTGTTTTGGAACATCAGTTTATAATGATAGATTTAAACATCCAAGAAAACTGAATTGGAAATGCTGTTTGAAATTATTTCAGTTGCTTTTATTTTCTGTGAAACAAAGTCACCATTTCTAAATTTCTTCTTCCTGGAAATTAAAAAAGAAAACTTGTTTACCTTGTTTAAACACGAAAAAAATGGATAATAATGTTTTATAAGTAACTTTCATCTAGACAAATATAAAGTACATCAGATACTAGAAATATAAAGTTTATGCATTAAATATTAATCTATAGCACTAAAACCTTAGCATTTTAATTGCATTTATTTGGTTTTTACCCAGATAAGTTTAGACACAGACCAGATCAACCTAGACAGCATATTAAAAAGCAGAGACATTACTTTGCCAACAAAGGTCCATCTAGTCAAGGCTATGGTTTTTCCAGTGGTCATGCATGGATGTGAGAGTTGGACTATAAAGAAAGCTGAGCATCGGAGAATTGATGCTTTTGAACTGTGCTGTTGGAAAAGACTCTTGAGAGTCCCTTGGACTGCAAGGAGATCCAACCAGTTCATCCTAAAGGAAATCAGTCTTGGGTGTTCATTGGAAGGACTGATGTTGAAGCTGAAACATCAATAATTTGGCCACCTGATGTGAAGAGTTGACTCATTGGAAAAGACCCTGATTCTGGGAGGGATTGGGGACAGGAGGAAAAGGGGACAACAGAGGATGAGATGGCTGGATGGCATCACCGACTCGATGGACATAGGTTTGGGTAAACTCCAGGAGTTGTTGATGGACAGGGAGGCCTGGGGTGCTGCTGTTCATAGGGTCGCAAAGAGTCGGACACGACTGAGAGACTGAACTGAACCCAGATAAGTTTAGATACAGAGCCCATTCACACTCATATTCTATATCTAGCTATCCTTTCAAAAACTGAAATGTTATTATTTGTTTTGATATTATACTTCAGTTACTTCTTAGAGATGGATTTACAGGATCAATTTAAATTTTCAAAATGGTAAACATATATAAGTAGATAATTAGTTATGGAAGCTGAATTAAAAATGCTTTATAAGTGCCATTGACCCTTGAAGAACTCAAGGGTTGGGGTGCCCACCTCCTGCAGTGTTGAAATTATATATATAGCTTTTGACTCCCCTAAAACTTAACTATTAATATTCTAGTGTTGACTGGAAATCTTACTAATAGCATAGAGTAAATTAATAGATTTTTTTTTTTTATGTTTTATATGTTGTTTATATGTAACTGGAGAAGGCAATGGCAACCCACTCCAGTACTCTTGCCTGGAAAATCCCATGAAAGGAGGGGCCTGGTGGGCTGCAGTCCATGGGGTCGCTAGGAGTCGGACACGACTGAGCGACTTCACTTTCACTTTTCATTTTCATGCATTGGAGAAGGAAATGGCAACCCACTCCTGTGTTCTTGCCTGGAGAATCCCAGGGATGGGGGAGCCTGGTGGGCTGCCGTCTATGGGGTCGCACAGAGTCGGACACGACTGAAGCGACTTAGCAGCAGTAGCAGCAGTATATGTAACTATTAATAGCCTAGTATGCTACTGCTAAGTCACTTCAGTCGTGTCTGACTCTGTGCGACCCCATAGAGGGCAGCCCACCAGGCTCCCCCGTCCTTGGGATTCTCCAGGCAAGAACACTGGAGTGGGTTGCCATTTCCTTCTCCAATGCTCAAAATGGAAAAGTGAAAGTGAAGTCGCTCAGTCGTGTCCGACTCCTAGCGACCCCATGGACTGCAGCCCACCAGGCTCCTCCCTCCATGGGATTTGCCAGGCAAGAGTACTGGAGTGGGGTGCCATTGCCTTCTCCCATAGCCTAGTATATGTAACTATTAATAGCCTAGTATATGTGAAGAAAACTGAGCAGTGAAGAATTGATGCTTTTGAACTGTGGTCTTGGAGAAGACTCTTGAGAGTCCCTTGGACTGCAAGGAGATCCAACCAGTCCATTCTGAAGGAGATCAGCCCTGGGATTTCTTTGGAAGGAATGATGCTGAAGCTGAAACTCCAGTACTTTGGCCACCTCATGCAAAGAGTTGAGGCATTGGAAAAGACTCTGATGCTGGGAGGGATTGGGGGCAGGAGGAGAAGGGGACAACAGAGGATGAGATGACTGGATGGCATCACTGACTCAATGGACGAGAGTCTGAGTGAACTCAGGGAGTTGGTGATGGACAGGGAGGCCTGGCATGCTGCCATTCATGGGGTTGCAAAGAGTCGGACATGACTGAGCCACTGAACTGAACTGAACTGAACTGATATCTAACTATTAATAGCCTAGTATATGTAACTATTAAGCCTAGTGTTGTCTTACTAATAGCATAGAGTAAATTAATAGATATTATTTATTTTTATGTTTTATATGTTGTTTTCTTATCATAAAGTTAGAGAAAATAAAATGTTAATAAGAAAATCATAAGGAAAATATATTTACAGTTCTGTAAAATATGTATTGGCACCACAAGTTCCTTTCTCTGTTTACAAGGTGAATGATCTCTCTATCAATATCTACCTCAATAATGTCTTATATGATACAGAACACTGTAGATGTTATACATATCATTAACACTAGCCATCAAAAATGAAAAGATTTTGTGAGAAAGAAATTCATCTTTATTTACAGGTGGAAATATTTACACACTGATAATGAAGATGATGTAATGTGATTATTTTATGGTAGCCTAGTGTAATTAGTGTGATTGCTTCACAGTAGCCTTGTCTATACACTAATGAATGCATCATTATACAATTTTTTATGGCATACAGTGTTGCAGTGATATTCATGATACAGTATTGGAAACACTCTTACATTAAAAAGAACACCTATGATGCTACCTATGATGATAAACTGATATGCAGATTTTCAATTACGAGAGAAACATACTGTAGAGTAATGCAATTCTTTGAATTCTAAATTATAAAACAGCAAGAAAACAAACACATTATTAATTTTATAGTAAATACCACTGACCTTAGGCCTATGTAATTCTTGCACACTGTGTTTTAAATAACAGATACTGAGGCAATGATGATGCTGAGGGCACAAAAATGTCCAGTAATTTTGTGCCTTACTGCTGGATTTTCACATAAAAACACACATATGCATGACAGATTTCTGTACAACATGGTGGATTCATTGAGTAGAATTGGGTCATCATGAAAGTCTTCATCCTCATCATCTCCAAATTGAGTAGGCTGAGCAGAAGGAGAGAGAGGAGGGGTTGATCTTTTTGAAGGATGCAGAGGAGAAGGCAGAAAAGGCAAGCATACCCAGTGTAATCACAGAAAATCTTTCTTCATGCCTGCATGTTAATTCACCTCAGTCATGTCTAACTCTTTGCGACCCCATGGACTGCAGCCTGCCAGGCTCCTCTGTCCATGGGATTCTCCAGACAAGAATAGTGAAGTGGGGGTGCTGCACCCTTCTCCAAGGGATCGTCCTTACCCAGGAGCTAGCCCACACCTCTTGCATCTCCTGCACTGGCAGTTGGGTTTTTTACCACTGCCACCTGGGAAGCCAGAAATATTTCTATACAGTACAAATCCTTCTACCAATTACTATATTTGCAACACACATATCATAGAAGAGTCCCGGTCATAAAAGAAGTTAAAAGCAATCTCGAATAACGTTAACCCTTCTGCCTTTTGTCTAATATAAATTTGCTTTCTGTTAAGTATTGCTTCTTCTATGTCTTTTTCCTCTGTCATTGGTTTGGAAGTGCTCAGCTCCATCAAGTTGTCTTCTGTTTATTCCTCTGATAGCCTTTCTCTTAGTTTTTTTAATTTCCTCAAGATCCACATTTTGAAACTCTACACCTCATGCCTTGTTGCTTTTTGCAATGTCCATAAGTCTTTCATAATTTATTAATTGACTCGGTAGTGAATTATGTGAAGTCATGAACATCATCATGAACAGTTTTACAACAGGCATTTAATATCTCAAGCTTGATGACTTTCACAGTTTTTTTCTATAACAGTAATGGCATCTTCAATGGTGTAGTCCTTCCAAGCTTTCATAGTGTTCTCCCTATTGGGAGTTCTCTTCCTTAGAGTCTATAATCCTTTTCTTAGAGTATTATGTGTAATGAGCCATAAAGTCCCTTGTGATGCCTGATTGTGAAGCAGAATTTTACAAAGTTGTGTTTCAGGGCAAGGGGACCACTTTGATGCCTTCAAGTTTGAACTCCTGGGATTCTGGGTGGCCAGGGACATTGTCCAATATCAAAAGAATTTTAAAAGGCACTTCTTGACAGGCAAGGTACTTCCTGACATCAGGGACAAAGCAATGATGGGACTAATGTTCTCCTTGTTCAGGCATTGGCAACCCACTCCAGTATTCTTGCCTGGAGGATCCCATAGACAGAGGAGCCTGGTGGGCTATGGTCCATACTGTTGCAAAGAGTTGGACACATGATTTAGCATGCATGCATATACAACCAAAAGACAGGCAGCTGGTGTTATCATTTCCCTTCAAGAGCTGAAAGTTAGCAGCTTTACAGATAAGGGCACTTCTTATCATATACTGGACTGCCTTTGCTCAAAACTGTAGATTTCCCTTCCTTCTTTAAATCATGGTGTTTGTTCACTTCTCTTCTTTAGTAATAAATGTACTTTGTGACATTTTTCTCTCTGGTAGGGCAATTTCCTCTATGTTAAAAACCTGTTCATGTAGATATCTTTCCTCCTCAATGATGTCTTTAATGGTGTCTGTGAACTCGTCTGCTACTTCTTGGTCAGCAGAAGCTGCTTCTCCTATTACCTTGACATTTTTAATTAGGTATGTCTTTCTTATGACAACCCTCCATACACATAAAGGTTGCATTTTCAATACAAGACAAAAAGATATTTTCCAAAAAGCACAGGGCTTTTGTGTCTGCTGCCATAGATGCAGTGAAGGCTCCACGTATTTCCTTTCCGTGGTTTACAATGGTCATTATAGTGGATTTATTTTTCTTGAAATGGTGGGAAACCACAGCTGCTATAGCTGTAGACCCCAATCTACGGTACATTTCAAGCAATCAAACATTTTCTTGCAATGTTGTGACTTTTTCTGCTTCTTGGGAGCACTTTCAACATTCCTAGTGGCAGTTCACATGGATTCTGTGTTGTTAGTCAAGGTTTATGCTATTGCACTGAACACAATGAAAAATACAAGAGAACTGAAAGAGATCAGTTCTTATTTCCATACGCAACTTACTGGTGAGACGAACTCCTCACTTAGGCTCACCACAGTAGCAACAGGAGGTGGATATGTGATTATTACAGTACTACAGTATGTGCTACAATTAATTTTATGCAATTATGATTTGATACTGCCTTTTAACGCTTGCTTACATTTTTTAGACTGCAAATGGCACAAAGTACACTTTGTAAGTGTGTGAAAGTCTGATAAATTTTAACTTTAGATAACAATAGATTTGTGTATTTTATCAGTTCAGTTCAGTTCAGTCTCTCAGTCATGTCCGACTTTTTGCAACCCCATGAACTGCAACACGCCAGGCCTCCCTGTCCATCACCAACTCCTGGAGTTCACTCAAACTCACATCCATCGAGTCGGTGATGCCATCCAGCCATGTCATCCTCTGTCGTCCCCTTCTCCTCCTGCCCCCAATCCCTCCCAGCATCAGAAACTTTTCCAATGAGTCAACTCTTCGCATGAGGTGGCCAAAGTACTGGAGTTTTAGCTTTAGCATCATTCCTTCCAAAGAACACCCAGGACTGATCTCCTTTAGAATGGACTGGTATTTTATAGTAGTAAGCTGTAAAGTGGGCCTCCCTTGTGATTCAGGTGATAAAGAATTGACCTGCAATGCGGGAGACCTGAGTTCAATCCCTGGGTTGGGAAGATCCCCTGGAGAAGGGAAAGGAATTTCATGGACTGGAAGACTGTGGGGTCCCAAAGATTCGGACATGACTGTACATGTTATCTGCGTATATATCATGCATTTATGGCATACCTAAAATTTTCTTAAATTTTTTGATATTTCTAAACGACAGGTTCATCTTTAAGATTTTTTTTGTCACAGATGTATTGAATATCCAATATATTTTTTTCCTCATGATAAAAGTGAAAGTGGAGAGTGAAAAAGTTGGCTTAAAGCTCAACATTCAGAAAACGAAGACCATGGCATCCAGTCCCACCACTTCATGGGAAATAGATGGGGAAACAGTGGAAACAGTGTCAAACTTTATTTTTCTGGGCTCCAAAATCACTGCAGATGGTGACTGCAGCCATGAAATTAAAAAACGCTTACTCCTTGGAAGGAAAGTTATGACCAACCTAGATAGCATATTCAAAAGCAGAGACATTACTTTGCCAACAAAGGTTCGTCTAGTCAAGGCTATGGTTTTTCCTGTGGTCATGTATGGATGTGAGAGTTGGACTGTGAAGAAGGCTGAGCGCCGAAGAATTGATGCTTTTGAACTGTGGTGTTGGAGAAGACACTTGAGAGTCCCTTAGACTGCGAGGAGATCCAACCAGTCCATTCTGAAGGAGATCAGCCCTGGGATTTCTTTGGACAGAATGATGCTAAAGCTAAAACTCCAGTACTTTGGCCACCTCATGCAAAGAGTTGACTCATTGGAAAAGACTCTGATGCTGGGAGGGATTGGGAGCAGGAGGAGAAGGAGATGACAGAGGATGAGATGGCTGGATGGCATCACTGACTCGATGGACATGAGTCTGGGTGAACTCCGGGAGTTGGTGATGGACAGGGAGGCCTGGTGTGCTGCAATTCATGGGGTCCCAAAGAGTCGGACACGACTGAGCGACTGATCTGATCTGATCTGATCTGATGCATAAATATACACATGCAGTAAATTTGTGTTTTTCAAAAGTCCACTGTATTATTATCTCACTTAGCTTTTTTGCTCACTGATGGCTAAGATGGAAAAGAATCTGCCCACAAAGCTAGAGACCCTAGTTTGATCCCTGGATCAGGAACATCCGCTGAAGAAGGGAATGGCGATCTACTTCAGTATTCTTGCCTGGAAAATTCCATGGACAGAGTAGCCTGGTGGTCTGTAGCCTATGAGTTCACAAAGAGTAAGACAGAGCTGAGCAACTCACACTTTTACTCCACTCCAATCTTTTAACCACTATGCTTAATAGATTCAACATAAAGTCAGAGGAGACTATAAATCTTTTATCTCATTGATCCACAATTAAAGGTATTTTTTTGAAGTCTCATATGATTACTCTATTGCTGTAAAATTTTCTTTTTAGATCTGTTAATATATGCTTTATGTATTTAGATGCTTCTATGTTGAGTTAATAAACATCTACAAATGTTATATCTTCTTACTGAATTGACCACCTTATCCTTATGTGGTGCCCATCTTTTTCTTTTATTATCATTTTTGTTTCAAAGTCTACTTTGTCTAATACAAGTGAAGCTTTCTTTTGGTGTCTGTTTGCATGAAATATTCTTTAGTTTTCAGTGTGTATCCTTACATCTGAAACAACTCTCTCATAGGCAGTATATAGATGAGTATTGCTTTTTATTCATTCAGCCACTTTATGTCTTTTAAATGGAGAATTTTGTGCATTTTCATAGAAAGTGATTACTGAAAGTTATATATTTTTACCATTTTATTGATTTTTGGTTCATTTCAGTGTATCTGTTTCTTTTCTTCTTTTGCTCTCTATCCTTGTGGTTTGATGATTTTGAGTGTTATGCTTAGATTCCAGTCTCATTATTTTCTATGCATCCATCAAAGATTTTTGCTTTGTGCTTACCGTGAGGGTTACTTATATCAGCCTATATGTGTATATAAATATACAAATACTTGAGTCTATTTTAAATTGATAGCAAGATACTAAACTTTCTTCATTAAATTCTTTTTCATCTTATTTCCTGCTTTCTGCTTATGATGCTTTTTTAAAAAAATTAATTTCACATACAAAATGTTACACAATTAATGTATAAAACTTGGTGAACTTGGAGATAAATATGTGTGTGTATATATATATATATATATATATATATATACACACACCATAAAACCATTACCACAATCTATGCTGTAATCCTATTCATCACTTCTAAAAGTTCCCACTGCCCTCTTCTCTATTATTATTACTATTGTGGTTATTTTGTCCTAAGGACACAGAACATAAGATTTAACTACATCACAAATTTTTAAGTATATGATGCAATATCATTAATTATATGAGTTGTGCTGTACAGAGGGTCATTAGAATTTATTCATCTTCTATAATTGCGAATGTATACACTGACTAATACCTCCTTATTTTCCCTCATTTGGCAACCATCATTCTACTCTTCTATGATTTTGATGAGTTCAGACTCATCACATAAGTGGTATCATGGAGTATTTATCTTTCTGTGTCTAGCTTAATGCCCTAGACACTTAGTATAACATCTTTCAGTTTTATTTATGTTGTCCTGAATGGCAATATTCCCTTGCTTTTTAAAGGATACATACTATCTCATTGTTTGCATATGATATATTTTCTTCATTCATTCACCCATCAATGGACATTTAGATTGTTTCTTTGCCTTAACTATTCTGAATAATGCTGCAGTGAGCAAGAGGTATTTATTCAAGTGTAAGTATTTATTCAAGACCCTGATTTCAATTTCTTTAGATATATAGTGTAAGGGATTTGTTTCTCCACATCCTTGTCAACAATTGTTACCCTTTGGATTTTTGTTAGTAACCATCCAATTAAAGATGATATTTTCTTGTGATGGTTTTGATTTGCATTTCCCTGATGATTTTAAATACCTCTCATAATCCAGTTAGCCTTTCTTAGTCCTTCTTGGAGATGGTCTATTCAGTTTCTTTGCATTTTTTGAAAATCACATTGTTTATGGCTATGGAACTGTATGAGTCCCTTATATAATTTGAATATTTGCCCTTTATAAGACATTGAGTTTGAAAATGTTTTCCTCCATCTTTCAGGTTTCCTTCTCATTGTAATGATTGCTTTCTGTGCTGTGATGAAGATTTTTGCCTTGAAATAGTTCTACTTGACCATTTTTAGTTTATGTTTTTGATGTCATAATAAGCAAAATCATTGCCAGTACCAATACCATGAATCTTTTAATCTATGTTTTCTTCTAGGAGTTTAAATTTACAGCTTACATTTATGACTTTAATTCATTTTGAATTGACTTGTATATAGTGTAAGATAATCCAATTTCATTTTTTGCATGTGGATATCAGTTTTCTCAGCACCAGTTTTTAAAGAGACTATCCATGATTATTTTATTTTGTTGGCACTCTTGTCAAAGATTATTTGACTATATACATATGAAATTGTTTTGGGTTTCTCTACTCTTTTCCATTGACCTGCATATCAGTTTTAATGCCAGTGTTTTACTGTTTCAATTATTGTAGCTTAGTAATAAAATTTAAAATCACAAATGTGATGACTCCAACTTCATTCTCTTTTCTAAAGTTTGCTTTGGCTATTAGGGATCTTTTGTGATTTCATGTGCATCTTAAAGTGCTTTTTTTTTTTTCTATTGGTATAAAAAGTGCCACTGAGATTTTGATAAAAATTACGCTGAATGTGTAGATCACTTTGGGAAATATGTACATTTTAACATTACAAATTTCTAATTTATGAGCATTGACTGTCTTTGTATTTATATACTTGTTTCAATTTCTTTTGTCAATATTTTATATTTTTCAGTATAGAAATTTTCACCTCCTTTTTTAAGGTTATTTCTAAACATTTACTATTTTTGATGATGTCGTAAGTGGAACTGATTCTTTAATAGCTAAGTTTTTAAAGTTGGAATTGAATATTAAATATTTATTTTTTTGTTACATAAGAATTCAAAGATGTAAATTTTGTAAGTAGCATGTGAGTTGTATATCACATATTTTGATGCATTGTATTATTAGTATCATTCAATCATATATTTTTGACACATCTTGAGTGATTTTTCTTTGACCTGTGTGAAATTTGCCAGTGTGCCAATTAATTGTCAGATATGTGGAACTCCTTATAGATTATTGGTTCTATTGCTTGCTAATTTAATTTACAGTGATTAGGTAGATAATTGTATTTGTATTTTACTGAGATTTTTTTAATAGCTTTTCACAGGGTCTGTTATGTTGTATATTCTTTCAGGATCTTATGAATTCAAAAAGAACATGTTCTACAATTATTTCACAGCTGTAATATATGTCATTAGATCAGATTTGTTGACATAATTATTTAGATTGCTTTTTTTTTTGTTTAGTTGTATTATCAAGTACTGAAAGTAGGGTACTATGAAATTGTTTGTTTTACCCTTTAATTCTGTCAGTTTTGGCTTCAAGAATTTTAAAACACTTTTATTAAGGGCCCAAATATCTGTGAATGTTACCATCTCTTGATGAACAAATATCTTATCCAGCAATTTCACTTTATCTCAACTTTGTCCAGAACTCTATTTTGTTTGATCTAAAAACACACTCTAAGTTTATCATGCTTATATATTTTTAAACTCTTTTATTTTCAATTGGTCTGGATTTTTATGTTTAAAGTGAATCTCTTGCTAATGGAAGGAAGTTGAGTTTTTCTTTTTGTCCATTGCAACAGTCATTGCCATGTACTTGGAATATAAACTAATTGGAATAGAAATTCATAGCATATTTAATTCAATTATTGATATGGCTGGGATATTTATACCATTATGCAAATTATTCACTATTTGCCATGCATAGTATTTTTTCTTTCTATGTCCCTCCTTTCCTGCCAACATATTCGTTAAAGTATTATTTATGTGTTTAATGTATAGTATTCATAAATTTCCCAGTATTATTTTTATTTTATGTTAATATCTTGTTGGTTCTCTCAAATTTAAATATATGTTCTTGATTTCTTACCCAGAAAGAACTGGTGTGGCAATCTTATTATCAGAAAATAGACTTTAAAGTAAGAAAATACTAATACAGATAAAGGATATTTTAAAATTAAAAGAGGACTGATTCATCAGGAAGATACAAAAAATATTTTTAAAAATACTTCTAAAGATGGAGCCAAAACATGAAGCAAAAACTGTAAACACTGAAAAATAGAATAGCTTATTCAACAATAGGACTTCCCAGGTAGCTCAGTGGATAAAGAATCTGCCTGAAAAGCAAGGAACACAGGAGATACAGTTCAATCCTTGGGGTTGGGAAGATCCCCTGGAGGAAAGCATGGCAACCCATTTCAGTAGTCTTGCCTGGAGAATCCTATGAACAGGGAAGCCTGGCAGGTTATAGTCCATAGGGTCACAAAGACTCAGACATGACTGAAACAACAACATGCAAGCATGCAATTCAAGAATAATGGACTTTCCAGGTGGCTCAAGTGGTAAAAAATCTGTCAATGCAGAAGATGCAGGAGATGCAGGTTTGATCCTTGGATTGGGAAGATCTCTTGAAGTAGAAAATGGCAATCTGCTCCAGTATTCTTGCCTGGAACATTCTATGGACAGAGGAGTTGGCAGGCTATAGCCCATGGGGTCATAATGAGCCAGATGCAACTGAGTGATTGAGCACACATGAATTCAACAATAATAGTTGGGGTTTTAACCATCCCATTTTTCATTTATGGTCAAATACCTAGGCTGCAGAGTAATACAGAAACAGAAAATTTCAACAACACTACAAATTGCGTAACTTAATGGACATCTACTAACTGTTTCACAAACAGCATATGACACATTCTTCTCAGTTACAAGTGAATATTCTCCAGGACAAACCATATGATTTGCCACAAATCAAGCTTCAACAAGTGTAAAGAATTTAAATAATACAAAGTATCTCCTCTGACAACAATCTGGTTAAATTAGAAATCAATACTAGAAGAAAATTTGAATATTTCACTTATATCAGAAACTTAAACAATGTATTTCTAAATAACCAGTGGAGCAAGAAATAAATCACAAGAAACAAAGTATAACATATATCAAGATGAAATAAAACAAACAAACAAAAATAACATACCAAATCTTATTACATGTAGCTGAAAGCAGTACTAAATGGAAATTTAAAGCTGCAAACTCCCATATTATGGTAGAATACTGATTCTAAATTATTAAACTAAACCTTTCCTTTTAAAATTATAAATAGAGGGGAAATTAAACCCAGAAAATACAAGGAAAAAAATAATAAATATTAAAGTAGATATAAAGAAAATGAAAAATAGGAAAATAGAAATACTGAATGAGACCAAGTGATTATTCTCAGGAGAAAAGTCAATCAATATAATAAAATATTAGTTAAGCTGTCTGAAAAAAAGGCATATGCAGATAAAATCAGAAATGAAAGTAAGGAAATGACATACTAATAGTATTAGAAATGTTTAAAGGATTATAAAAGTATAGTATTTGCAGTGGTTCAACAAATTAGATAATTCAGATGAAATGAAAAAAAATTCCTAGAAACACATAAATTACAAAAACTGACCAAGAAGAAATAGAAAATTTCAACAGTCCTACAATAAGAGATTAAACACTAATTTAGAAAATTACCAATAAATTAAAGTCCAGAACCAGATGGCTTCATTCTTGAATTCTACCAAATAATTAAAGAATAATTAGTCATACTCTAAAAATTCCTAAGGAAATGGAAACCCACTCCAGTGTTCTTGCCTGGAGAATCCCAGGGACAGAGGAGCCTAGTGGGCTGCCGTCTATGGGGTCGCACAGAGTCGGACACGACTGAAGTGACTTAGCAGCAGCAGCAGCAGCAAAAATTCCTAAAGATATAAAGAGAACATATCTCAACGCATTTTATGAAGCCAATGTTACCTTGATAACAAAGCCAGAAAAAGAATCACAAAAATAAATATAAGTACTTTTTATGAATACAGACCAAACAACAACAACAACAACAAGCAACTAGCAAACTGAAACTGATGGTTTATTAAAAGGGCTACACATGACAAAATGTGATTTATGTCAGGAACACAGTTGCTTCATAAAAAGAAAATCAATAACCACACTAAGAGAAAAAGTGTGGGGGTGGGAGGAAACCTGATCATTACAATACATGCCCAAAATAATTTGAAAAATGTCAACAGTATTTCATAACTACAACACACAGCATACTAGGAATAGAAGGACACTTCCTTAACATGATAAATGGTCCACGTGAAAAGCCCACTGCCAGCATTATTTTTAATGGTGAAAGACTAAACACTTTAACCTTGTGATCTGACACTGCTCTCATGACTGCTATTCATTGTTCTGTGAAGAAAGCTGAGTGCCGAAGAACTGATGTTTTGAACTGTGATGTTGGAGAAAACTCTTGAGAGTCCCTTGGATTGCAAGGAGATCCAACCAGTCCATTCTGAAGGAGATGAGCCCTGGGATTTCTTTGAAGGGAATGATGCTGAAGCTGAAACTCCAGTCCTTTGGCCACCTCAGGTGAAGAGTTGACTCATTGGAAAAGACTCTGATGCTGGGAGGGATTGGGGGCAGGAGGAGGAGGGGACGACAGAGGATGAGATGGCTGGATGGCATCACTGACTCGATGGACGTGAGTCTGAGTTAACTCTGGGAGTTGGTGATGGACAGGGAGGCCTGGCGTGCTGCAATTCATGGGGTTGCAAAGAGTAGGACACGACTGAGCAACTAAACTGAACTGAACTGAACTGATTCATTGTTCCAAAGTCTTAGCTAGAGAGATTAAGGAAGAAAAATATATAAGGCATCCAAATGGAAAAAGATTAAGTAAAACTGTCTCTACTTACAAGCGACATGATTATATATACTGAAAATCTCAGATAAACATGAAAAAACTACCAGTGCTAATAAACAAATTGAGCGAAGCTTGATGTTACAAGATCAGTGTACAAAAATCACTTGTATTTCACTCCAGTGAAAAATCTGGGAAGGAAATTAAGAAGACAATTTTACTGACAATAGTGTTATGTAGGAAGTTAGACATGAACAATGAAGGATGACCTAGACAAAATGGATGCAAGATCATCTGTAAACCCCACTTCAGACATGCCCAAAGTAGCCCAAGAGAGCTCACGTACTTCATACAAAAATTATGACAGAGATTTTTTCCATCTCCTTCATACATACCTTAGGCACACAGTGGATACAAATGAACCACAGGGGCTTTTCCAGCTCTAAACACCTGCACCCTTGATGCAGAGCTATGTCCTCAAGTGACTTTAGGCAGCTAGTAATCCATTAATAATAGTAGTAATAATAATAATCCAAGTATATATTGTCACCCTGCTTATTTAACTTACATGCAGAGTACATCATGAGCAAGGCTGGGCTAGATGAAGCACAAGCTGGAATAAATTTTGGCAGGAGAAATATCAATAACCTCAGATATGCAGATGACACCACCCTATGGCAGAAAGTGAAGAAGAACTAAATAGCCTCTTGATGAAAGTGAAAGAGGAGAGTGAAGAAGTTGGCTTACAGCTCAACACTGAGGAAACTAAGATCATGGCATCCGGTCCCATCGCTTCATGGCAAATAAATGGAGAAACAATGGAAACAGTGGATGACTTTATTTTGGGGGGCTCCAAAATCACTGCAGATGGTGATTGCAGCCATGAAATTAAAAGACATTTACTCCTTGGAAGGAAAGTTATGGCCAACCTAGATAGCATATTAAAAAGCAGAGACATTACTTTGCCAACAAAGGTCCGTCTAGTCAAGGCTATGATTTTTCCAGTAGTCATGTATGGATTTGAGAGTTGGACTATAAAGAAAGCTGAGCACCTAAGAATTGATGCTTTTGAACTGTGATGTTGGAGAAGACTCTTGAGAGTCTTCTTGAACTTCAAGGAGATCCAACCAGTCCATCCTAAAGGAGATCAGTCTTGGGTGTTTACTGGAAGGACTGATATTGAAGCTGAAACTCCAATATTTTGGCCACCTGATGTGAAGAGCTGACTCATTTGAAAAGACCCTGATGCTGGGAAAGTTGAAGGTGGGAGGAGAAGGGGACGACAGAGGATGGATGGTTGGATGGCATCACAGACTCAATGGATATGGGTTTGGGTAAACTCCAGGAGATAGTGAAGAGCAGGGAGGCCTGGCATGTTGCAGTCCATGGGCTCGCAAAGAGTCGGACACGACTGAGTGGCTGAACTGAACTGAATCCATTGAGGGTTCATAAATATTATATACATACATACATCTGAATATAACAGACTAAATTATGGGAAGGACATGTCCAGTAGAGCCTGTTGTTATGTAACTGGCAAATGTCAATTAAAACTTTCAGTTCATGCCCACTTAGATGAATATGTAAAAGCCCTATTTTGCATGTGCCCAGACACGCCCCATTCCCTGATTGGTCTTGAGAATATGCCTATTTGCATTTGTCAAAAGGCAGAACCAGGAGTAGGAGACAAGGAGCATTAAAAGAGAAACCAACAGGTATCATACCTCTCCTTGGGGTCCACATCTTGGGAGTGTACTATCCACTGACTGTTTTATTAATAAAAGATCTATCTTCTTGAGCTGTAATTCAGCTGTAACCAGTCTCTTGTTTTGAATCATTTCTATGAAAGAGACGGGAGCGAAGAAATCCTATATATTTGAGCTGTAACTAATCCATAATTGCAAATCTTTGTTGCAACAAGACAAGAACCAAGGGAGAGAAATAAACTGACCTGACAATAGCACCTAAAGGAATAAAATTCCTATTAATAAATTTAAGTAAGAAGGAAACACCTGCCATTGAATACCACAAAACATTGATGAAATAAATAAAAAAATCCTACATATATGGAAAGGCATCTCATGTTCATGTACAGGAGACTCAGAGTACTAAGATGGCAATATTCCTAAAACAGGCTACAGATCAATCCATTTTAATCACAATTTTAGGTGTTTTTTTTTTTTTTTTTTTTTTTCCCAAAAGACAAAACATGATCCTAAAATGTACACGAAACTCCAAGGGACCTAAAATAACCAAAATTATATTTAAAAAATGAAAGTAAGGCAACAGCATACACATTTCTTATTTTCAAAACTTGCTACAAGTTTAAGTAATTAATAAGTTCTGGTACTAACATAAAATACAAACATAAGCATAGACATATTAACAAATGGAATAGAATAAAGCACCCAAAAAATTAACCCAATTATTTGTGAACAAATGATTTTCAGCAATGGTGCTGAAACTAGTCAACAGGAAAAAGATAGTGTTTTCAACAAATAATTTTAAAATAATTTGATAACAATAAACAAACAAACAAACAAAAAGTTAGACACCTACTTCTCTCCATACGCAAACAAAAGAAAATGAAAACAATAGCAAAATTAAAAAAAAACCCACCTTAAAATAGGTTAATAACTTAAACATGAGCTAAAATTATTAAATTCAGAAGAAAATGTGGAGATAAATCCTTTTAACATTAGATTTGACAATGAATTTTATTATTTGACATGAAAAGTATGAATATATTATACAGAGTGAAGTAAGCCAGAAAGAAAAACACCAATACAGTATACTAACGCATATATATGGAATTTAGAAAGATGGTAACAATAACCCTGTGTACGAGACAGCAGAAGAGACACTGATGTATAGAACAGTCTTATGGACTCTGTGGGAGAGGGAGAGGGTGGGAAGATTTGGGAGAATGGCATTGAAACATGTAAAATATCATGTATGAAACGAGTTGCCAGTCCAGGTTCGATGCACGATACTGGATGCTTGGGGCTGGTGCACTGGGACGACCCAGAGGGATGATACGGGGAGGGAGGAGGGAGGAGGGTTCAGGATGGGGAACACATGTATACCTGTGGCGGATTCATTTTCATATTTGGCAAAACTAATACAATTATGTAAAGTTTAAAAATAAAAAAAATAAAATAAAAGCGGGGCACATTATCCCATTTAAAAAATAAATAAAATTGCACTTCATAAACATTTTTTAAAATATGTATCAAAAGATATTATCAAGTTCAGAAAGAAAAACACCAATGCAGTATACTAACTCATATATATGGAATTTAGAAAGATGTTAACGATAATCCTGTATGCAAGACAGCAAAGGAGACACAGATGTATAGAACACTCTTTTGAACTCTGTGGGAGAGGAAGAGGGTGGGATGATTTGGGGGAATGGCATTGAAACTTGTATAATATCATATATGAAAGGAACCGCCAGTCCAGGTTTGATGCATGATACTGGATGCTTGGGACTGGTGCACTGGGATGACCCAGAGATGGTACGGGGAGGGAGAGGGGAGAGGGGGTCGGGATAGGGAACACGTGTATACCTGTGGCAGATTCATGTCGATGTATGGCAAAACCAATACAATATTGTAAAGTAATCAACCTCCAATTAAAATAAATAAATTTATATTAAAAAAAAAGAATATGAAGACATAAATTCTAGAATGGGAGACAATATTTCCAAATCATATATCTGATAAATGTTTAACACCCAGAATACACAAAGAACTGTTACAAGTTGACAACTAAAAAGACCAAAACAAGAAAGAAAGAAAAAAAAAACAATTAAAATTAGGCAAAGAACTTAGACATTTCTTCAAAGAAGACATAAAAATGGCCAACAGGCACGGGAAAAAACTGACATCATTGGCCATGAAAGATTCATCATCAAATCACAAATATCATAGTTTCCCTTTGTCAGAAGAAAATGCAACTTTTAAATTCATATTTTGTGTTCAAAACCAGAGTGTAGTATTTATATTTTACTAATATAATACTTTTTTTTTTAAAAGAATTGCAGTATCTAGCACTTTACTCTTAATAATAATATATCATTATGCAGCTGAACTTTTCAGTTCTGGTACTATTATCCCCTTCAAAAGAGGGGGACAAACTTCATTAAACTGGCTATAAAACATAAGCAAAATACTAAAATAGTACTACTTATAGTAAAACCCCTGGAGAAGAAAATGGAAACGCCCTCCAGTATTCTTGCCTGGAAAATCCAATGGACAGAGGAGTCTGTCAGGCTATAGTCCACAGGGTCACAAAGAGTCAGACATGACTTAGAGACTGAGCATGCATACACATAAATAAAACACTATTTTTGTGTGACTAAATTTCACACAGTGGTTCAATATATAGTGTATAACATATATGTTACTCAGGTTTAGTAGAGTTACTGATAAAATAAGTATAGAAATTTTCATACATAATAAAATAATCTAGAACTGCAGTTAGGTTTATTTACCGAATCAGTTCAGTTGCTCAGCCATGTCTGACTCTTTGCAAGCCCATGAACTGCAGCATGCCAGGCCTCCTGTCCATCACCAACTTCTGGAGTTTACCAAAACTCATGCCCATTCAGTTGGTGATGCCATGTAACCATCTCATCCTCTGTCATCCCCTTCTCCTCCTGCCTTCAATCTTTCCCATCATCAGGGTCTTTTCAAATGAGTCAGCTCTTCACATCAGGTGGCCAAAATATTGGAGTTTCAGCTTCAATATCAGTCTTTCCAATGAACACCCAGGACTGATCTCCTTTAGGATGGACTTGTTGGATCTCCTTGAAGTTCAAGAAGACTCTCAAGAGTCTTCTCCAACACCACAGTTCAAAAGCATCAATTCTTTGGCACTCAGCATTCTTTATAGTCCAATTCTCACATCCATAAATGACTACTAGAAAAACCATAGCCTTGACTAGACAGACCTTTATTGACAAAGTAATGTTTCTGCTTTTTAATATGCTATCTAGGTTGGCCATAACTTTCCTTCCAAGGAGTAAATGTCTTTTAATTTCATGGCTGCAATCACCATCTGTGGTGATTTTGGAGCCACAAAAAATAAAGTCAGCTATTGTTTCCCCATCTATTTGCCATGAAGTGATGGGACTGGATGCCATGATCTTAGTTTTCTGAATGTTGAGCTTTAAGCCAACTTTTTCACTCTCCTCTTTCACTTTTGTCAAGAGGCTCTTTGGTTCTTCTTCACTTTCTGCCTAAGGGTGGTGTCATCTGCATATCTGAGGTTCTTGATATTTCTCCTGGCAATCTTGATTCCAGCTTGTGCTTCTTCCAGCCCCGCATTTCTCATGATGTATTCTGCATATAAGTTAAATAAGCAGAGTGACAATATACAGCCTTGATGTACTCGTTTTCCTATTTGGAACCAGTCTGTTGTTCCATGTCCATTTTTAACTGTTGCTTCCTGACCTGCATACAGGTTTCTCAAGAGGCAGGTCAGGTGGTCTGGTATTCCCATCTCTTTCAGAATTTACCACAGTTTATTGTGATCCATAGAGTCAAAGGCAGATAGTTGAATACAAATTATAATAAACTGTAGAAATTATTACAGTTGTTGTCCTTTAGAATTAAGAAAACTAGAGGTAGCAGAAATATACTTTATATGTTTATTGTATCATTTTTGCAAGATTCCTTTTCAATCCATTATTTAGAAAATTTAGGAACTAATTAAGCACCATATTAAAATTGCTTTTCTCTTTTCATCATAAAAGGACACATGAATTGCACTGTAAGAATTACATTGTAATTTAGCTATAATGTTTATTTCAACTTAACTGACACAAGTTTTTTCCTGAATTCTACATGAAGCTAGGGAGGAAATAGGTTAAAATTTAACATATTCTATGTTTCAGGAACTGAATGCTATTGCCTCAGTTGTCGTTGATCTATGACATTGATATCCTTAACAGAGTCATCATGTATACTTTGAACTCATCTGTTTATTTTGTGATATATTTAAGGCAAGATGGACCTAAATAGAGTTATTTTTACTGTATAAGTTATAACTGTTCAAAGAAAAAAAAATAGAAACCCAGATCAACCTACCTTTAAGAAATAAAATAATTTTCATGTACAACCAGAAAGTCCAAATGTTGTTTTGGCTTCAGGAACAATTGGATCCAGGGACTGAAATAATTTTATGAGGAATCAATCTTTCTTAATTTTATGACTCTGCTTACCTACCTTTGGCATGATTCCCAGACACATTCTTTGCAAATACTCTTGTTATCTATAGCCATCAGCAGGATTCCACCTTTGTATTTTGGCAACTTCAGTGGAAAAGTCAACTTTTTAAATATTTCCCGTAATCGTCCTAAAGATTCTCCTTGGCTTGATTGATTTGTAGCTGTACCTTATCCTAGCACCGATCACTATAGCCAACCACTTTGTACTCTGATGGACCAGGTCTGCATCTTGTGCCCCATGAATTTGGATGTGAGTCAACCATAAGAGTAGCCATATACTGAGAGGAAGGAGGAAAGATTCACCAGGGGGATATTACAGAGACTTCACCAGAGGAAAGGTGGAAAAATGTTAGGCTAAAAACACACATATCCATATAATTTAATAATAAATATTATACATTTTATGTAACTGAAAAACTGTACATTCATGTGTTAGCCACTAGATGTTGATAGGATTATAAATTAACTTCTGCACATACACAGTGAAAAATACGTTTTATAAGTAACATGCTTTTCTACAGAAACACATCCCAAGTTCAACAGGAGCTATATTCCCATCTTAGAAGAGTTTTGTCCAACTGGAATCAGCAGTTTGATTTCTGTCAATTATTCATATAGAATAGTGGGTGCACATTTTGAAGATTTGTTTAATACTTTTATTTGTATGGTAAATGGTAATAAGGATCAACTAGCAGCCATTGTAGAATTACTACTGAAGAAACTAATGAGGTAGCAAATTGCATATTAGTACCCAGAGACATGTATTTTTAAGATGTCAACATATTACTTATTACAAAACCAAATTATGGTTACTATTGCCTATAAAATAAGGAAAATGGAAGGAAGGTGTTGACAGTCTTTAATGTTAAACCGTGTTATAATCTAAAATATTGTCTTATTACTCAAATTTCAATGATATATATCCTTATTTTTAAAATGTATTTGTTTTAATTTTATTTTTATATAAATATTAATACAAAATCAAAATTTTAAGATTTACCAATAAAACAGTAGTTTTATCTAGCATGCTAGCTATCCTAGCATAGGTTAAGAAGTAAACCTGAGTAAAGTATAGCAAAATTGGTTTTCAAAAGTCTCACAATCCACTAATATTTATCAACAAAACATCACTGAAAACTATTATGCAATTTAAAATGTTTAATAATTGATATATTATGCACTACTGAGGAAACATATGTGAGTAGGAAATGATTCTGTAGTTGGTTGGGTAGAGGAAACAGTATGAATAAATAATGTTTGAATAATTTTTGTAACATAAATGGAAATATGCCAGGAGGAAGGGGAGCATTACAAGATGAAGGAATATTTTGAAAGATTGCATAGACGTATGCAGGAATATGGCATTTCACTGGATTATGAAATATCTATTGTTTTGAAGGAGTCACTCATGAAATTTCTGGGAAAGGAAGCTTGTGCTGATATTCATGTATAATGATCTAAGTGAAAGTCGCTCAGTCATGTCTGATTCTTTGCTACCCCCTGAACTCTAGCCTGCCAGGTTCCTCTGTCCATGGAATTCTCCAGGCCAGAATACTGGAGTGGTTAGCTGTTCCCTTTTCCAGGGGAAATTCCCAATCTAGGAATGGAACCCAGCTCTCCTGCATTATAGGTGGATTCTTTGTGGAGAAGGCATGGCTACCCACTACAGTACTCTTGCCTGGAAAATCCCATGGATGGAGGAGCCTGGTAGGCTGCAGTCCATGGGGTCTCTAAGAGTCAGACAGGACTGAGCGACTTCACTTTCACTTTTCACTTTCATGCATTGGAGAAGGAAATGACAACCCACTCCAGTGTTCTTGCCTGGAGAATCCCAGGGATGGGGGAGCCTGGTGGGCTGCCGTCTATGGGGTCTCACGGAGTCGGACATGACTGAAGCAACTTAGCAGCAGCAGCAGCTTTACTATCTGAACCACCAGGGAAGCCAATAACAATCTAAGGAGCTTGATTTTTTATCATGTACAAAATCAGTCCTCAAACATTTTGGCTTCAAGAACTCTTGTCACGCAAAAACAAACTTGTTGACTCCAAAGATATTTAGTCTATCTAGTTGGGTATTTAAGATATGTAGTTTCTGTAGTGAAAATTAAAATTGTAAAAATGTTAAAGTAATAAGTTATTATTATTTAACTGAATCATGCAGATTTTAAATGCATTGACATTTCCATTTAGAGCAAAAATTAGTATCGTTAACAATCATGTCTGTAAAGTTTGTAAGCATTTAGAAGCTGTGACAGATACAAGTTTTTAAAAACTCTAATTTTCATTTAAAGCATGCATGTTAATATTGATGTCAGATAGTGTCATTTGCTTTCCTTGGCGTGACTATCTTAGATCATTTTTGGAAAAAAAAGATGTCTACAAAATACCCAAGTATGCATAGTTTCACTGTTCTTTTTTTTGGTAATGAAGTTCAATGAAAGTGCAGGAAATTCAGCTCATACTACAATCACTGTATGTTTTCCTCAAAACAACTATTACATGATATAACTGAAGCTATTTGTGTTTACTTCCCATTTTCCATGCAGTGTAATGAAAACAGATGTACTCAGGGTTGAGATTTAATGCAATTAACAGTTTCTACTAACTTACCAAGGGTGTTCTTAAATGAACCTGTGCAACAGTTATTAGAAAAAAAGAAAGAGTGTGTGGCAGTGAAAAATATATGGCTCCTAGAGTACTCTAGTTCTGTCAGCTTGATTTCATGCCAAAGTGCAGGCAGTTTTACCCAACATTACTTTGCAAAAATAGTGGAAAATATCAATACAATGGAAAGGTGTGATCACTTTTAATATTATTATGAACAAGTTTTTGACCCTGTAAATCCCTTAAAAGTGTCCTAGGGATGTCCAGCATCTGTAGAACACTTTGAGAACTGTTGTCATAAGTAATGAGAAGTAAAGCAAAGTTCAAAGTTTATATTTAAAATTTTCAAATATCTAGGAGATTTAGTACTTGCATGTTTCTCAATTTTTGCTGAATATGATGACTTTGCTATGTTTGAGTTCCAGAAATATAGTTGGCTTCATATTCTGAATGGAAAGTGTTAGTGAGAAGTAAATTACAGTTTTTTTTTTCTTTTTTTAATATAAATTTATTTATTTTAATTGGAGGCTAATTACTTTACAATATTCTATTGGTTTTGCCATACATCAACATGAATCCACCACGGGTGTACACGTGTTCAATACAACATTATTCAATAGGCAAGCAATAAGAGACTGGAACGAACCACAATGTCAATGAAAAAAACCAAAGAACGTGATTAGTTTAGAAGTTAATAAAAATAAATTTGAAATTGATTAAATGAATGGATTGAGCCAAAATAGAGTGTTCATTAATGCTTCAGATGTCACATTTGATTGACAAAGTGAGTAATGGTGACATTACTCAAGATGGAGCTGGCTGGCTAAATGTGTATTTAGTTAAGTTTGAGACAATAATATCATGCATTTCACATATTTTTGAAAATATGTCAACATTATGGTACCTATCATAATGAGAGTTAACAAACAAATAATGAGATTTTAATAAATAAGAAATATGTTTGGGAAAGCAAAGGACCCTATAAAAACAGACTGAGGCATCAGTTATACAGATGAATTTATGAGAAGTAGCTATGAGAACTGTTTCTCTAGTTGTGCATGTCATAGCTCTAGTGCCTGAAGCCTTCATTTATTATCTAGTACTCAACACAGTACGTGGTAGAGAGTAGGTGCTTAAAAATGGATGGGGACATCAGTGAATCAATGAAAATCGTCAAGTGACAAAGCCAAGAACAGAAATCCAGAGACAATAACATTTTTTGAGAGAGCGGAATGATTATATAAAAATAAATGGCAATAGTGCTAAGTCAGAGGTAGACTGAATAGTACAATATAATCTCTTAAAAACTTGATTCAAAGAAATATTTAATAATTTAATAAATAATGGAGACAGAATTACAAATGAAAGATGAAAGGATTATATGCAACTGTTGAGATAATTAGAATTTAAAATAATTAATTGTACACAGCATAAAACATATAGTGATAATATTAACAGCAATCTAGTAGAAGAAAGTAATTGTAAGCATTTACATATAGTTAAGCAAGGAGTTTCTAAGCATGGAAAAAAGTAGAAAAGCCAATAAGAAAATGATGATAAATTTTACAAAATAAAAATGTACAAGATTTAAGACAAAATAAGACAGAATATATTTAAGATATAATTTCCCTTTACCCATTCCTACTTTCATGCTCAGAACCCCGGAAAGAGTGAAAAAATATATAAGGTTGTGCTACAAGAAAGAGTAATTTTCCCAGTTTCCATATTGGAAAAGTAACATCTATTTTATGTTTATTTAAAATCATATTGTTCTAAACATTTTATATTTATTTTCTTGTTAAATATTAGTTTGTTGAAAGAAAAACAGAAAGCTATTTTGATAGCAAGATTTGAAGTCAAATCTTTGTTAGTAAACATATTTGAATGAAAGCTCAAGGAGACAAATTTTTCCTGTCTAACTGAAAAAATGTCAAAAATAGACCCACTCGATGTGAATGTGGTGAAAAAATGCTCCAATTTTAAACTCTTATGAGGATAATTAATGCAATTTTTCCTTATTTGTATTTTTTTGTATGCTATAGCTACAAAACAAATATTAGGACTTTATATTTATTATGGGATATAGATGATCAGAAGAATGAGGGGAATGGATAAAATTAGAATTTAGGGGAAAAAAGCCCATTTAGTCAATTAGCATTGTCAAATGCTAATTGAGAGAGGAGTGAGATTCAAGCACCTAGTATGTGCTTATTATGATATTTTCAGGGCAACTTCCAGATTACCAATGGTCTCTGTTCTTTGTGTAATAGAATAGTGTGTGCATGTGTGTGTGTGTGTGCGCACACACATGTGCTCCTGTATTTTGAAGGCCAGAGAAAGAGAGAGAGAGAGTGACAGGAAAGGAGACAGTTTACTTGAGATTGAGGGAATTAGCTCAGCCAATAAATAAAAACAAGTTCCCCACAAAGGTAAAGTTCCTGACGACCTCTTGCTTAGAAAATTCAAGGACATTCTTCTGTGCTATTCAAAGTGATGCCTGACCACCCCCCTGTCCATAACTTATCTGTTTCAGCAGTTAGCCATACTAATTTTCCTCCTGAATAATTTTGATACCATTATATTTGTACTTATTTTCACATCGGTGTTTATAATTGACTGCTTAATATTATTTCTGAGTATGTATTTGTTAAAATAATCAGCCCCATATACCTAATGAATATTAATTGAAGTAAAGGTAAATATTTGTTCAATAGAACAAATTTGACTGCCTTGATTGCTTTCATTGTGAAATAAACTGTAATATGAACCAGAGATCTATGTCCAGTAATATTAAATTTCTCCATGCTTCCTATTATTCCTCATTTTTCTTCTGCTATGTTTCTTTTCCTTCCTTACTACTTTTACAATATGAATGTCACTATGCAACATATTTGTTAGCAGTAAGGATATTAACAGGGAAGCATTTCTTTACAGGAATAATAAAATAAATACAGTTCTAATAATTCATCAACTAAAATAAAAAGTTCTCTACAGGTAATTAAAGATGATCAGCTGGATTCTTCCATCTGTTCTGGGAGCATAAATTCCCTACTCTCCAAGAAATGGTTGTTTTTCTCTTACCCCTCAAGGAGCCTGGATTTTATTGAATGAAAGACAACATTAAAAGTGTAATTTGGGAAACTTTGATAAATTTCAAATATTCCCCTTCAGTCACTTATATGTATGTTAATAATTAGATGCCTGCTTCTATTGGCACTTAAATATCTTGAGTAATGAATAAACATACAACAACAGTTTGTCAGCAAATTAGTGCAGGCTGAATATGTCCATTTTCTGTTTTTCAATATCACAAGCCTATTCCAAACCATTATCATATTTCTTCTAATGGAAACATCCAATTTTACCTTGCAGTCCCAAATCTAGAAGATAATATAAGAGAAAATCTAGGCAACCATGGGTTTTTAAGTGAGTGTTTGAATAAACAACAAAAGCACAATCCTTGGAAAAAAATGCAAATTGGACTTAATTTTGACAAGAATATCATCCAAATATAACACACTAAAAATAGGGGGAATGGGTATGAGTTATATAAGAAATTTCTATATTATATTCAAAATTTTTTGTAAATATAAATCTATTCTAAAATATTTATTTTGAAGAAATTCAGAAAAATATTTCAGAACAAAAAATCTTTATCATTTTTTGTTGAAATTATTACCTGTGCTATGTTTTAGATCAAAAGTCCATTAATATGATTTGTAAGATCCTTTAATTTATCTAATAATTTATCTAGAGATATATTCCTCATCTCGCTCTACAGCTTCTACTTGAACTGCTCACTACTTTAATGCACACCATGATTCTGCTTTCCTGTTACTCAACCTTTCATTTTCTAGCTAAGTTATTTACATATTGGGATGTTATTGAAAGTAATATGTGCCACTTCTAGACCTAGACAATAACCTTTTCTAATGTTTCTTTATTCCACTTCTGTCTTCTGGATGAATGAATGAAAATGACAGTAGCATTATTGCAAATTATCAGTTGAGGGTGATAAAGTTTTCATCAACCCAAGTCCCTGAGTAACCCTATGAAGTAAGGCCTTGATTGACTTGAAATGTTACATGCATAAACAAATTAATTTCTTCTACTATAAGTCTTGAAATGTTGAGTGTCTCTGTTATCGTAGTTTAGTCTTTCAGAACTAATACAAGAAAAAAAAAGAACTAATACAAGGTTATAGTAAATGCTACATGATGTGATAGATATAAAGTTTGTGGAATAAAGACTGGCACTAGTAAATGTTATAGAATTCATTAAAACTGTTTTAATGGTTTATATTTTTATAGTGCTAATTTTATTGAAATACAGTTGATCTATAATATTAAGTTTTTGGTGCACTGCATAATGATTTGACATTTGCAAATTTCTCTTTCTGATTACTTGTTAATGTATAAAAACACAACAGATTTAAATGTATTGATTTTTTATCTTGAAATTTTGTCAAATATATTGATGTTTTGGTAGTGCTGTTAATATTTTCTGTTTACAGGATCATGTCTTCTATAAATAGTTGAAGTTTTACTTCCTTTTGATTTAGCTTCCATTTATTTATCTCTTCAATTGTTCTTGTCTGAGTGCTGTGGCAAGGACTTCTAATACTTTGCTGAATACAATGGTGATAGTGAATGAGCATGCTTGTCTTGTTCCTACTTTTAGAGGAAATGGTTTCGGCATTTCATCATTGGCTATGACATTGCCTGTAGGTTTGTCATATATAGTCTTTTTCAATTAGTGATTCAATTTTATTATTGGTGACTTATCTGTCATATTTTGTTTTCCTTACTGATTCAATTTTGAGAAATTGTACTTTTCTAGAAATTTGCCCATTTTTTCTTCTGGGTTGTCCATTTTATTAGCACATATATATTCATGTTTCTCAGTCTCCAAATTGTGTCTGACTCTTCATGACCCCATGGACCACAGCATATCCAGCCTCCCTGTCCCCCACCATCTCATGGAGTTTGCCCAAATTTATGTCCATTGCATCAATGATGACATCCAACCATCTCATCCTCTGTCTCCCTCTTCTCCTTCTACCTTCAATCTTTCCCAGCATCAGGCACATTTCCAGTGAGTCAGCTCTTCATATCACATGTCCAAAGTAGTGGAGATTCAGCTTCAGCATCAGTCTTTACAATGAACATTCAGGGTTGATTTCCTTTAGGAATGACTGGTTTTATCTCTTTACTGTCCAAAGAACTATATATCATAGCAATCGCTTAACTTTAGAATTATCTTTTGTTGGTTGTAACTTCTCTCTCTCTCTTTTTCTTGATGAGTCTGGCTAAAGGTTTATCAATTTTGCTTATCTTTTCAAAGAACTAGCTCTTAGTTCCACTATTTTTTTTTTTTTACTGATTTTCAGTCTCTACTTCATTTTTTTTTTGCTCTGATGTTTATTTTTTCTTTCCTTCTACAAACTTTGGCTTTGTCTTTTCTTTTTCTAGTTTATTGGGGTGTAAATTTAGATTGTATAAGATTTTTCTTATTTCTTTAGGCAGGTTTGTGTAAATATAAACTTCCCTTTCAGAACTACTTTTGTGGTGTCCAATAGATTTTCAATTTCAATTTAAATTTTAAATTTCAATTTCAATTTTAAATTTTAATTTACAATAGATTTCAATTTTAATCTGCTTTCAGGTACATTTTTATGTCCTTATTGATTTTTTGGTGATCCATTGGTTTTTTAGTGGAATATTGTATAGTCCCCATATTTTTGCATTTTTTGCAGTTTATTTCTTATAGTTGGTCTCTAGTTTCATATTCTTGTGATTGGAAAAGATGCTTGACAACATTGCAATCTTCTTAAATTCATTCATACTTGTTTTTGGCCTAACATGTGGTCTCTCCCAGGGAATATTTCGTGTGACTTCACAAAGAATGTCTTTCTGCTGCTTTTGGTGGAATATTCGCTATATGTTGATTTTCTTCTGGATGATCTGTCCGCGATGTAAATGGGATGTTAAAATCCCCTAGTATTAATGTGTCACTATAGGATTCTCCTTTTATTTTTGTCAATATTTGCATTATACATTCAAGTGCCCCTATGTTGAGTGCAAAATATATTTACAATGTGTCTCTTGATTACTGTGTAATGATTTTCTTTGTCTCTTGTTACAGTCTTTAAAGTCTACTTTTTTCTGACATAGATTTTTCTATACCAGCCTTCTTTTTATTTCCCTTTGTATGAAATATATATATATATATATATTTTTTTTTTTTCTATTTCTTTACTTTCAGTCTGTGTGTGTCTTTGGATGTGAATGAGTCTCTTAAAGGCAGCACATATGTGAATCTTGTTCTTTTTGCCCGTTAAGTCTCTCTCTCTCTTTTTTTTTTTTTTGTCTTTTGATTTAAGCATTTAGTCTACTTACAGTTAATTATTGATAGATACATACTTATTGACATTTTGTTAAACATTTTCTTGCTTTTCTATTTGTTTATTGTTCTTTTCTTCTCTTTTACTCTATTCCCTACTGATTTGATGACTATCTTTAGGTTTATGTTTTAATTTCTTTCCCTTTTCTATGTGTGTATCTGTTATTGATTGTTCTTTTGTGGTTACCATGAAGTCCATATATAATTAACTATATACATACATATATGAGTATTTTAAGTTGATGATTTCTTAAATTTAATGACATACCAGTAACTCTGGAGTTTTAATTCCCCATGCCTCCACTCTTAATATTTTTTAACATAATATTTTACATCTTTTTTTGCACTTAGTATATTTCTTAAATTGCTATTGAGTATATAGAAAATTTTATTACATTTTTAAAATATATTTCTCCTATATGTTAAGTGGTTAATCTACTACCTTTACCAATCAGACTTTTGCCTGTATGTTTGTCCTTACTTATGATACTTTTCCTTTGTGATTTTTATATTTCTACTTGTGGACTCTTCTGCTTAAAGAAATCCATTTAATATTTTTTGTAAAGCAAGTTTAGTGATTATAATCTCTTAACTTTTATATATATATAAATATATATTATTAATATGTATATTTATAATACATACACATATAAACACATACATATATAAATATACACATATATATGTGTATATATATATAAATATATAAATATACACATATATGTACATATTTATATATGTATATAAATATGTACATAACTCCTTATCTTCAAATCTGGATAAGCTTGTTGGGTAGGGTATTCTTGATGGTAAGTTTTTTTTTTTTCCTTTCATCACTTTAAATACATAATTCCACTCTCTTCTAGTCTGTAAAATTTCTGCTGAAAAGTTGGCCAACAGCCATACAGAAATTCTCTTGTGTATAATTGGTTGCTTTTTCTCTTTCTTCTTTTAAAATTCTCTTTATCCTTAATTTTTTCTCACTTTTATTGCAATGTGACTTGATGTGGATCTCTTTGAGTTTTCATGTTGTTTGCAATTCTCTCTGTTTCCTAGACCTGGATATTTATCTTTTTTCCCAGGTAAGGGAAATTTTCATTATTATGTCCTCAAATAATTTCTTAACCCATTCTCTGTTCTGGGACCCCTATAGTACAAATGTTAGTATACTTGTTTGTCTTAGAGGTCTCTTAAGGTGTCTCATCTTTTGACATTCTTTTTTCAGCTTGAGTGACTTCCACTAATCTCTCTCATAGTTACTGATACATTCCTCTCTAATCTACTGTTAATTCTTTCTAGAGTATTTTTTATCTCAGTGATTGCATACTTCAGCTCTTCTTTATATTTTCTTATTTTTGTAATTCTCACTGTGTTCATACATTCTTGCTCTAAGTTTGGTAAACATCTTTGATTGTCAGCTTTAAATCTTTATCAGGTAGTTTACTTATCTCTGTTTTGTTTAGTTCTTTTTCTGAGGTTTTGTCTTTTTCCTTAATGTGTAACATATTCTTCTGTACCCTCATTTTGCCTATTTATAGTTTTTTTTTTCTTGTGTTTTAGACATGTCAGTTATGTGTCCCAAACTTGGAGTAGTCTTATATAGAAAATATCCTATGGGGCCCAGTGTATGTTTGCTTCTGACCATCAGAGCTATGTGTTGTATGAGTGCTCCTATGTGGGGCGTGGAGGATCTTCTGTTGTATCATAACTGAGCACAAGTATGCATAACTGGGCCGGGTCCAGTTTGCTGTGTGGCCTGGGAGATCTGGTGCTCTACTGGCCTACTAGTGGGTCAGATTGGATCTGATCCCAGGGTGGCTGGGTGCAGGGGCTAGGGTGGCCTGGGACTGTGATGGCCAGTTGATGGGTAGGTAATTTCCAGTTCTAATATGTTAGAGGGAGAACTTCAAAAATATTACTTGCTAAGAGCAGTGTCTTAGAGGTAAAAAAAAAAGCTCCCAAAATGACTGCTGCCAACACCTTTGTCCCCAGGAGTAATTGCAGTTGCTTCCTGCCTCTTCAGGAGGCTCTCTAAGATACGCAAGTAGATCAGTTCTGACTGAGGCTGTTTTCAAATTCCTTCCTCTGTGCTGGGACCTGAAGCATGTAAGATTGTGTTTGCACTCTTTAAAAATGGAGTCTCTCTCTCTCTCTCTCTCTGTTTTTTTTTTTTTTTTTTTTTTTTACAGTCCTCTGACTCTCCTGAATGCAAGCCCCACTGACTTTCAAAACCAGACATAAAAACTGGTGGCTCATTTTCCTGTTATAGAACCCATGCATTAAGCAGCCTAATGTGGGGTTTACAGCTCTCACTCCTTGGAAATTTGGAGATTGTTTGTAAAACGGATTACCTTCCCATTTTTAAGTGGCCTACCATGGTATGGGTCTTGAATGTTATATGCCTCTGTCCCTCTTACCCACCTCATTGTGATTCTTACCTTTAACCTTTAGTTTTAGAAAATATTTTCTGCTAGTCCTCAAGTTGTTCTCATAGATTGTTCCTCGAAAAATAGTTATAATTTTGGTGTGCTCATGGGAGGTGAGTCAGTGTCTTTCTGCTGTGTCATCTTTCTTTATTGTGATTTTTATGTGTACCACATTATTTTACTTAGTATAATTATATGTACTGTACTTGTACTTACCTTATAAATCTAATAATTAAGTTCAGTTCAGTCTCTCAGTTGTGTCCAACTCTTTGTGACCCCATGGATTGCAGCATGCCAGGGTTCCCTGTCCTTCACAAATTCCCAGAACTTGCTCAAAGTCATGTCCATTGAGTTGGTGATGCCATCCAAACATCTCTGCCATACCCTCTCCTCCCACCTTCAATCTTGCCCAGGATCAGGGTCTTTTCCAATGAGTCAATTCTAATCAGGTGGCCAAAATATTGGAATTTCAGCTTCAGCATAGGTCCTTCCAGTGAATTTCTTTTAACTCATTAAGGGACTAATTTCCAACAGCACAGTTCAAAAGCAGCAATTCTTGATGCTCAACTTTCTTTATGTTTCAACTCTCACATCCATACATGACTCCTGGAAAAACCATAGCTTTGACTCTATGGATCTTTGCTGGCAAAGTAATGTCTCTGCTTTTTAATATGCTGTCTAGGTTTGTTATAACTTTTCTTCCAAGGAGCAAGCATTTTAACTTCATGACTGCAGTCACCATCTGTAGTGATTTTGGAGCCCAAGAAAATAGTCTGTCACTGTTTCCCTATCTATTTGCCATGAAGTGTTGGGACCGGATGTCATGATCGTAGTTTTCTGAATGTTGGTTTTAAGCCAACTTTTTCACTCTCCTCTTTCACTTTCATCAAAAGGCTCTTCAGTTCTTCTTCACTTTCTGCCATAGGGTGGTGTCATCTGCATCTCTGACGTTATTGATCTTTCTCCCGGCAATCTTGATTCCAGCTTATGTTTCATTCAGCCCAGCATTTCTCATTATGTAATCTGCATATAAGTTAAATAAGCAGGGTGACTATATACAGCCTTGACACACTCCTTTCCCAATCAAATCTAATGATATATTAGATTGATATATTGTAAGGACTTGACTTCAGAATCTCTGACTTATCCTTTAATTTTCTGCATTTATTCTTATGCCTTTTACTTAATAAATGTTGACACATATGTACAACTAAAGTAGTTTCTACCGATGCTTTCAAAGTTGGACTAACTTCGAATATGTATTAATACATAATTTGCAAGTAATTTTCTTGAACTCAACTTGTTTATATGTCCATTTCTTTTAAACTACACTATTAATTTTTGAACTTTTTATATGATTTCATTTTTTCTTCTTTATTTGTGGACTCTCCAACATTTGTAAATCAGAATCAGGCATTGTATTTTTTCAGCTATCAGATTTTCTAAATATATAACACTAATACATTTATTCCTACTTATTTATATTTCATTCTTCTAACCCAATAATCACTTATGTTTTCTACTACTGTTGTTAAAAGGATAAGAATGGAGTTAAAAATGAAGCCATTGATGTCAGTCTATAAACTGACATCAAAACGGGGCTTAAAAAAGGTCTCAACAGAATTAGGAATATTATACAGTTACATTGTTTCTAGAGTAGAGTAGAGACTTTCCTTTGTGTTGTAGGTTAATCCTCATGCCAGTATGAACTGTTTAAGTCTTTCCCTAAACATCTGTCAATTGTCATGGATACAAGTTCAGGGAGAGGAGTGAGGGAAAAAATGGTATTGTAAACTGACTGGGGTAAGAATAGGTAACAAATCACTGCATTATCAAGAATAATCTGATCAGTCTTTTCTTTAGACTATATCCAGGAGTAAAGGGACCAATAAAACCTCATTATTTTTTGTTTGAGCAATATGAACATTTATCTAAAGTAGTCTACTTACACTATCTGTGGAGAAATGACTTGCAAAGCACTTTAATAGTATGTAAATGGAGCTTTGTCTTAGATAATGGGATTGAAGCCCTATATTGTTGCTAGCCAAATGTTATGACAAAGTCAAACACTAACAAAATACAATAATTATTTTTTATTGTGTCAAGAACATGATGGCTATAATTTTTTAAATTATAGCTCCCACTATGTGCTCAATTTTTTTAAAGTATTTGAATTTAAAAATGTATTTCTAAAATATGCTTTCTACATGAGACATTTAACTATTATTCTGATTCAATGAAAATTCAGAAAATTAGGAATATATTAGCATTGTTTGATGATGAAATAGATTTAACTAATATAATCTCATTATATTTTTGTTTTAACTTTAATTTTTTATAATATCTTGAAAATTTTCTATACAGTTTCATGTACAGGTTATAATTGAACTTTCAAGAAGTCACATAGTTAATAAATTAACTATGATGTTCATTTATATGGTTATGGCAAAACAATATGTGGGTAGTCATTAAAATATCAAATGTAGTTTGTTAGGTTACAGATTGTTTCTGTATTTTAGATTGGAGACATTATATCAAACAGAGTAAAATTAATAGAGGTAATTAATATTAAATTTTTGAATGAGAAATTTTGAAAATATAAGTTAGAAGTCAGATTAATGTTATAAAGTAGAGTAAGAAATAATAATCCTGATCTTAGCAGATTATTTGTCAATCAAGTTAAATCACTTAAGGCATCATGATTGTATTATGACTGTCAACAACAGTACCACCCTCAACATCATCATCACCAATAATAATTATTACCTAAAGGTCAAAGAATGTTACAGATGAGAATATATGAAATTACAGGAAGTTAAATTTGAAACAATTTAATGAGAGGCTCCCAGTTTGCATAAATATTATCAAAAATCAAATGTAACAATTAACTTTTCTCTTAACTGTGGGATCAAAAAAAAAAAAAAAGGAATATGAACTTGGTTTGACATGAAAGAATATGTCAACCACTAGAATCATTATTCATGAAATTGATAATATATGAAGTAACATGATTGTGCTTAGAGACAAATGAATTAAAGAGATGTTGCTGCATTCATGAAAAAGTTGGTATTTTTAGGTAGAAAAAAAAGAAGATAGGTCAGAATTCTGGCTACTTTAGAATGTGACAGAGTTAAAATTTTTCTTTCTCTGACTCTTGGCTATTGAGCTCTGCTATGTAAATAATACATTTTTTTATAGTAAAGTCTAACATGATACAATGTAGTCACTTAAAGGTAGGCAGAAACTCCTCAGTATGGATTATTAAAGAAGTTTGAACCTATTCATAAAATATTTTATAAATATAAAATACTAAAGTCCTTTCTTTTTGACAATCTTTGTGCAGTTGATGTAGTCTGACATATGGCCTGTGGAAACTGAAATGCAGGAGCTATCAATGATGAGTGTGGAGGATGGGCTTGGCTCATGTAACCCAGGGAGTATTATATTTTTTGACTCACTAAAGGTATGAGAAGTGGCATTCAAATATGAATAATCTTTCATATTCAAAGTCCTTAAATATTACTCTAATTTAATGAAATTACAAAATATAACACATTTTTTAAGGCAAATTGTGGTTTTGGTTTTGTTATTCACTTGATTATTAGGTCTGTATGTAAGATGAGGAACTATTGTCTTTAATGAGAAAGCAGTGGGTTTGAGGTGGCAAAATTAAACTGCCCTATGACAGAAGTCTAATCAAAGCTATGGTTTTTCCAGTAGTCATGTATGGATGTGAGAGTTGGACTATAAAGAAAGCTGAGCATCAAAGAATTTATACTTTTGAACTGTGGTGTTGGAGAAAACTCTTGAGAGTCTCTTGGACAGCAAGGAGGTCCAACCAGACCATCCTAAAGGAAATTAGTCCTGAATGTTCTTTGGAAAGACTGATGTTGAAGTTGAAGCTCCAATACTTTGGCCACCTGATGCAAAGAATTGACTCATTGGAAAAGACCCTGATCCTGGGCAAGACTGAAGGCAGGAAGAGGAGGGGACAACAGAAGATGAGATAGTTGGATGGCATGAACTGATGACAGAAGTGGCATGTAGACAATTCCCCCCCCTCCCTGGGGAAAGTCCAATGGCTTCTTTGGCTACAAGTCTTGAAGAATTTGGTGGATTTTTCCTTACTTTAACAATAAAAACAGAAAGAGGAAGCTTCGATTTTCTACATGATATCCACTAATTTAGCTATTTGTATTATAAAGGTCCAAGTATCCTAAATCAAAAATCTTGAACCAATTATTTTTATCTTTAAATAATGCATGGCAAAAGAAATATAATTTTACCAACTTTAAGTCACTCCAAATTTTAGTTTATTCTCAACTGAAAAATAATACAAAGCCTATGAAAACTCTAAACCTGTTTGGAATTTCTTAAGATTTCCACTGTTTTTTATATTTACCAGAAGCCTAAGAACTATGACATTTCTTAAACTTGATATCATTTTAAAAAGGAAAAAGAAGTGGACAAATAATAATATCACTTTGTGAGCTAAGTTGCTTCAATCTTGTCTGAATCTTTGTGACCGTATGGACCGTAGCCTACCAAACTCCTCCTCTGTCCATAGGATTCTTCAGGCAAGAATACTGGGAAGGGTTGCCATGCCTTCCTCCAGGGAATCTTCCCAACCTAAGGATTGAACCAGAATCCGTCTACCTGCATTGGAAAGCAGATTCTTTATTATTGGAGCCACATGGGAAGCCCCTGTCACTTTAGCTCTAATACATTATTCAGTTCAGTTCACTTCAGTCGCTCAGTCCTGTCTGACTCTTTGTGACCCCATGAATTGCAGCATGCCAGGCCTCCCTGTCCATCACCAACTCCCGGAGTTCACTCAAACCCACGTCCATCGAGTCGGTGATGCCATCCAGCCATCTCATCCTCTGTCATCCCCTTCTCCTCCTGCCCCCAATCCCTCGCAGCATCAGAGTCTTTTTCAATGAGTCAACTTTTAGCATGAGGTGGCCAAAGTACTGGAGTTTCAGCTTTAGCATCATTCCTTCCAAAGAACACCCAGGACTGATCTCCTTCAGAATGGACTTGTTGGATCTCCTTGCAGTCCAAGGGACTTCTCAAGAGTCTTCTCCAACATCACAGTTCAAAAGCATCAATTCTTCGGCTCTCAGCTTTCTTCATAGCCCAACTCTCACATCCATACATGACCACTGGAAAAACCATAGCCTTGACTAGATGGACCTTTGTTGGCAAAGTACTGTCTCTGCTTTTGAATATGCTATCTAGGTTGGTCATAACTTTCCTTCCAAGGAGTAAGCGTCTTTTGATCTGCAGTGATTTTGGAGCACAAAGAAACAAAGTGTGACACTGTTTCCACTGTTTCCCCATCTATTTCCCATAAAGTGATGGGACCAGATGCCATGATCTTCGTTTTCTGAATGTTGAGCTTTAAGCCAACTTTTTCACTCTCCACTTTCACTTTCATCAAGAGGCTTTTGAGTTCCTCTTCACTTTCTGCCATAAGGGTGGTGTCATCTGCATATCTGAGGTTATTGATATTTCTCCCCACCATCTTGATTCCAGCTTGTGCTTCTTCCTGCCCAGTGTTTCTCATCATGTAGTCTGCATAGAAGTTAAATAAGCAGGGTGACAATCAATAGCCTTCATGTACTCCTTTTCCTATTTGGAACCAGTCTGTTGTTCCACGTCCAGTTCTAACTGTTGGTTCCTGACCTTCATATAGGTTTCTCAAGAGACAGGTCAGGTGGTCTGGTATTCCCATCTCTTGAAGAATTTTCCACAGTTTATTCTGATCCACACAGTCAAAGGCTTTGGCACAGTCAATAAAGCAGAAGTAGATATTTTTCTGGAACTCTCTTGCTTTTTCGATGATCCAGTGGATGTTGGCAATTTGACCTCTGGTTCTCTGCCTTTTCTAAAACCAGGTTAAACATCTGGAAGTTCACCTTTTATGTATTGCTGAATCCTGGGCTTGGAGAATTTTGAGCATTATTTAACTAGCGTGTGAGAGAAGGGCAATTGTGCAGTAGTTTGAGCATTCTTTGGCATAGCCTTTCTTAGGGATTGGAATGAAAACTGACTTTTTCCAGTCCTGTGGCCACTGCTGAGTTTTCCAAATTTATTACCTGACCTGAAAAAGATACCTCAATTATTATACTGTTGAATTTCAAATTGGAAATTACTAGTGTGGTTTTCTGAAAATATAAATGAAGATTTTCTGATTAATAGAACTTTAATGAGATCAGATTCATAAGTTATAATATACTATCTTAACGTAAGTAGATTTAACTTATGGCTATTTGAGTGCTCTTGCAAGCATATGAACAACATCATGAAATGATAACAAGAAGTTTTTTTTTTTTTTTTTGCTTCTTTTTGTTTTATAGAAGCAGATGTCCATAAGAAAGAAAAATCACAAGTGACTTGGCATTAAGTGTTCAAGAAAGAAGTGATCTATCTAAGAATACAGTAAAAAAAAAAAAAAAAAGATTCTCAAAACAGTGTGGGTTCTACACTTCAAATAATCTTCAATAGCTAATAAATTTTTGTTCTTCTTGATTCTACGTGCTATTTACTTTTCTTATGTTAAATTTCCCAAGTGATAGAAAAACACAGGCATAATCTTTATTTAATTATTTAATGATAAATATTTTATTCAAAAAAGAAAAGGTAATACATTTCTATATTTGTTTTCAAAAATGTTTATTGAATATTCAATAATAAAACAGATTTTTTTTACACTATTTTATTCCATATTCAGGTGATTCTGGTGGTAAAAAAAAAAAATCTTCCTACCAATGAAAACAGACAACAGTTCCCTAGGTTGGGAAGATCCTCTGGAGGGGGCCACAGCAATTCCCTCCAGTATTCTTGCCTGGAGAATTATAAGGACATAGGAGCCTGGTGGGGTATAGAAAATAAGGTCACAAAGAGGCAGAGAAGATTGAAGTGACTTATCAAGCATGAGCATTTCATTTTCAAATCTATGTCTTGGTTCTAAGACAGTATAAAATTTATTTAACTTTTTATAATTAAAATAATATCAAGATAAAATGTTAAAGGGTTATTTTTTTTCACATTTTAAGCTTATAAATAGCGTTATTTTAACACTGAGGTAGGGCTTTCCTCATGGCTCAGTGGTTAAGAATCTACCTGCCAATGTAGATGATGGCTAAATCCCTGCATCAGGAAGGTCTCCTGGAGAAGGCAATGGCAAACCATTCCAGTATTCTTGCCTGAGAAATCCTGTGGACAGAGGAACCTGAAATATATATATATTTATACACAAACACACACACACACACACATATATATATCACATCTTTATCCATGCATATGTTGATGGACACAGGTTGCTTCCATACCTTGGCAATTGTCATAATGCTACTATGAACATTAAGGTGCACACAAATTAGTGTGTTTTCTTTCTTTGTATATATACCCAATAATGAAATTCCTGAATCATTTGGTAGTTATATTTTTAGCTTTCCAGGAAACTCCATACTGTTTTCCACAGTGTCTGCACTAATTTACATTCTCATCAATACTGCATGCAAGTGTACTCTTTTCTGTACATCCTCACCAACAGTTACTGTATTATTTCTGGTGATAGCTGTTCTGAGAGTTGTGAGATGATATCTCAATGTGCTTTAATTTGCATTTATCTGATGGCTATCTTTTTATATGTATGTTATATATATATATTATATTATATAAATATATATATAACATCTTTTTATACGTCTGTTGGCCATCTGTATGTCTTCTTGGAAAAATATCTATTCAGGTCTTCTGCCCATTTTTAATCAGGTTGTTGTTTGATGTTGAGTTGAATGAGCTCTTCATATGTGTTGAATATTAATCCGTTATCAGTCATATTATTTGCAAATATATTCCCCTTAATAAGTTGTCTTTTGTTTGTAGTTTCCCTTGCTGTGTAAAAGTTTTAAAGTTTAAATAGGTTTATGTGTTCATTTTTTCCCCTTTAATTTCCCATGCTTTAGGTGGCAAATTCAAAAAAATATTGCTCCAATTTATGTGAAAGAGTGTTATGCCCATGTTTTCTTCTATGAAATTTATAGTATCTGGTCTTTAATACTTTCATATTTTATTTTTTTACATAGTGTTAGAGATTATTCTTTAATAGTAATTGAGTCTTATAGAAATATATATATATATATATTTTGAAATTGTGTAACTTTTTTTTTAATTTTATTTTATTTTTAAACTTTACAATATTGTATTAGTTTTGCCAAATATTGAAATGAATCCGCCACAGGTATACCTGTGTTCCCCATCCTGAACCCTCCTCCCTCCTCCCTCCCCATACCCTCCCTCTGGGTATTATACTCTAACATGTAAATCTTATCTCTGTACAAGTAGACAGTATATTCAAATTTTCTAAATATTATATTACAGAAAACTCATAGAAATAAGATTAAAGATAAGTAGAAGGGTATAAAAATTAAAATGCACATTATTTTAATTACCTAGCTGTGTAATACAGATTTCAGATAATTAAGACATTTCCTGGGATTCATAACTATAAGTTCCTATATGAAGCAAGGGTTTAAATTCTAAGTGACTTTAAAAAGTCATGATTGTGTTAGAAAGTGTTCTAGTTTCATTCTTTTACAAGTGGTTGACCAGTTTTCCCAGCACCACTTGTTAAAGAGATTGTCTTTAATCCGCTGTATATTCTTGCCTCCTTTGTCAAAGATAAGGTGTCCATATGTGCGTGGATTTATCTCTGGGCTTTCTATTTTGTTCCATTGATCTATATTTCTGTCTTTGTGCCAATACCATACTGTCTTGATGACTGTGGCTTTGTAGTAGAGCCTGAAGTCAGGCAGGTTGGTTCCTCCAGTTCCATTCTTCTTTCTCAAGATTGCTTTGGCTATTCAAGGTTTTTTGTATTTCCATACAAATTGTGAAATTATTTGTTCTAGCTCTGTGAAAACTACCATTGGTAGCTGGATAGGGATTGCATTGAATCTATAAATTGCTTTAGGTAGTATACTCATTTTCACTATATTGATTCTTCCAATCCATGAACATGGTATATGTCTCCATCTATTAGTGTCCTCTTTTATTTCTTTCATCACTGTTTTATAGTTTTCTATATATAGGTCTTTAGTTTCTTTAGGTAGAAAATTCCTAAGTATTTTATTCTTTTCATTGCAATGGTGAATGGAATTGTTTCCTTAATTTCTCTTTCTATTTTCTCATTCTTAGTGTATAGGAATGCAAGGGATTTCTGTGTGTTGATTTTATATCCTGCAACTTTACTATATTCATTGATTAGTTCTAGTAATTTTCTGGTGCAGTCTTTAGGGTTTTATATGTAGAGGATCATGTCATCTGCAAATAGTGAGAGTTTTACTTCTTTTCCAATTTGGATTCCTTTTATTTCTTTTTCTGCTCTGATTGCTGTGGCCAAAACTTCCAAAACTATGTTGAATAGTAATGGTGATAGTGGGCACCCTTTTCTTGTTCCTGACTTTAGAGGAAATTGTTTCAATTTTTCACCATTGAGAATAACATTTGCTGTGGGTTTGTCATATATAGCTTTTATTATGTTGAGGTATGTTCCTTCTATTCCTGCTTTCTGGAGTGTTTTTTTTTTTTTTTTATCATAAATGGATGTTGAATTTTGTCAAAGGCTTTCTCTGCATCTATTGAGATAATCATATGGTTTTATTTTTCAATTTGTTAATGTGGTTTATTACACTGATTGATCTGCAGATATTGAAGAATCCTTGCATCCCTGGGATAAAGCCCACTTGGTCATGGTGTATGACCTTTTTAATGTGTTGTTGGACTCTGATTGCTAGAATTTTGTTAAGGATTTTTGCATCTATGTTCATTAGTGATATTGGCCTGTAGTTTTCTTTTTTTGTGGCATCTTTGTCAGGTTTTGGTATTAGGGTGATGGTGGCCTCATAGAATGAGTTTAGAAGTTGACCTTCCTCTGCAATTTTATGGAAGAGTTTGAGCAGGATAGGTGTTAGCTCTTCTCTAAATTTTTGGTAGAATTCAGCTGTGAAGCCGTCTGGACCTGGGCTTTTGTTTGCTGGAAGATTTCTGATTACAGTTTCAATTTCCGTGCTTGTGATGGATCTGTTAAGATTTTCTATTTCTTCCTGGTCCAGTTTTGGAAAGTTGTACTTTTCTAAGAATTTGTCCATTTCTTCCACGTTGTCCATTTTATTGGCATATAATTGCTGATAGTAGTCTCTTATGATCCTTTGTATTTCTGTGTTGTCTGTTGGGATCTCTCCATTTTCATTTCTAATTTTATTGATTTGATTTTTCTCCCTTTGTTTCTTGATGAGCCTGGCTAATGGTTTGTCAATTTTATTTATCCTTTCAAAGAACCAGCTTTTGGCTTTGTTGATTTTTGCTATGGTCTCTTTTGTTTCTTTTGCATTTATTTCTGCCCTGATTTTTAAGATTTCTTTCCTTCTACTAACCCTGGGGTTCTTCATTTCTTCCTTTTCTAGTTGCTTTAGGTGTAGAGTTAGGTTATTTATTTGACTTTTTTCTTGTTTCTTGAGGTATGCCTGTATTGCGATGAACTTTCCCCTTAGGACTGCTTTTACAGAGTCCCACAGGTTTTGGGTTGTTGTGTTTTCATTTTCATTCATTTCTATGCAAATTTTGATTTCTTTTTTGATTTCTTCTGTGACTTGTTGGTTATTCAGCAGTGTGTTGTTCAGCCTCCATATGTTGGAATTGTTAATAGTTTTTGTCCTCTAATTGAGATCTAATCTTACTGCATTATAGTCAGAAAAGATGCTTGGAATGATTTTTTTTTTTTTTTAATTTACCAAGGCTAGATTTATGGCCCAGGATGTGATCTATCCTGGAGAAGGTTCCATGTGCACTTGAGAAAAAGGTGAAATTCATTGTTTTGGGATGAAATGTCCTATAGATATCAATTAGGTCTAACTGGTCTATTGTATTGTTTAAAGTTTGTGTTTCCTTGTTAATTTTCTGTTTAGTTGATCTATCCATAGGTGTGAGTGGGGTATTAAAGTCTCCTACTATTATCGTGTTATTGTTAATTTCTCCTTTCATACTTGTTAGCATTTGTCTTACATATTGCGGTACTCCTAAGTTGGGTGCATATATATTTGTAAAAGAATGAAACTAGAACACTTTCTAACACCATACACAAAAATAAACTCAAAATGGATTAAAGATCTAAACGTAAGACCAGAAACTATAAAACTCCTAGAGGAGAACATAGGCAAAACACTCTCCGACATATATCACAGCAGGATCCTCTATGACCAACCTCTCAGAATATTGGAAATAAAAGCAAAAATAAACAAATGGGAGCTAATCAAACTTAAAAGCTTCTGCACAACAAAGGAAACTATAAGCAAGGTGAAAAGACAGCCTTCAGAATGGGAGAAAATAATAGCAAATGAAGCAACCGACAAACAACTAATCTCAAAAATATACAAACAACCCCTACAGCTCAATTCCAGAAAAATAAGTGACCCAATCAAAAAATGGGCCAAAGAACTAAATAGACATTTCTCCAAAGAAGACATACAGAAGGCTAACAAACACATGAAAAGATGCTCAACATCACTCATTATCAGAGAAATGCAAATCAAAACCACTATGAGGTACCATTTCACACTAGTCAGAATGGCTGCAATCCAAAAGTCTTCAAGCAATAAATGCTGGAGAGGGTGTGGAGGAAAGGGAACCCTCTTACACTGTTGGTGGGAATGCAAACTAGTACAGCCACTATGGAGAACAGTGTGGAGATTCCTTAAAAAACTGGAAATAGAACTGCCTTATGATCCAGCAATCCCACTGCTGGGCATACACACCGAGGAAACCAGAAGGGAAAGAGACACGTGCACCCCAATGTTCATCGCAGCACTGTTTATAATAGCCAGGACATGGAAGCAACCTAGATGCCCATCAGCAGATGAATGGATAAGAAAGCTGTGGTACATATACACAATGGAGTATTACTCAGCCATTAAAAAGAATACATTTGAATCAGTTCTAATGAGGTGGATGAAACTGGAGCCTATTATACAGAGTGAAGTAAGCCAGAAAGAAAAACACCAATACAGTATACTAACGCATATATATGGAATTTAGAAAGATGGTAAGAATAACCCTGTGTACGAGACAGCAAAAGAGACACTGATGTATAGAACAGTCTTATGGACTCTGTGGGAGAGGGAGAGGGTGGGAAGATTTGGGAGAATGGCATTGAAACATATAAAATATCATGTATGAAACGAGTTGCCAGTCCAGGTTCGATGCACGATACTGGATGCTTGGGACTGGCGCACTGTGACGACCCAGAGGGATGGTATAGGGAGGGAGGAGGGAGGAGGGTTCAGGATTGGGAACATATGTATACCTGTGGCAGATTCATTTTGATATATGGCAAAACCAATACATTATTTTAAGTTAAAAAATAAAATAAAAAAGTCATGATTGACATGTGGAAATATATAATATAATATATTACATTGACAGAAGGGACAAAACGATATCATCTGAAGTAATGCATAAAAAACATTTAACAAAGTTTTCTGTCCCTTCATTATATATTAGAAAAAAAAAAAAAAAACTAGAGATAGGCGAAAATTACCTTAACTTTATGAAGGGCATAATGAAAAAATCCCCAACTAAAAACTGTAACTTTAACAGTAAAAAAACTGAAAGTTTTTCATCTCACATTGGGAACAAGACAAGGATGGCACTCTTAGCACTTCTGTTCAGTATAGTACTGGAAGTCTTAGCCAGAACAACTAGACCAATAAAATTAGAAGCCTTCAGATTATAAAGGGAGAAAAAAAGTATCTCAGTTCACAGATGACAGAATTTCATATGTAGGAAATTTAAAAAAATTCTAGAAGAAGCTTTTATAACTTATAAACAAATGCAGCAAAGTTGAAAAACACCAAGTCACCGCATACAAATATCATTTGCATATCTATACACTTACAATGAACAATCTGAAAGCAAATTAATAAAATAGCCCCCTTTACAATAACACACACACAAAGAATAAAATACTCTGGAAAAAGCTTAACTAGGGAGTGAATAAATTGTATACTGAAAATTACAAAATGTTACTGAAAGAAATTTTTTCTTCTTTTTTTTGTTCCTTTTTATTTTATTTTTTAACTTTACAATACTGTATTGGTTTTGCCATATATCAACTTGAATCCGCCACAGGTATACATGTGTTCCCCATCCTGAGACACAAGTGAATGGAAAGACATCCCAGGCTGATAGATTGGAAGACAATATTGTTAAAATGTTTACACTACCCAAAGTAGTCTATAGATTCACTGAACTCCCTATCAAAAGCCTAATGTCATTTTTTTGAGAAATACAAAAGAATCATCCTAAAATACATATGGAATCACAAAGACCCTGGTGAGCCAAAAAAATCTTGAAGAAGAAAACAACACTGGAGGCCTCACATGTCCTGATTTCCAAACATATTACAGAGCTAATATTTAGATATAATGAATTGAAATATAGCACCACACATTTAAAACAACTATCATTAAAATATAATGAGCTTCTAATTGATCTATTCTATTTATTTATTACAAAATAGGTCTTTAATCAATTTCAGAAGATATAAATTCTTCAAGAAAATTATTGATCATTCTATTCTATTCACCTATTTTCTTATTTAGTTTCTTGCACATTGGGTGCCAGAGATAACACTATGAATTATTACAGCAATATTACAGGGCACTACTTTATAAAGTCTTGTTAAAGAAAGCAGAGTGTGATTAAAGGTCTAAAATATTCAAAATATTATATATTAATCTCACAAATTGTTAAATTTTGCTTAAACTTACTAATTCTGAAACACTATTTTTTTATCTGCAAAAATTTCTGTAGTTTTTAATTGCTGAATTTCTCTAGCATCTCCAAAACTAAAATTTACATTCAAATATTAAGTTAGACACTTGGGAATTGGTTTAACTCTTTCATTATCCTAGACAATGTTTTAGGACAGATAAAGCAAAGGGACTTCAAAAAAAATAATAATAAACAAATATTGATTATGGACTCTCTGGTTATGAAGCCTTTTATAGGGGCCAACTAGGGATTAAGATGGCAGAGTAGGAGGAAATGGAATTTGTCTCTCCTATAAACACATTAAAAATACATACAAATGTGGAACAACACTCATGGAAAATTAACTAAAGCCTGGAAAAAAGACTATCATACAACCAAGGCTGTGAAACAAGTCTATACAAAATTAGGTAGGATGGGAAAAGAAGGAATAGGGTGGGAACTTCTGACCCCAGGAAGGGACTCAGAATTGAGGGAAGACTACATAGGTGAAGATTGTCCAAAGGGAAAGAGCCATTTGACACCTATATTAAGGGTTCCTACCCTGAGATCCTGGGTTCGGTCCCAGGGTTGGGATGATCCCCTGGAGAACGGAAAGGCTACCCGCTCCAGTATTCTGGCCTAGAGAATTCTGTAGACTGTATAGTACACGGGGTCACAAAGAGTCAGACACACTGAGAGACTTTCACTTTTCACCCTGGGATCCAACATGAGGAAGACAAATCCTCTTAATTGTTTGCAGGACTGGTGGGACTAACAAGAGGGTTGTGAAAAGCCAGGATTTTACTGGGGAGGTTTGCAAATATGCTTGATTACTCCCAAAAGAGGGCAGAGAGGGTGGGTCATAACTTCACAGAGGTGACTGGCCAGTTTTCCATGATTGCCCCGCCTGAACCCAGCCTGAATCAAGTGGCCATTTCTGCAGCACTTGCTTCACAAAACATTTCCACACTGGAGCAAAGGCTGCTACAGTCAAAAAGAACCTGTACTGTGAGACAAGCAGCTCAGCCTGAAGCAGCATCTGCAAAGAGCAGGAGCAGCCATTACTGGTTTTTACAAGGGCAGTGCTTAGGAAGCAGTCTGTCTGTGGCTGAGAGCAATAGTTCATGCCCTAACTGGGGCTTCCCCGGCTACTCAGCTGGTAAAAAAAACCTGCCTGCAATGCAGGAGACCCTGGTTAGATTCCTGGGTCAGGAAGATCCCCTGGAGAAGGGATAGGCTACCCACTCCAGTGTTCCTGTGCTTCCCTGGTGGTCCAGAGCAGACAGTGAAAGAATCCATCTGCAATGCAGGAGAACTGGGTTGAATCCCGAGGTTGAATCCCCTCAAGAAGGGATAGGCTACCCACTCCAGTAGAACTGCCTGGAAAATTCCATGGACATAGGAGCCTGACAGGCTACAGTCCATGGGGTCAGACAGGACTGAGCGACTATGACTTTCATGCCCTAACCCATGCCAAGTGATTACACAAGCCTATCTTGCTCCAGTACTACTCCCTTCTGGGGTAAGAGTGCTGAAGATAAGAAGGGAGAAAGCACACATTTAAGAGAGCAGACCTGGCTTGAACCAAGTCTAAGGGCTTCTGCTCCAGCCACATGGGAGCCAACTCAGACCTCAATAGGGCAGTGACAGCCAGTTTAGGAGAGAATCCCAGCTCACACTTGAATCTGATCCTAGTTCCTGCATCTCCAGCCCTACCTCTTATCAAGAAAACAGCTGCTGTCACACCCCAAGGAAAGGCTTGACTCCCTGTTCATGTCAGATGCAGCACTCTCATCAAAGGCAGTGGGCATTTGCAGATGGTACAGGGACACTCTTACATAAGGACTCTTTTTTGAGACCACAATAGGTAACTGTTTTACCTAATTTCATAGAGATAAGAAATGTTAACCAAAATGAGAAGACAGGTATTACTTTCAATTTAAAAAGCAAGAGAAAATCCCTGAAAAATTACCTAATGAAACCAGAATAAACAGTTTTCCAGATAAAGAGTTCAAAGTATTTGTAATAAGAATGTTAACTGAGTTAGGGACAAGAATAGATGTACACAGTGAGCATTTTAGCAAGAAACTAAAAATATATAAAAAAGAACCACTCAGAACTGAAGAATACAGTAACTAAAAACAAACAAACGAACAAAAAACCACTGAAATGAATGAGCAGAAGACTAGATAATACAAAATATCACAGATGATTTGGTGATTTGAAAGATATAATCTTAAAAATTATACAATCAGATATAAACACCATGGTAACCATAAATCAAAAACCTGTAATTGATACACAAAAACCATAGAGAAAGGAATACAGGTATCAGTTCAGTTCAGTTCAATTCAGTCGCTCAGTCGTGTCCGACTCTTTGTGACCCAATGAAACACAGCACCCCAGGCCTCCCTGTCCATCACCAACTCCTGGAGTTCACCCAGACTCATGTCCATCGAGTCAGTGATGCCATTCAGCCATCTCATCCTCTGTCGTCCCCTTCTCCTCTTGACCCCAATCCCTCCCAGCATCAGAGTCTTTTCCAATGAGTCAACTCTTTGCATGAGGTGGCCAAAGGACTGGAGTTTCAGCTTTAGCATCATTCCTTCCAAAGAAATCCCAGGGCTGATCTCCTTCAGAATGGACTGGTTGGATCTCCTTGCAGTTCAAGGAACTCTCAAGAGTCTTCTCCAACACCACAGTTCAAAAGCATCAATTCTTTGGCACTCAGCCTTCTTCACAGTCCAACTCTCACATCCATGCATGTCCACAGGAAAAACCATAGCCTTGACTAGATGAACCTTTGTTGGCAAGGTAATGTCTCTGCTTTTGAATATGCTATCTAGGTTGGACATAACTTTCCTTTCAAGGAGTAAGTGTCTTTTAATTTCATGGCTGCAGTCACCATCTGCAGTGATTTGGGAGCCCAAAACAATAAAGTCCGACACTGTTTCCATTGTTTCCCCATCTATTTCCCATGAAGTGATGGGACCAGATGCCATGATCTTCATTTTCTGAATGTTGAGCTTTAAGCCAACTTTTTCACTCTCCACTTTCACTATCATCAGGAGGCTTTTTAGTTCCTCTTCACTTTCTGCCATAAGGGTGGTGTCGTCTGCGTATCTGAGATTATTGATATTTCTCCAGGCAATCTTGATTCCAGCTTGTGCTTCTTCCAGTCCAGCCTTTCTCATGATGTACTCTGCATAGAAGTTAAATAAGCAGGGTGACAATATACAGCCTTGACGAACTCCTTTTCCTATTTGGAACCAGTCTGTTGTTCCATGTCGGTATACCACTAAGTAAATCATCAAACCACAAGGGAAGAAATTTTAAAAAAGAAGAAAACAAAGAACTTCAAAAACAGTGGGATATCAAGGAATAAAATTGCAATAGGACATATCTATCACTAATTATTTTAAATATTGATAGATTAAATGGTCCACCCTAAGACATAGGGTGGCCGATCAGATTAAAAAAAAAAAAAAAATCAAGACCCACCTATATGCTACTTGCAGGATACATACACAGAAAATCAGAGGATGGAAACAGATACTTTATGCAAATGGAAGTGACAGAAAGCTGGGGTAACAATACTCATATCAGACAATAAAGACTTTAAAAATGCCTATAACAAAAAAGGACATCCTATAATGATAAAGGGATTAATACAAGACAAGGACATTACACTCATTATCATATATGCGCCTAATACAGGAGCACATAAACATGTCATGCAAATATTAACAGACATAAAGGAAGAAAGTGACAAAAATACAGTAATAGTAGGATATTTTAACACCTCAATCACATCAATGAGCAGATCATCTAAATGGAAAATCAATAAGGAAGCAGTGGTCCTAAATAACAAGATAAATAAAACTTTACCGGCTCATCAAGAAGTAAAGAGAAAGGATCCAAATAAAGTAAGAAATGACAGAGGTGAACTAACAACCAATAATGCAGATATACAAAAAGTCATAACAGGATACTATAAAGTTATTTGCCAACAGATTAGTCAGTTTAGAAAATGGACACATTTCTAGAAACATACAACTAGCCAAGCTGAATCAGAAAGAAATAGACAACATAAACAGACTAATCACTAATTGTGAAAATCTATTTGCAATAAAAAACAAAAAGTAAAATAAAAAAACCCTCTCATTAAATGAAAGTCTAGGACTGAATGGCTTCACAGGGGAATTCTATCAAACATATAAAGATCTAATGACTATACTTCTCAAACTCTTCCAAGACATTAAAGAGAAAAGTATCCTCTCAAATTCATTCTACAAGTCAGTCGTTACCCTATTACCCAAGCAAAAAACAAACAAACAAACAAAATTCCAAAATTAAAATTACATATCAATATCTCTGATGAATACAGATGCAAAAATTATTAACACAATACAAGCTAATCAAATTCAACAATATGTAATAAGAGTCATACACCATATCATGCTGGATTTATGCAGAGACCCAAGAATGGTTTAATATTTTCAAGTCAATCAATGTGATATCCTCCATTAACAAAAGAAAGGACAATATAACATAGTCATCTTAATGGATGGAAGAAAAACTTTTGACAAAATCCAACATTCATTCATGTTAAAAACTCTCATCAAAGTTGATATGTGCTCAGTTTTTCTGAATCTTTGCAACTCTATGGACTATAGTCTTCCAGGTTCCTCTGTCCATATTTTTCAGGCAATAATACTGGAGTGGGATGCCATTTCCTCCTCCAAATCTTCCTGACCCAAGGATCAAACCTACATCTCCTGCAGCTCCTGCATTAGCAAGCATATTCTTTACCTGCTGAGCCATCAGGGAAGCCCCCAAGTTGGTATAGAGGGACCATATCTCAACATAATAAAGACCATTTATGACAATCTTCCCTGGTGGCTCAGATGTTAAAGCGTCTGCCTACAATGCAGGAGACCTGGGTTAAATCCCTGGGTTGGGAAGATCCTCTGGAGAAAGAAATTGCAACCCACTCCAGTACTCTTGCCTGGAAAATCCCATGGATGGAGGAGTGTAGTAGGCTACAGCCCATGGGGTCGCAAAGAGTCAGACATGACTGAATGACTTCATTTTCACTTTCATGACAAATCTACAGCTAACATCATACTGAAAGATTAAAAATTGAAACCCTTTTCTCTGAAATCAGAAACAAGACAAAGTTGCTCATTTTCACCAGTTTTATTTAGCATTTTTGGCTTTGAATGTCTGAGCTATAACAATCAGAAGAAGAAACAAAGACATCCAAATTGGAAGTTAGAAGTAAAACTGATTCTATTTGTAGATGTCATGATGCTATATATAGAAAATTCAAGAGCCTCTGCCAAAAAGCTGTAAGAACTAATAAATGAAGAAAACTAAAACAATAATTTGTGAAGATACATGCACTCCTATGTTCACAGCAGCAATATTTGCAGCAGCCAAGATATGGAAGCAACCTAAGTGTCCATCAACATATGAATGGATAAAGGTGATGTGATATACACACAATAGAATAGTAATCTGCCATGAAAAGTATGAAATTCTATCATTTTTCAATGACATGGATGGACTTGGAAGGTAGTATGCACAGATAAATAAGTCTGACAAAGACAACAACTTCACAGTGTCACATATGTAGAGTCTAAAAAATAAAACAAATGAATATATATAAGAAAATGGAAGTAGTCTCACAGAAAGTAAACTGGTGCTTACCAGTGAGAAGAAAAATGGGGAGAGGGACTTGATAGGGGTAAGGAATTAAGAGATACAAGCAACTATATAAAATAAAATAAACTATATAACTAAATAAAATAAATAAACAACAAAAATATATTGTACAGCACAGAAAAATTCATCCATTATTTTGTAAAAACTTTAAATGGAGCATAGACTATAAAAGTATTGAATCACTATGTTGTACACCTGAAATTAATATAGTACTGGAGAACAACTATACTTCAATTAAAGAGAAGGTGAATAAAGAAGTGATCATGCTCTCTAGTAATTCAATTTTATACACACACTCACTCACAGACACACACACTGGCACACACACACACACATGCACACTACCCAATAGAAATGCTATAGAAAAGTATAGAACCAACTGAGGATTGAGTTAAGGTATTAAGGGAAGTCCAGGATACCTTCATAGGTGACATAATGATTAGTCTGGATTTTATAGGATGAATGAGTATGTGGAAAGTAGAAAAAAAGCCTTTTTCTTAAACCAAATGTGCCGGGAGGGAAATTTGTCTACAATTATGAAAGAAAACAAGTTATTCCGTGATCTGTAAGTAGTTGGTCACTATAGAGTATAAAAATGTGTTGATGTAGAACTTCCTAAGAAGTAACAACTGAAGTCAGAGTATAAGTGTTTTCACATGAAAAAGTAGTATTTACTTTAGGAAATCTGTCTGTGTACATTTGTATATATATCAACTTGGTCTAAAATAGTTAATATAATGCCTATTATATCAGGAAGGAGTTGTTGTTGTGCAGTCGCTAAGTCAGCTCTGACCCTTTGTGACCTCATGGGACTGCTGCACACTAGGTTTCCTGTCCTTCACTATCTCCCTCAGTTTTCTCAAACTAATTTCCATTGAGTCAGTGATGCAATCCAACTATCTCATCCTGTGAAGTACCCTTCTCTTCTTGCCCTCAATCTTTCCTAGCATCTGGACCTATTTTTTTTTTTTTTTTAATAATGACCTCACTGTAAGCTATATTAGGAAATGCTGCTGCTTTGACGCCACAAAGAAAAGATAAATAATAAATTCAATTTGATATTGGAGTCTTTAATCTTATATGTATAGTTGTATATTTCAAGCATTTATAATTGAGTCTTACAAATATGACACATTTTTTTATTGTATTTATTTTAATTGGAGGGTAATTACTTTACAATATTGTGGTGGCTTTTGCCATACATTGACATGAATCAGCCACGGGTGTACATGTGGCCCCTTCTCCCGAAACCCCCACCCAACTCCCTCCCCATCCCATCCTTCTGGGTTGTCCCAGTGCACTGGTTTTGAGTGCCCTGTTTCATGCATCGAACTTGGACTGGTCATCTATTTCACATACGGTAATATACATGGTAATACATGGTATTATTTCAAATCATCCCACCCTAACCTTCTCCCACAGAGTCCAAAAGACTGTTTTTTTTTTGTTTGTTTCTTTTTTTTTTTTAATCTGTGTCTCTTTTGCTATCTTGCATATAAGGTCATCGTTACCATCTTTGAAAATCCATATATGTGCTTTATATGCTGTACTGGTGTTTTTCTTTCTGACCTACTTCACTCTGTATAATAGGCTCCAGTTTCATCCACCTTATTAGAACTGATTCAAACGTGTTCTTATTAATAGCTGAGTAATATTCCATTCTGTATATGTACCAAAACTTTTTTTATACATTTGTCTGCCAATGGACATCTAGGTTGCTTCCTTGTTCTAGCTAGCTATTGAAAACCATGCTGCGATGAACATTGGGATACATGTGTCTCTTTCAATTCTGATTTCTTTGGAGTATATGACCAGCAGTGGGATTGCTGGGTCATATGGCAGTTCTATTTCCAGTTTTGTAAGGAATCTCTATGCTATTCTCCATAGTGGCTGCACTAATTTGCATTACCACTAACAGGGTAAAAAGATTCACTTTTCTCCACACCCTCTCCAACCTTTTTTTGTTTGTAGACATTTAGATAGCAGCTGTATGGATCTGCATGAGATGGTACCTCATTGTGGTTTTGATTTGCATTTCTCTGATAATGAGTGATGTCGAGCATCTTTTCTTGTATTTGTTAGCCATCTGTGTGTCTTTGAAGAAATATCAGTTTAGTTCTTTGGCCCATTTTTTGATTGGGTTACTTATTTTTCTGGAATTTAACTGCATGAGCTACTAGTATATTTTTGAGATTAATTATTTGCCAGTTGCTTTGTTTGCTAATATTTTCTCCCATTCTTAAGGCTGTCTTTTCACCTTACTTGTATTTTCCTTCATTGTGCAAAAGCTTTTAAGTTTAATTAGGTACAATTTTTTTTTTTTTTAAATTTTTGCTTTTATTTCCATTACGCTGGGAGGTAGGTGATAGAGGGTCTTGTTATTTATGTTAGAGAGTATTCTGCCTATGTTTTCCTCTAGGAGTTTTATATTTTCTGGTCTTACATTTATGTCTTTAATCCGTTTTGAGTTTATTTTTTGTGTATGGTGTTATAAAGTATTCTAGTTTCATTCTTTTACAGGTGGTTGACCAGTTTTCCCAGCACCACTTGTTAAGGAGATTGTCTTTTCTTCATTGTATATTATTGCCTATTTTGTCAAAGATAAGGTGTCCATATGTGTTCAGATTCATCTCTGGCCATTCTATTTTGTTACACTGATCTATGTTTATGTCTTTGTTCCAATACCATACTGTCTTGATGACTGTAGCTTTGTAGTATAGTCTGAAATCAGGAAGGGTGATTCCTCCAGCACCATTCTGCTTCTCAAGATTGCTTTGGCTGTTTGAGGTTTTTGTGTGTCCATACAAATTGTGAAATTATTTGTTCAAGTTGTGTGAAAAATATCATTGGCAGCTTGATAGGGATTGCATTGAATCTATAGATTGCTTTGGGTAGTATACTCATTTTCACTATATTGATTCTTCTGATCCATGAACATGGTATATTTCTCCATCTATTTGTGTCATCTTTGATTTCCTTCACCCGTGTTGTATGGTTTTCTATATACAGGTGTTTTGTTCCATTAGGTAAATTTATTCCTATGTAAAATTCCTACGTATAAATGAAAATTCTTTTCATTGTAATGGTGAATGAGATTGATTCCTTAATTTCTCTTTCTGTTTTCTAATTGTTAGTGTATAGGAATTCAAGGGATTGTGTGTGTGTGTGTGTGTGTGTTAATTTTATATCCTGAAATTTTTACCATATTCATTGATTAGCTATAGTAATTTTCTGGTGGTGTCTTTAGGGTTTCCTACATAGAGGATCATGTCATCTGCAAACAATGAGAGTTTTACTTCTTTTCCAATCTGTTTTGCTTTTAATTCTTTTTCTTCTCTGATTGCTGTGGATAAAATTTCCAAAACTATATTGAAAAGTAGGGGTTAGAGTGGGCACCCTTGTCTTGTTCCTGGCTTTAGGGGAAATGCTTTCAATTTTTTTGCCATTTAGGATAGTGTTTGCTGTGGGTTTATTATATATGGTTTTTATTATGTTGAGTTATGTTCCTTCTCTGCCTACTTTATGGAGAGTTTTTATCATAAATGGGTGTTGTATTTTGTCAAAGGCTTTCTCTGCACCTATTGAGATAATCATATTGTTTTTATCCTTTAATTTGATAATATGGTGTTTCACATTGATTGATTTGTGAATATTGAAGAATCCTTGCATCCCTGGGATAAAGCCCACTTGTTCATGATGTATGATCTTTTCAATATGCTGTTGGATTCTGTTTGCTAGAATTTTGTTCAGTATTTTTGCATCATGTTCATCAGTGATATTGGCCTGTAGTTTTCTTTTATGTGGCATCTTTGTCAGGTGTTGGTATTCAGGTGATCTTGGCCTCATAGAAAGAGTTTGGGAGTTTACCTTCCTCTGCAATTTCCTGGAAGACTTTGACTAAGATAAGTGTTAACTCTTCTCTAAAGTTTTGGTAGACTTCACCAGTGAAGCCATGTGGTCTTGGACTTTTGTTTGTTGGAAGATTTTTTATTACAATTTCAGTTTCTGTGCTTGTGGTGTGTCTGCTAAGGTTTTTTATTTCTTCCTTGTTCAGTTTTGGAAGGTTATACGTTTCTAAGAATTTGTCCATTTCTACCAGGTTGTCCATTTTATTGACATACAGTTGCTTATAGTAGTCTCTTATGATCTTTTGTATATCTATGTTGTCTGTTGTGATTTCTCTATTTTCATTTCTAATTTTGTTGATTTGATTTTTTTCCTTTTTTTTCTTGAGGCGTCTGGCTAATGGTTTGTCTATTTTATTTATCTTCTGAAATAATCAGCTTTTAGTTTTGTTAATTTTTGCTATAGTCTCTTTTGTTTATTTTTCATTTATCTGCTCTAATTTTTATGATTTCTTTCCTTTTACTAACCCTGGAGTTCTTCATTTCTTCTTTTTCTAGTTGCTATAGGCATAAAGTTAGGCTATTTATTTGATGTTTCTCTTGTTTCTTGAGATAAGCTTGTAATGCTCTGAACTTTCTCTTTAGCACTGATTTTACCGAATCACATAGGTTTTGGGTGTTGTGTTTTATTTTCATTTGTCTCTATCCATATTTGGATTTTCTTTTTGATTTCTTCCATGATCTGTTGGTTATTCACAAGTGTGTTGTTTAGCCTCCATGTTTGTATTTTTAATACTTTCTTTCATCCTGTAGTTGACATCTAATCTTACAGCAATTTGATCAGAAAAGATACTTGAAATTATATATATATATATATATATATATATATATATATATATATTTTTTTTTTTTTTACCAAGGCCAGATTTGTGACCCAGGATCAGCTCTATCCTAGAGAATGTTCCATGTGCACTTGAAAAAAAGGTGGAAATCCTTGTTTGGGGATGAAATGTCCTATAGATGTCAGTTAGGTCTAAATGGTACATTGTATCACTTAAAATTTGTGTTTCCTTCCTAATTTTCTGTTTGGTTGGTCTATCCATAGGTGTGAGTGAGGTATTAAAGTCTCTACTATTATTGTGTTACTCTTAATTTCCCCTTTCGTACTTGTTAGCATTTGCCTTACATATTGAGCTGATCCTATGTTGGGTGCACATATATTTATAGTTGTTATATCTTCTTCGTGGATTGATCCTTTGATCATTATGTAGCATCCTTCTTTGTCTGTTTTCATGGTCTTTTTTTCAAAGTCTATTTTATCTGTTATGAGTATTGCTACTCCTGCTATCTTTTGGTCTCTATTTGCATAAAGTATCTTTTTTCCTGCCCTGCACTTTCAGTCTGTATGTGTCCCTTGGTTTGAGGTGGATCTCTTGAAGACAGCATGTACTTTTAAGTTGCTTCAGTCATGTCCGAATCTTTGTGTCCTTCATGTCCTGCCTCAAAAATGGACGGCTCCTCTGTCCCTGGGATTCTCCAGGCAAGAATACTGGAGTTGGTTGCCATTTCCTTCTCCATGAAGACAACATATACAGGGATCATATTTTTATATCCATTCAGCTAGCATTCAACCCATTTACATTTAAGGCACTTATTGATATGTATGGTCCCGTTTCCATTTACTTTACTATTTTGTGTTTGATTTTGTAAACCTTTTCTGTATTTCCTGTCTAAAGAAGATCCTTTCACATTTGTTGAAAAGCTGGTTTGGTGGTGCTGAATTCTCTCAGCTTTTGCTTGTCTGTAAAGCTTTTGATTTCTCCTTCATATCTGAATGAGATCCTTGCTGGATAGAGCAATCTGGGTTGTAGGTTTTGCTCTTTCATCATTCTAAGTATGTCCTCCCATTCCCTTCTGGCCTGAAGAGTTTCTATTGAAAGATGAGCTGTTATCCTTATGGGGATCCCCTTGTGTGTTATTTGTTGCTTTTTCCTTGCTGCTTTTAATATTTGCTCTTTGTGTTTAATCTTCATTAGTTTGATTAATATGTTTACCGGGGTGTTTCATCTTGGGTTTATCCTGTTTGGGACTCTCTGAGTTTCTTGGACTTGGGAGGCTATTTCCTTCCCCATTTTAGGAAATTTTTCAACTATTATCTCCTCAAGTGTTTTCTCATGGCCTTTCTTTTTGTCTTCTTCTTCTGAGACTTCTATGATTTGAATGTTGGGGTGTTTAACTTTGTCCCAGAGGTCTCTGAGGTTGCCCTTATTTCTTTTAATTCTTTTTGTTTATCTTTTTCCCCTCTCTGCTTCATTTATTTCCACCAATGTATCTAATACCTCACTTATCCTCTCTTCTGCTTCAGTTATTCTATTTTTGGTTCCCTCCAGCATGCTTTTGATCTCAGTTATTGCATTATTCATTACTGATTGACTCTCCTTTATTTCTTCTAGGTCCTTGTTTAACATTTCTTATATTTTCTCAATCCTTGCCTATAATCTACTTATCTGTAGCTTTGTTTTGTTTTCAAGATTTTGGATCATCTTCACTATAATTTTTTTGAATTCTTTTTCAGGTGGATTCCCTATCTCCTCCTCTTTTGTTTGGTTTCATGGGTATTTATCATATTCCTTTACCAGCTGAATATTTCTATGCCTTTCATATTGTTTAGATTGCTGTGTTTGGGGTGCCCATTCTGTGGACTGGATGTTCACGGTTCTTCTATATTGTGGAGTCTGCTCCCTGTAGGTAGAGTTTGACTAGTGGCTTGTCAAAGTTTCCTGGCTAGAGGAGCGTGTGTCTGTGTTCTGGTGGATGGAGCTGGATCTCTTCTCTCTGGAGTGCAATGAAGTGTCCAGTAGTGAGTTTTGGGGTGTCTATTGGTTTGGCATGGCTTTAGGCAGCCTGTAATTTAATGCTCAATGTTGTGTTCCTGCTTTGTTGGAGAATTAGCACGGTATGTCTTTCACTGGATCCTGTTGGCTCTTGGGTGGAGCTTGGTTTCAGTGCCGGTATGGATATTTTTGGATGAACTCTTGTCTACTAATTGTCTACTCTTGTCTACTAATTCCAGGGAATTAGGAGTTCTCTGATGTTCTCAAGTTTTGGATTTAAGCCTCCTGCCCCTAGCTTTCAGTCCTTCTCTTACAGTAGCCTCAAGACTTCTCCAAACAGCACAGATGCTAAAACATCTAGGTTAATGATGAAACAGTTCTCCACAGCAAGGAACACCCAGAGAGATTCACAAAATTACATAGAGAACAGAAGAAGGAGGGAGGAGATAGAGGTGACCAGGAGGAGAAGAGGGGAAATCAAAAGGGGCGAGAGCAATTTAGGCAGTAATCAATTTCCTAAGTCCTCTCCACAGACCAGAACACCCAGAGGGATTCACATAAGGAAGAGAAGAGGGAGGAGATAGAGTTGAGTAGGAGGAGAAGAGGGAGAGTCAAAGAGGGAGAGATCAATCTCACTAGTAATGAATTCCCTAAGTGTTCTCCACAGCCTGGAACACCCAGAGAGATTCACAAAGTTAAGTAGAGAATAGAAGGGGGAGGAAAGAGACAGAGGTGACCTGAAGGAGAAAAGGGAGAGACAAAAATGTAGAGAGCAATCAAACCAGTTTAATCACATCCCTAAGTGAAAATGGATGCTGAAGATTAGATTCTTAAAGGTACAAAATTGATAGCAAATACCAAAAAGCAAAGATTGAACATCTAGAATAGAGGTTAGACTTTCAAAAATACAATATAAAAATACAAAACAATATCACTCAAAAAATTAATATATATATATGAAATTTACTTTGAAAATATGATCTTTTTGAAAGTTAATAGTAAGTTATAATAATGAAAATTAAAGGAGTAATAAAAGAAATGTTGATAGTAAAAAATAAATCTAGGAATTTCTCTGGAGCTGTTGTGGGTAGTGTGTGGTCAGTTCAGCTACAGACGGTTCCTTGTTCCAGCGTGTACTTATTCTCAAGGTCTATAGGTCCCCTCTAATGCACAGACAATATTGACTGCAGGGTTTTAATCTGTTGCACCTGTCACTTTCAGAGTGGTTCCTTCTTCTTTGTTTATTTAGGCTTCCTCTGTTTGCAAATATCTTCAGTGTCTAATTTCCACCCTGACATAAGAGGGTGAAGGTGGTCACTTATTTAGGTTCACTTATTCAAGTTGTGTTGTGAGGAAGGAAGAACACTGCAAATAAATATTGCTGGTGTGTGTCAGGGATGCTCGCACTTTATGGACCAAGCTGGGTTTGGTCCATAAAGGCTGTGTGTGCTTCCTGGGTCTACACTGCTTAGGCTCCAGTATGTTCTTCAAGGACACTGTCCCAAGTGGGCCCTGAGTTTTGTGCACTTCCCAGGTCCAAGGTACTCAGGTTTTTGGGTACTCTACAAGGGCACAGCCTGGTTGGGCATGTGTTTTGTGCCCTTCCTAGGTCCAAGCAGCTCAGATGACCAGGTGCTTAGCGAGTGCAGTGTCCTAGGTGGACCATGTGTCTTACTCACTTCCTGGGTCTCAGCCACTCGGTTTCCTGGGTGTGCTGTGAGAGCACCGTCTCAGGTGTGCCAATGTGTCTCCTCTTGGGAGCTGATCTCAGGCTGAGTCACTCCTGGCAGATGTCACCCATCCAGGATCCCAGGAAGACATTGCTAGCAACTTGGAGTCTGCTCACAGTTTGGTGGAAGATGCTGTCTCTGGGGCCGCGACTGCAGCAGCCCCTTAACTTCCCACTCTGGCTGTCACACACCTGCCTCTCTGCCTCCCCTGGGAGAGGGGCCTATATTGCAGCCTGATAGCTCTCCTTTGGTATTTACTCAATCGTTTGTTCTGTGAGTGCTTCAGGCTTCAGCATTAGAGTCTTGTGCTGCAAATTATTTTGTGTGTGTGTGTGTGTGTGTGTGTGTGTGTGTGTGTGAGACAATCCCTAGGTTTGGGTTGTTATCTCATGTTAGCTCCCTCAGATTGTCTTCAGAGCATTCAGGCCTGGTCCTTACCCTAAGGACTGATGATGCAGCCCACAGCTCCCTGCCCAGCCCCCACTAGCTGGTAGCAGACATGAGCATCTGAGATACTTCTCTGCTGGCAGTTAGGGCATATTCTGTGTTTTTTTTTTTTTTTTTTTTTTCTCCTGGTCATGTTGCCCTCTGAGATTCCAAATCTCCCCACAGACATGCCTGTGAGACGGTTTCCTACTGTGTGGAAACTTCTCCTCCTTCACGACTCCTTCCACAGGACAAGTCTCTGTCCCTAATATTTTGTCTCTCTTTGTCGTTTGTATTTTGTCCTGCCTCCTTTCGAAGAGAATGGGCTTCCTTTCTGGGTGCCTGGTGTTCTCCACCAGTGTTCAGAAATTGTTCTGTGGAGGTTGCTCAACATTCAAATGCTATTTTGATGAATATGTGGGGGAGAAATTGTTCTCTCCATCCTATTCCTCCACCATCTTGGGACCACCCCCAATCTGTATCTTTTCCAAGGACTTGGTTCTTTGCATCAGGAGGCCGAAGTATTGGAGCTTCAGCTTCAGCATCAGCCCTTCCAATAAATATTCAGAGTTGATTTTCTTTAGGAGTGACTGGTTTGGTCTCCCTGCTGTCCAAGGGACTCTCAAGAGTCTTTTCCAACACCACAGTTCAGAAGCATCAATTCTTTGGTGCTCAGCCTTCTATATGGTTCAAGTCTCACAGCTGTATTTGACAACTGGGAATGTCATAGATTTGACTACACAAACCTTTGTTGGCAAAGTGATGTCTTTGCTTTTTAATATACTGTCTAGGTTTGCCATGGCTTTTATTCCAAGGAGCAAGTGTCTTTTAATTCCATGGCTGCAGTCACTGCAATAATTTTGGAGCCCAACTAAAACTTTAATATTGAAAGAATCCGGATCTTTTACTGGAACACATCAATCATTAGTTAAGGGCATCTAGATATGTATGTCCTCAGTTTCTTACAAACTATTTTCCATATAATTAAGTTTCTTTTTTTTTAATGAATATATAATAAACATACAACATTGTGTATGTTTAAAATGCACTATGTCTTGGTATGATATATCTGTAACCCCTTCTTCATGCCACATAATTATCATCTCTTCTTGTGTTGAGGATAACTGACATCTGATCTCTTAGCAACTTGGCAATTTTGAAATATATAATATACTATTGTTGACTATAATAAATATGTTTCATTAGATCTTTAGAAATTTTTTATATACCAGATATAAGTTTATACACTTGAAGAACATCTCTTCATTTCTCCCTCTCCTCCATGTTTAGGTAACCACTTCTCTACACTGTTAACAAGCTCATATTTTTCATATTCACATATAAGTGATATTATGCAGTTTTGGCACTCTCTGCCTGGCTTATCTCACTTAGCATTATGCCCTCAGGTTCAACTTGCATTTTTACAAATGAAAGGATTTCCTTCTTTCTCATGACTAATATTTCATTGTACATATATACCATATCTTTTTTATTTCAGCCATTTCTGGACACTCAGGCTATTTTTATATCTTGGGTTCTGTGAATGATGCTGCAATAAAGAAGGATGTACAATTATCTGTTTGAGATACTGATTTTTATTTCTTTGAATATATACCCAGTAGTAGTATTGCTTGATCATATTGTAGCTCAATTTATAGTTTGTTTTTTTTTTTTAGGAACCACCATACATTTTTTCCCCCCTAATTGCAGTACTAATTTGTATATGTACCAACAGTGGGTAAAAGGGTTCTGTTTTCTCCACACCCTTAGCTCTTGTCATTTGGTAAAAGTCATCCTAATAGGTACAAGGTGATATCTCATTGGGTTCTTAATTTGCATTTCCCTAACAAAGGTCCGTCTAGTCAAGGCTATCGTTTTTTCACTGGTCATGTATGGATGTGCTAGTTGGACTGTGAAGAAAGCTGAGCATCAAATAATTGATGTTTCTGAACTTTGGTGTTGGAGAAGACTCTTGACAATCCCTTGGACTGCAAGGAGATCCAACCAGTCCATCCTAAAGGAGATCAGTGCTGGGTGTTCATTGGAAGGACTGATGCTGAGGCTGAAACTCCAATACTTTGGCCACCTCATGCAAAGAATTGACTCATTGGAAAAGACTCTGATGCTGGGAGGCATTGGGGGCAGAAAGAGAAAGGGACGACAGAGGATGAGATGGCTGGATGGCATCACCGGCTTGATGGACATGAGTTTGGGTGAACTCTGGGAGTTGGTGATGGACAGGGAAGGCCTGGTGTGCTGTGGTTCATGGGGTTGCAAAGAGTCGGACACGACTGAGCAACTGAACTGAACTGAATGAATAATGATGTTAAACCTTATATATATATATATGTGTGTGTGTGTGTGTGTGTGTGTGCATGTGTGTGTTTATAGGCTATTTGTATGTTTTCTTTTGAAAAAAAAAAAATAGATCTGTTCAGATCCTTTGCCTCCTTTTAATTTGGAGTATTTGCTTTTTATTTTGAGTTGTATGTATTCTTTATACCTTTTAGAGTTAATTCCTTAACAGATGTGTGTTTTGTTCATAAGTTTTTCTCATTCTGTAGGTGCCTTTTCAATTTATTGACTACTTCCCTCACTGTGCATAATCTTCTTATGTAAGATAGTCCTATTTGTTTATTTAGTTCTAAGTTGCCTGTGCTTTGGGTAGCTTATTCAAGGAATTATTTAGTTGGACTAGCTTAGTGTTTCTTAAAGGAAAAACTTAAGAAACAAATTCAGATCTTGAGGAGAAATGAAAGCCACCAGAATATAATCATGCTATCACATTCTATTCTTCACCAGTCATAACTCCTTTCTCGCCTCTTAGTCATGTTGTTACTAAACAGAGATATTAATATTGCTTTTTTAAAATTTTTAAGAGTGACAGCATGTATAAAGAGTGATGCATATGTATTTAATGAAATATTTCATACCAAGTGGACACATGAATGTCCTTAAAATATATCAGTCAAAAAATTACAAAATATGCTATAGGTTGTATACATTTTGAGTTTGCAGAAAAGCAATAGAATGTAGTAAAATGTATTGACAAGTAGAAAATCATTTAACTCTCTCAGTATTTAATTTAGAAATATCTGCATCATTATGAAACTTAAGTGAGATTTAAAATAAAATACTACTAGTTTGAATTTCACTTACTCCTTTCTAGCTGTGTATTCCTTTTCCTCTCTTAAAGTAATAACAATAAATCCTACAGTTTATTGCAAGATTTAACTGAGATTAATTTATAAGACATTGTGATATTTAAATTTATAAACAACATCTTGCTTGTATTTCCCCCCATTCCTAGTAAATTCTGGAACATGGCAGAAATTTAGTACAAATATTTGAATCAATGAATGAGGGTATGTTATTATCCTGCTGCTATTGTGTCAGTATGTATTATGAATCTCAAAAGAAAAAAAGAGTGTAAAAGAAGAAAAAGGAAACTGATAGATGACAAAAGTCCTCAGTTTTCATAGAAATATTAAGAAAACTAAATCTCAAGAAATTTAACATTGGGGATGGTCCCAAGATGGTGGAGGAATAGAATGGGGAGCCCAGTTTCACCTCCACAAATTCATCTAAAGGTCATTTGGATACTGAGCAACTTTCACAAAACAACTTCTGAACCCTGGCAGAGGACACCTGGACTACACAAAGGCAGCCCATTCTCTTTGAAAGGAGGTAGGATAGAATATAAAAAACAAAAAGAGAGACAAAAGAGGCAGGGAGGGAGACCTGTCCTGGGGAGGGAGTCGTGAAGGAAGAGAAATTTCCAAATTATAGGAAACCTTCTCACAGGCGTGTCTGTGGGGAGTTTTGGAATCTCAGATAGCAACATAACCCAGAGAAAAACAAACAAAAAAAAAATCACACAAAATAGGGGCCTAACCACCTCTGCCAGCCAAGAAGTAGCCCAGAAGCTCGCATCTGCCACCAGCAAGTGGGGGATGGGCAGGAAGGTGAGGGTGGCATCATCAGTCCTTAAGGTAAGGACCGGGCCTGAATGCCCTGAATGCCCAATCTGAGGGAGCTAACATAAGATAGCAATACAAACTTTGGGATTGCTGAGGAAAAAAAAAAAGAGAGAGAGAGAACTTTCCTGCACACGGCTCTAATGCCACAGCCTGGCCCACTCACAGAACAAAGCATTGAGTGACTACCAAAGGAGAGCTAGCCAGATGCATACCGGGCCCTCCCCACCGCTGGAGGCAGAGAGGCAGGCTTGCGACAGCCAGAGCCTGAAGGCAACGGGCTGCTCCAATCTTGGCCTCAGAGACGGCATTTTCCACCAAACTGTGAGCAGGCTCCCAGTTGCTAACCACGCCTTCCTGGGATCCTAGATGGTTGACATCCACCAGGAGGGTCGCAGTCTGAGAACAGCTGCCAGAAGAGACACATGGCACACCTGAGTTGGTGCTCTCGTGGCACACCAGGAAACCGAGCGGCCGATATTGGGGAGGTGATTAAGACGCACAGCCTGCCTGGGACAGTGTGCTCACAAGCACCTGGTCGCCTGACCTGCTTGGACCTGGGAAGGGCACAAATCTCAGGGCCTGCTTTGGAGAGTGCCCTGAAGAGAACGCTGGAGCCTGAGCAGTGTAGACCTGGGAAGCACACGCCACTGTGAACTGGGGCAAACCCAGTGTGGTCCATATACTGAAGGCACTCCCCAAACATGCCAGTGGTATTTATTTCCAGTGTTCCTCCCTCCCCACAACACAACTGAACAAGTGAACCTAAATAAGTGACTGCCTTCACCCCCTTGTGTCAGGGTGGAAGTTAGACACCAAAGAGACTTGCAAACAGAGGAAGCAAAAATAAACAAAGAAGAGAGAACTGCTCTGGAAGTGACAGATGAAGCAATCTTGAGGCTACTGTAAGAATAAGACTGAAAGCCAGATGCAGGAGGTTTAACTCCAAAACTTGAGAACATCAGAGAACTCCTGACTATAGGGAACATTAGTAGACAAGAACTCATCCAAAAGCCTCCATGCCTACAATGAAACCAAGCTCCACCCAAGAGCCAAAAACTTCCAGAGCAAGACATACCACACTAATTCTCAAGCAAAGCAGGAACACAGCTCTGAGCATTAAAAGACAGGCTGCTTAAAGCCATGCCAAACCCACAGACATCCCAAAACTCCCTACTGAAGTCTTATTTACACTCCAGAGAGAAAAGATCCAGCTCCACCTACCAGAACACCTATGCAAGCTCCCCTAACCAGGAAACCTTGACAAGCGGCTAGTCAAACCCCACCTACAGGGAGCAGACTCCACAATAAAGAACCATGAACATGCAGCCTACGGAATGGGCACACCAAACACAGCAATCTGAACAATATGAAAGGCAGAGAAATATTCAGCTGGTAAAGGAATATGGTAAATACCCATGAAACCAAACAAAAGAGGAGGAGATAGGGAATCCACCTGAAAAAGAATTCAAAAAAAAAAAAAAAAAATGATAGTGAAGATGACCCAAAATCTTGAGAACAAAACAGAGTTACAGATAAGCAGATTAGAGGCAAGGATTGAGAAGATATAAGAAATATTTAACCAGGACCTAGAAGAAATAAAGGAGAGTCAATCAATAATGAATAATGCAATAACTGAGATTAAAAGCACTCTGGAGGGAACCAGCTATAGAATAACTGAAGCAGAAGAGAGGATAAGTGAGGTGGAAGTTAGAGTGGTGGAAAGAAATGAAGCAGAGAGGAAAAAAGACAAAAAGAATTTAAAGAAATGATAACTTCTTAAAAGAAGTCTTTCTTAAAAGAAGGTCTTAAAAGTCACTTCTTAAAAGAAATGAGAGACTTCTGGAACAATGTTAAATGCCCCAACATTCAAATCATAGGAGTCTCAGAAGAAGACAAAAAGAAAGGCCATGAGAAAGTACTTGGGAAGAAAATAGCCTCCCAAGTCCAAGAAACTCAGAGTCCCAAACAGGATAAACCCAAGATGAAATACCCCAATAAACATATTAAACTAACAAAGATCAAACGCAAAGAGCAAGTATTAAAACCAGCAACAATAACACAAATAACACACAAAGGGATCCCCAAAAGGATAACAGCTGATCTTTCAATAGAAACTCTTCAGGCCAGAAGGGAATGGCAGAACATACTTAGAGTGATGAAAGAGCAAAAGCTACAACCCAGATTACTCTATCCCGCAAGGATCTCATTCAGATATGAAGGAGAAATCAAAAGCTTTACAGACAAGCAAAAGCTGAGAGAATTCAGCACCACCAAACCAACTCTTCAACAAATGTGAAAGAATCTTCTCTAGACAGGAAACACAGAAAAGGTTTATAAAACCAAACAAAAAAATAGTAAAGTAAATGGTAACAGGATCAAAGATATCAATAATTACCTTAAATGTAAATGGGTTGATTGCCCCAACCAAAAGACAAAAACTGGCTGAATGGATACTGGCAGGGAACATTTAACAAGAGGGTTCCTGCATGCTGTTTTCTATTTCTCAAGGATTCTCTGTTCCTTATCAGTTCCTATTCTGAGAACAAGTAGAGCTGCATGCAGTTCTCAGGACTGAGGTCATAGGATGAAACATGCAGTGACTTTTTTCAGCGTCAGCTACTTTGTATGTATTAGCCTATCCATATTGTGGCTATTGATAAAATTTCATCCTGTGTAATAGCTGAGTAATTATCTTACTAAAGATATATAAGCCTGCATTTCTGCTAATTAAGCACCCTTGCTCCATCAGAGCTTGGGTCCCCATGTCTTTCTTTCTTTCTCTCTCTCTCTCTTTCACTTTCTTATCATCGACTCCAGACTGCCAGGTTCTGGTCCATTAAAGGACCACAACAGGATACAAAAACAGGACCCCTATATACTTACATATGTTGTCTACAAGAAATACACCTGAAACCAAGGGACACATACAGACTGAAAATGAAGGGCTGGAAAAGATATTTCATGTAAATGGAGACCAAAAGATAGCAGGAGTAGCAATAGTCATATCAGATAAAATAGTCTTTGAATTAAAGAGATAAAGTAGGACACTGCATAATGATCAAAGGAGCAATCCAAGAAGAAGATATAACAATTATAAATATATATGCACCCAACATAGAGTCAGCTCAATATGAAAGGCAAATCCTAACAAGTATGAAAAGGGAAATTAAGAGTGACACAATAATAGTGGGAGAATTTAATACCCCACTCACACCTATGGATAGATTGACCAAACAGAAAATTAGGAAGGAAACACAAACTTTAAATGGTACAATGTACCAGTTAGACCTAACTGACATCTATAAGACATTTCACCCCAAAACAATGAATTTCACCTTTTTCTCAAGTGCACACAACATTCTCCAGGATAGAGCTGATCCTGGGTCATAAATTTAGCTTTGGTAAATTAAAAAAAAAAAAAAAAGAAGAAGAAGTTATTTCAAGCATTTTTTCTGATCATAATGCAATAAAATTAGATGTCAACTACAGGAAAAACAAATATTAAAAATACAAATGTATAGAGGCTATATAACATGCTTCTGATTAACCAACAAATCATGGAAGAAATCATAAAGGAAATAAAAATATGCACAGAGACCTTTGAAAATAACACAACGACCCTAAATCCATGGGATTCAGTAAAAGCAGTGCTAAGGTAAAGTTCATAGCATTACAAGCTTACCTCAAGAAACAAGAGAAACATCAAATAAATAGCCTAAGTTTATGCCTATAGCAACTAAAAAAAGAAGAAATGAAGAACTCTAGGGTTAGTAAAAGGAGAGAAATCATAAAAATTAGAGCAGATAAATAAATAAAAGGTGGCTATAGCAAAAATTAACAAAACTAAAAGCTGATTATTTCAGAAGATAAATAAAATAGACAAACTATTAGCCAGATGCCTCAAGAAAAAAAGGGAGAAGAATCAAATCGACAAAATTAGAAACGAAAATAGAGAAATCATGACAACACAGAAATAGAAAGGATCATAAGACTACTATAAGCAACTGTATGCCAATAAAATAGAAAACCTGGTAGAAATGGACAAATTCCTAGTAAAGTATAACCCTCAAAAACTGAATCAGGAAGAAATAGAAAATCTTAGCAGACACACCACAAGCACAGAAACTAAAACTGTAATCAAAAATCTTCCAACAAGCAAAATATGTTTTCACAGGTGAATTCTACCAAAAAATTTAGAGAAGAGCAAACACTTATCTTAGTCAAAGTCTTCCAGAAAATTGCAGAGGAAGGTAAACTCCCAAACTCTTTCTATGAGGCCAACATCACCCTAATATAAAAACCAGATGACGATTCCACATTAAAGAAAACTACAGGCCAATATCACTGATGAACATAGATGCAAACATCCTGAACAAAATTCTAGCAAACAGAATCCAACAGCATATTGAAAAGATCATACATCATGAACAAGTGGGCTTTATCCCAGGGATTCAAGGATTCTTCAATATTCACAAATCAATTAATGTGATACACCATATTAACAGATTGAAGGATAAAAACTATATGATTATCTCAATAGGTGCAGAGAAAGCTTTTGATAAAATACAACACCCATTTATGATAAAAACTATCCATAAAGCAGGCAGAGAAGGAACATACCTCAACATAATAAAAAACCATATATGATGACCCACAGCAAACACTATCCTAAATGACAAAAAAATTGAAAGAATTTCCCCTAAAGTCAGGAACAAACAAGGGTGGCCACTCTCAACACTACTATTCAACATAGTTTTGGAAGTTTTATCCACAGCAATCAGAGAAGAAAAAGAATTAAAAGAAATCCAGATTGGATAAGAAGAAGTAAAACTCTCACTGTTTGCAGATGACAGGATACTCTTCATAGAAAACCCTAAAGACACCACCAGAAAATTATTATAGCTAATCAATGAATATAGTAAAGTTTAAGGATATAAAATTAATACACAGAAATCCCTTGAATTTCTATACACTAACAATGAGAAAATGGAAAGAGAAATTAAGGAAACAATTCCATTCACCACTGTGAAAAAAAAGAATAAAATACTTAGGTATATATCTACCTAAAGAAACAAAAGATCTATATAAAAAAAATTTAAAAAAAAACTGATGAAAGAAATCAAAGATGACACAATTAGATGGAGAAGTATACCATGTTCATGGATGGGAAAAATCAATATAGTGAAAATGAGTTTACTACCCAAAGCACTCTGTAGATTCATGCAATACTTATCAAGCTGCCAACAGTATTTTTCAGAGATCTTAAACAAATACTTTCACAATTTGTGTGAAAATACAAAATACCTCTAATAGCCAAAGCAATCTTCAGAAAAAATGGGACTGGAAGAATTAAACTGCCTGACCTTAGACTATACCACAAAGCTCCAGTCACCATGAGAGTATAATACTGACACAAAGACAAAAGTATAGATCAGTGGAATAAAGTAGAAAGGCCAGAGATAAATTTACATACGTATGGCCACCGAATCTTTGACAAAGGAGGAAAAACATACAGTGGATAAAAGACAAACTCTTTAAGAAGTGGTGCTGGGAAAACTGGTCAAGCACCTGCAAAAGAATGAAACTAGAACACTTTCTAACACCATACACAAAAATAAACTCAAAATGGATTAAAGATCTTAATGTAAGACCAGAAACATTCAAATTCCTAGAGGAAAACATAGGCAAAACACTCTCTGACATAAATCACAGCAAAATTCTCTATCACTCACCTTCCAGAGTAATGGAAATAAACGTAAAAATGAACAAGTGGGACCTAATTAAACTTAAAAGCTTTTGAGCAATGAAGGAAACTATAAGCAAGCTGAAAAGACAGCCTTCAGAATGAGAAAACAATAGCAAATGAAGAAACTGACAAAGAATTAATCTCAAAAATATACAAACAGCTCATGCAGCTCAATGCTAGAAAAATAAATGACCCAATCAAAAAATGGGCCAAAGTACTAAACAGACATTTCTCCAAAGAAGGCATACAAATGGCTAACAAACACATGAAGAAATGCTCAACATCACTCATTATCAGAGAAATGCAAATCAAAACCACAATGAGGCACCATCTCATGGAAGTTTAAATGGCTGCCATCAAAATGTCTACAAACAATAAATTGCTGGAGAGGGTGTGGAGAAAAGGGAGCTCTCCTCTTACACTGTTGGTTGGAATGCAAACAGTACAGGCATCCTAGAGAACAATGAGGAGATTCCTTTAAAAACTTGGAAATAGAACTGCCATATGACCCAGCAATCCTACTGCTGGGCATACACACTGAGGAAACCAGAATTGAAAGAGACATGTGCACCCCGATGTTCATTGCAGCATTGTTTACAATAGCTAGGACATGGTCCATCATCAGATAAATGGATGAGAAACTGTGGTACATATACACAATGGAATATTACTCATCTATTAAAATGAACACATTTGAATCAGTTCTAATGAGGTGTATGAAACTGGGGCCTATTATACAGAGTGAATTGTCAGAAAGAAAACCACCAATATAGTATAATAATGCATATATATGGAATTTAGAAAGATGGATGATGACCATGACCCTATATGCAAGCTAGCAAGAGACAAAGATACACCTGTGGCGGATTCATTTTGATATTTGGTAAAACAAATACAATTATGTAAAGTTTAAAAAATAAAATTAAATTAAAAAAATAAAACAAAAAAAAGAACATACACACAAAAAAATAAATAAATAAAAAGAAAAAAACAAACAAACAAACAGACTTTTGGACTCTGTGGGAGAAGTTGAGGGTGGGATAATTTGAGAGAATAGCAGTGAAACATGTAAATTATCATATGTGAAATAGATGACCAGTCCAAGTTTGATGCATGGAATAGAGCACTCGAAGCCATTGCACTGGGACAACCCAGGGGGATGTGATGAGGAGGGTTGTGGGAGGGGTTCGTGATGGAGGACATATGTACACCCGTGGCTGATTCATGTCAATGTATGGCAAAAGCCACCACAATATTGTAAAGTAATTAGCCTTCAATTAATATGAAAAGTGAAGTGAAGTCACTCAGTCATGTCCGACTCTTTGTGACTACATGGACTGTAGCCTACCAGGCTACTCCATCCATGGGATTTTCCAGGCAAGAATACTGGAGTGGATTGCCATTCCTTCTCCAGGGGATCTTCCCAACCCAGGGATCAAACTTGGGTTTCTTGCATTGCAGGAAGATGCTTTACCGTCTGAGCCACCAGGGAAGCCAAGTAATATAAGTAAATTAATTTACAAAAAAGAAATTTAACATTGGCAGGTAATGCATAATTATTAATACTAGTTGTTCAAAGTATTACATAGTTGTTCACTTAAGAAAAGAAAATATTTGAATGTCTTAGAAATGTTTTTTAAAATTGTTTTAAATACTGTAGCAAAATAAATAATGTCATAGCTCTCTTAATGACTTTATAATCTTGTTCACTTATGCACTGTAAAACAAGCCACCAGATGGTGAAGTCTACCTGTATACATTATTTCCTTATCTTGCAAAGAGTAATCATCATTGTTTTTTTGATATACTTATTCATTAATGGCTTTTCAATATAAAGGCCAATAGACCCTTTTTCATTTCTTTTAAGAAATTTCAGGTCACTTTTGTTTCCTTCATTATGTCTTTCAGTATTTTTATTATAATTATTTACTTATTTTTATATTAAATTTTAGACAGAAAATTGATATGAAGGTATAATGTACTTTCATATCATGTACTTCCTCTCTGACACAAAAATTTCTCCTATTATTTAAATTTTGCCTTAGTGTTGAACTTTGGTTATAATTAATGAAGTAGTATTGATGCATTAACTAAAGTCAATACTTTACATTAGAGCTTATGCTTTATATTATACCTTCTATAGGTTCACAAATGTAAAACACACATCCATAATTTCTGTATCATATAATTTCACTATGCTAAAAATCTCCTTTGTTCCACTTATTCATCCTTCTTCCCCTTAAATCCCCGGCAACCACTGATCTTTTCACATTCTCCATATGTTGCCTTTTCCAAATTGTTGCATAAGTGAATTCCTACAGTATGTAGCCTCTTCAGATGGGCTTCTTTCACTTAAAGTGATTTTAAATCTTATATTTTTATTTTTCTATTTCTATAGACTTTTTCTTTTTTTATTGATGAAAAATACTCCAATATATGAATACCCATCCACCTATTAAAAGACATATTGACTACCTTTTAGTTTTAAAAATTATGAATGGAAGTGCTATAAAAATTTGTGTGAGGGTTCTTCTACAGATATAAGTTTTTAACTTAGTTGTGCAAATATAAGTGGAATTTCTGTGTATTATAGTCTAGTTTTGTAAGAAGCTCACAAACTGTTTCCTTTTATATGGAATGCTTTTCCCTCAACTATATTCCCTCAATTATATTTCCCTTATAAATACATATGTTCTCCAAATATTCTTCTATACTTCTCATACACTGTTCCTGGGAAACGATACATACATAACTGAGTTCATCTAATGCTAAGAGGCTCATAAACTTCTCCTGAGTAGCCTTGTTTGTGTGTGTTAGTTGCTCAGTCGTGTCCTACTCTTTTTGGCTCCATGGACTGTATCCCACGAGCCCCCTCTGTCCATGGAATTCTCCAGGCAAGAATACTAGAGTGGGTTGCCATTTCCTTCCCAGGGATCTTCCTGACCCAGGGATCGAACCCATGTCTCCTGCATTGTAGGTGGTCTCCTGAATTACAGGTGGATTCTTTACTGACTGAGCCACCTGCTCAGAAGCACACTTGCTACTTGGCAATAGTTTTTATTCCTCCCCTGCCTCATGTCCTTATCTAATCACTAAATAAGATGTGTAGATATAAGTTCTTAATTATCTGTCTTATGCGTATGTTTGTCTTTATCATTACTTATATTACCCTAATACTATATTTAAATGTTTATATTTTGCTCAAAATTACTTTATGGCTCCTCATTGTCTTCAAAGTAAAATCACATTTCGGCATGTTTTATGCAGTCATACTTGATATATTTTCATTGTCCTCATTTTCTAGCACTGTATGTATTATTCCAAAAACACAAATGAATATTTAACTCTTTAAATGGAATCTGTAAATAAAGTTTTCCACATGCTCTTCTCACAGCCAGAAATGACTATTCCTCCCCTATACTTATATTTATTGAAAAAAGTATTTCTATAACAATTTATGCAAGTGTTTCTTCTTCAGGTCTACTCTGACTCTTATTTGCTATCTTGTATTTACACTACAGTTTTTCTAATCTTGTACTATTGTGCTAGAGTTAACCATGTTTTGTCAGTTTTCCTGACTCTTTGTTATGCTAAAAACACCTTGAAAACAAAGATCTCCTCTTTTCCATCAAGTAGATCACAAACAACATAAACATACCTTGAACAGTGCCTTAGATCAGTTCAGTTCAGTCACTCAGTTGTGTCTGACTCTTTGCAACCCCATGAATTGCAGCATGCCAGGCCTCCCTGTACATCACCAACTCCCAGAATTCACTCAAACTCATGTCCATCAAGTCGGTGATACCATCCAGCCATCTCATCCTCTGTCATCCCCTTCTCCTCCTGCCCCTAATCCCTTCCAGCATCAGAGTCTTTTCCAATGAGTCAACTCTTCACATGAGGTGGCCAAAGTATCAGAGTTTCAACTTCAACATCAGTCCTTCCAATGAACAACCAGGACTGATCTCCTTTAGGATGGACTTGTTGGATCTCCTTGCAGTCCAAGGAACTCTCAAAAGTCTTCTCCAACACCACAGTTCAAAAGCATCAGTTGTTCAGTGCTCAGCTTTCTCCACAGTCCAACTCTCACACCCATACATGACCACTGGAAAACCATAGCCTTGACTAGACGGACCTTTGTTGGCAAAGTAATGTCTCTGCTTTTCAATATGCTATCTAGGATGGTCATAACTTTCTTTCCAAAGAGTAAGCATCTTTTAATTTCATGGCTGCAGTCACCATCTGCAGTGATTTTGGAGCCCCCCAAAATAAATTCTGACAATTTTTCCACTGTTTCCCCATCTATTTCCTATGAAATGATGGGACCAGATGCCATGGCAGATAGTAAATGCTCACGAATTATTTGTTGTTTTAGTAACAGTAAATTATACAATGACTGAGTCATTTGAATGAGTTGATTTTCATCTTAGGGAAGGTCAGATTATTATAATCTTCTCTTGTAAAAAATAATGAAGAAAGACATGTGCAATTAGAAAAGAATACTTTGAAGGATTTTCACATTTGAAAGGGCAAAGATGATATGGGCTTCTACTTCATACAACTTGTGAAAAAGAAAATATTTCTTTTGGACAGAGAAAAATGTGACTGGTTTCTAAAAAAACAAAAGTAAAAGAAATAAATCTATATATATTGTGTTGTGAAATGAGTAAAAAAGAAGTCTGAGACAAAAGTTTAATTCAAATTAATTAAGTATTTAATACAACACCCCAAAACAATTTTATAATTTCAATGATAGTTCAAATGAGAGACTTTTTTCTGTGAGTAATACTTTATCTCTGAACATATGGAAATAATAAACATCAAAACAACACAGAGTGGGATTTTTTCTGTTGAGTTTGTTTATGTTTTGTACTAAATTTGCAATTGATTTAAACTCTTTTGCATATAAAATCACTGCAGATGGTGACTTCAGCCATGAAATAAAAAGACGCTTACTCCTTGGAAGGAAAGTTATGACCAATCTTGATAGTATATTGAAAAGCAGAGATATTACTTTGCTAACAAAGGTCCGTCTAGTCAAGGCTATGGTTTTTCTAGTGGTTATGTACAGATGTGAGAGTTGGACTGTGAAGAAAGCTGAGCACCAAAGAATTGATGCTTTTGAACTGTGGTGTTGGAGAAGACTCTTGAGAGTCCCTGGGACTGCAAGGAGATCCAACAAGTCCATCCTAAAGGAGATCAGTCCTGGTTGTTCATTGGAAGGACTGATGTTGAAGTTGAAACTCCAGTACTTTGGCCACCTCATGAAAAGAGTGGACTCATTGGAAAAGACTCTGATGCTGGGAGGGATTGGGGGCAGGAGGAGAAGGGGACGACAGAGGATGAGATGGCTGGATGGCATCACCAACTCGATGGACATGAGTTTGAATGAACTCTGGGAGTTGGTGATGGACAGGGAGGCCTGGCATGCTGCGATTCATGGGGTCACAAAGGTTCGGACACAACTGAGTGACTGAACTGAACTGATGGATTTAGACTGTATTTAACGTTTGCTAAATATATATTTTAGCACATATGTTTTAATGAATTATCAATGTGCTAATAAACAAAAAGGATATCGCCCTTGCAGAAATACCAGGCACATATGGGCAACTAAATCTACAATCTTATATATTAAATCTCCAGTGAAAATTGATCTGCCAAATACTACTACGTTCAGCTACCTCTGGGGAAAACATATGTCTCTTATCTAATGAGCTTAAGAAGATACACTCTTTGAGTAGCAGAGGGAATTGAAAAGCAAATGAACAAACAAAACTTGTATCAGTTATTACACCCTTAAATGTTCTTAAAAAAAAAATGCTTGAAAATGCTTTAAATTAGACCAAAAATTGAAAACTGAATGTTTCAGCGCTCTAAGGAAGTTTGTAATTTACACAAAATTTATTCCAATATCAAGAATAAATTAATAAATTCCCTCTAGTTAATTTTGGTGGCATATATTTAATTTACCTATATTAAAAAAAAATCCTCTACATAATAATCTCTAAAGTATTGGTGATGTGCTGTGCAGTGCTTAGCTGCTCAGTCATGTCTGACTCTTTGCGATCCCATGGACTGTAGCTTGCCAGTTTCTCTGTCCTTGGGAATCCTCCAGTCAAGAATCCTGGAATGGGTTGCTATGCCCTCCTCCAGGGGTTCTTCATAACCCAGGGATTTAAGCCAGGTCTCCAAAATTGCAGGCATTCTTTACTGTCTGAGCCACCAGGAAAGCCCATGAATCCTGGAGTGGGTAGCCAATCCCTTCTCCAGGGGCTTTTCCTGACCAAGCAATCAAACTGAGGTCTCCTGCAATGCAGGCAGATTCTTTAACAACTGAACTACCAGGGAAGCCCTAAGTGTTGGTTGTTGTTCTTGTTCAGTCTCCCAGTCATGTCGGACTCTTTGCAACTCCATGGACTGCAGCACACCAGACCTCACTGTCCCTCAGCATCTCCTAGAGTTTTCCCAAGTTCATGTTCATTGTGTTGGTGATTCAGTCCAGCCATCTCATCCTCTGATGCTCTCTTCTCCTTCTGCTCTCAATCTTTCCCAGTGTCAGAGACTTTTCCAATGAGTCAGTTCTTCACATCAGGTGGCCAAAGTATTGGAGCTTCAGCTTCAGCATTAGTTCTTCCAGTAAATATTCAGGGTTGATCACCCTTTAGATTGACTGGTTTGATCTCCTTGCTGGCCAAGGGACTGTCAGGAGTCTTCGAAAGCACCACAGTTCAAAGGTATCAGTTCTTTGGCGTTCTGCCTCCTTTATATTCTGCCTCCTCCAGTCCAGCTCTCACAATCATATGTGACCACTGGGAAGACCATAGTCTTGACTATACAGACCTTTGTTGTCACAATAATGTCTCTGTTTTTCAATACATTGTCTATATTTCTCATTTGCTTCTGATATCATGGCTGCAGTCACCATCTGCAGTGATTTTGGAGCCCAAGAAGAGGAAATCTGTCACTACTTCCACCTTTTCTCCTACTCACCATATAGTAATGGGGTCGGATGCTATGACCTTAGGTTTTTTGTTTGTTTGTTTGTTTGTTTTTTAATATTTAGTCTTAAGCCAGCTCTTTCACTCTCCTCCTTCATATTCATCAAGAGACTCTTTAGTTCTTCTTCTCTTTCTGCCATTAGAGTTGTATCATCTCTATGTCTGAGGTTGTTGGTGTTTCTCCTGCCTATATTGATTCCAGCTTGTAACTCAGCCAGCCTAGCATTTCTCATGATCTGCTCTGCCTATAGGTTAAACAAACATGGTGACAGCAGACTGCACTGTTGTACTCCTTTCTCTTGAACCAACTAGTTGTTCCATACAAGGTTCTAACTGTTGCTTTTTGATCCACATGCAGGTTTCTCAGGAGACAGGTAAGATGGTCTGGCATTCCCATCTCTCTAAGAGCTATCTACAGTTTGCCATGATCCACATAGTCAAAGGCTTTAGAATAGCCAATGAAACAAGAGACAGATATTTTTCTGAAATTCTTTTGCTTTCTCTATAACCCAGCAAATGTTGGCAATTTGATCTCCTGTTCCTCTTCCTTTTCTAAACCCTGCATATACATCTGCAAGTTCTTGGTTCCCATAATATTGAAGCCTAGCATGCAAGATTTTAAGCAAGACCTTACTAGCATGGGAGACGAGTGCAATTATCTGATGATTAGCACATTCTTTGGTATTAACCTTCTTGGGGATTTGGATGATGATTGACATTTTCCAGCCCTGTGGCCACTGCTGGGTCTTCCAGATTTGCTGACATAGTGAATGCAACACCTTGATGGCATCTTCCTTTAGGGATTTAAATAATTCTACTGGAATTTCATTGCATCTACTAGCTTTATTAAGAGCAGTGCTTTTTAAGGCCCACTTGACTTTGCACTCCATAATGTCTGATTCTTGGTGACTAACTGCACCATTGTAGTAATCTGGTTCATTAAGATTTTTTTTTATACAGTTTTTCCACCTATTCTCTCTATCTTTTATTGATCTCTTCAGTGTCTACTAGTTCTCTACCATTTTTATCCTTTATTGTGCCCATTTTTGGGCAGAATGCTCCCTTTATGCTTCCAATTTTCCTGAACAGATCTCTAGTCTTTCCCCTTTGTTCTTTTCTTCTATTATTAAGCATTGTTCATTGAAAAAGCCCTTCTTGTCTCTTCTAGGTATTCTTTGGAACTCTGAGTTTAATTGGATGTACCTTTTCCTCTCTCCCTTGCTTTTTTCCTCTCTTTGCTCTTCCACTATTTGTAAAACCTCCTCGGATAACCAGTTTGCCTTCTTTACATTTTCTTTGGGATGGTTTTGTTCATTGCCTCCTGTATAATACTATGGACCTCTGTCCATAGTTCTTCAAGCACACTGTTAACTTGATCTAGCCCCTTGAACCTCTTTTTTACCTCTACTGTGAATTCATATGGGATTTGATTTAAGTCATACCTGCTGTCCTATTGTTTTTCCTGGTTTTATTTAGTTTAAACCTGAATTTTGCTATGAGAAACTGATGATCTGAGCCACAGTCAGATCCAGCTGACTGTATACAGCATCTCCATCTTCAGCTACAAAGAAAGTAACCAATTTGATTTCGGTATTGACCATTTAGTGAAGTCCATGTGTAAAGTCATTTTGTATTGTTTAAAAAGGGTATTTGCTGTGCTAGTACTAGTGGTATTAAGTGTTTATACTAAATTTTAGTTGTGTGTTCTAAATGATGGCAATTTTATTTTTTTCTCTAGTGAGTCAAATACTAAATATTTCAGACTTTGTGTGTCATTCAGTCTCTGACACAATCATACCTCTGCTGGTGGAACACAAAAGCAGACATAAACAGTTAATAACAACTGAGTCTGTCTGTGTTCTGATAAAATTTTATTTATAATAATGTGGTGGGCAGGACTTGGCCACCTGTGTATAGTTTGCTGATCATTAGCATACACTGTTAAACATTATCTGTGTGCAAAATCATCTCCAGCTAAGAACCACTGTTCTAAAGAGACCAGGGTCAATGCAGTCATGGATACCTATTACATTCTGTATACTTAAAATATTTTACATTTTAAAATACATATTTTTTTTAAATTTTATTTTATTTTTAAACTTTACATGATTGTATTAGTTTTGCCAAATATCAAAATGAATCCGCCACAGGTATACATGTGTTTTTAAAATACATATGTTTTAAAGATATGTTCTCTAAATAAAAGTGCATGGATTTTAGTGGAACAGAAAACTCAGATGATAAGCACTGTGAGGACAAGAACTCCATAATTGTTATTTATCACTAGCTGCAGAACCTGATAGAGGGAGCTATCAATAAACATTTATCCAAAAAGCAAAGAAGGAACTATTAATACACATTTATCCAAAAAGCAAATTAATAAAAGTTTGCAAAAATAACTACAATGAACAATTTAGAACTATTTGCCAAGTTTTAAGTTACTATGTTATTTTCCTTAAACACATTTTCTATACTCTCAGACTCTGTGAAGCATGTTTTCTTAGGTAAGATAATTCTCTGCTAAGTCTTTGCAATAGGGCTTGGTGGAAGCTAGAAGGCTGAAAGAGAAAGAAGGAATATGCAGCGTTTTGTTGTGGTATCTTTACTGGTTCTGTTTCCATCACCTTAGCAGAATGCAGTGATGGTTTTCCAAACCATAGCACTTTGTTCCAGTATTAGCAACCTCCACAACGTTTATGAAATCAGAATCATAGAACCTAATGCAGAGGGACTTCCTCCTCAAACATCTGAGTTAAAGCTTGAAGGACTCCTACTCTAAATTTCTTAAGATTTAAAAATTCTAATCCTTTTTGCTCCTTCAGTGTTAGAGATATAGCTATTCCTTATTGCTGCCTTCTAAGGCAGGAGGTGAAGGGAACGACAGAGGATGAAATGGTGGGATGGCCTCACTGACTCAGTGGACATGAATTTGAGCAAGCTCCGGGAGTTGGTGGTGGACAGGGAAGACTGGTGTGCTGCAGTCCATGGGGTTGCAAAGAGTCAGACACGACTGAGCGAATGAAATGAACTGACTGGACACCTTTTCTCCTCCAGCATTAGAAGTATAGCTGTTTCTTGTTGCTGTCTACCTAAAAAAACACCCTCACCTACATTTTTTGACTTTCAGTTTTTCAATATATAGTTAACAAGTCTGTATATTAAATTATCTTTGCTAAAGTAATTGCTGTGATTTCTATGCCCAAACTGAATTCTGGATGATACAAACTAAGGGAATAAAAACATGGACAGCATTCATTCTTTGGTCAGTAAAATGGAGATAGGAGGGCCAAATGACTTAAGGAGATAATTTTTAATTGGTTCCTGAAAAACTTATAGGTGTTTGACAGACTAACCATGTAAACATTTTTAAGGGTGCATGCATGTATGCTCGGAGAAGGCAATGGCACCCCACTCCAGTACTCTTGCCTGGAAAATCCCATGGATGGAGGAGCCTGATGGGTTACAGTCCATGGGTTCACTAAGAGTTGGACACGACTGAGCGACTTCATTTTCACTTTCATGCATTGGAGAAGGAAATGGCAACCCACTCCACTGTTCTTGCCTTGAGAATCCCAGGGACAAGGTAGCCTGGTGGGCTGCCGTCTATGGGGTCACACAGAGTCAGACACAACTGAAGCGACTTAGCAGCAGCAGCAGCATGTATGCTAAATCACTTGTCATGTCCGACTCTTTGTGACTCCACAGACTATAGCCTGCCAAACTCCTCTGTCCATGGGATTCTCCAGACAAGAATATTGGAGTGGGTTGTTGTGTGCTTCTTCAGGGGATCTTCCAAAACCAGGGTTCAAGCCCATGTCTCTTGTGTCTCTTGCATCTCTTACATTGGCAGGTGGTTCCCAGTAGCACAGCCTGGGAAGCCCTCATTAAGGTTATTTGAAGGAAAAGATAATGAGGCTCCTGAGGAGGGGAAAAACACACACACACACAGAATGGTGAAATAGTAAATTTAGAGACTGTGATAATATTTTAATAAGTAGATAGAAAAGATTAATGTGATTACAATGGGGCTAGGGTGATACAACACTGGATATCCTAAGGTATCAATCATTCACTCAATTGCTGTGCTAAATTTATTGAGTAAACAAAATAGAATTTGTCTATAAAGAGATAGCATATTCAGTCTAGCTGAAAGATTGATACTAAAGAATTAATTTTACTAATAATTATATAATTAAAAATTCTGCAAAAAAAATAAATGAAATTCAGAGAGCTAGAATGAAGAATTAATAAGAAACTTTTAAATTAAGATGTAGTAAGGAAATCTTTTCTGAGGAAGTGACATTTAAGCTAAGAACCAAAAGAGAAAAATGATTTTGGCCAGAATTAGACAGTTTGGTGTAAATGTGGGCCTTACTCTTGGCTTGGTTGAATGATTTAAGTATGAAAGTTGCATGATCTTAGTTCTGTTTTAACCTAGAGTCTGTCGTACAGAATGAAGTAACACAGAAAGAGAAAAACATGTACTGTATATTAATACATATATATAGAATCTAGAAAAATCGTCTTGATTAAACTATTTGTAGGGCAGGAATAGAGACACAATAATAGAGAACAAACTTGTAGACACAGTGGGAGAAGGAATGGATGGGATAAATTGAGAGAGCAGCATTAGCATATATACACTCAATTAGGTTCAGTTCAGCTGCTCAGTCGTGTCCAACTCTTTGTGGCCCAGTGGACCACAGTTATGGATTTTCATAAATTTTTTTGAAATTCTAATAATAGTATAATAATTATATGTATTTTTATTGTTTGTTTTTAGCTAATATTAAGTGAGAGTACATCAAGGCTGTATACTGTCACCTGCTTATTTAACTTATATGCAGAGTACATCACGAGAAATGCTGGGCTGGAAGAAGCACAAGATGGAATCAAGATTGCTGGGAGAAAGATCAATAACCTCAGATATGCAGATGACGCCAACCTTAGGGCAGAAAGTGAAGAGGAACTAAAAAGCCTCTTGATGAAAGTGAAAGAGGAGAGTGAAAAAGTTGGCTTAAAGCTCAACATTCAGAAAACGAAGATCATGGCATCGGGTCCCATCACTTCATGGCAAATAGATGGGGAAACAGTGGAAACAGTGTCAGACTTTATTTTGGGGGGCTCCAAAATCACTGCAGATGGTGACTGCAGCCATAAAATTAAAAGACACTCCTTGGAAGGAAAGTTATGACCAACCTAGATAGCATATTCAAAAGCAAAGACATTACTTTGCCAACAAAGATCTGTCTAGTCAAGGCTACGGTTTTTCCAGTGGTCATGTATGGATGTGAGAGTTGGACTGTGAAGAAAACTGAGCACTAAAAAATTGATGCTTTTGAACTGTGGTGTTGGAGAAGACTCTTGAGAGTCCCTTGGACTGCAAGGAGATCCAATCAGTCCATTCTAAAGGAGATCAGCCCTGGGTGTTCTTTGGAAGGAATGATGCTAAAGCTGAAACTCCAGTTCTTTGGCCACCTCATGAGAAGAGTTGACTCACTGGAAAAGACTCTGATGCTGGGAGGGAATGGGGGCAGGAGGAGAAGGGGATGACAGAGGATGAGATGGCTGGATGGCATCACTGACGTGATGGACTTGAGTTTGAGTGAACTCCAGGAGTTGGTGATGGACAGGGAGGCCTGGCGTGCTGCAGCTCATGCGGTCGCAAAGAGTTGGAAATGACTGAGCGACTGAACTGAACTGAAGTGAGAATAATTGTATCCAATTACTTCAAATTTTTTTGACAAGCCAACCCTTACTTTACCTCCTATTTCATTTCTTCTCTATTACTCTGCTTGATCCATATTCTCCTGTCCATTGTTATTTGGAATATGCCTAGCTCCTTTCTTAGACCTTATGCAAATACTTGCTTTGCCTTCATTCTGAAAAATCTTGACTAAACATGACTTTCTTAAACTGTCTTTTGAAATGCCAAATTATTTAATAAATCTTCCTTGGGAACTTAATATAAAATAGCATTTCACTATATAAAAATACATTCACTTACTATGCTGTATTTTTATTTCTAGCTCGTATCAATGAATTATTTATTTGTTAACCATTGTTGATCCCCACTAGAGTATGAGCTCTGTAATAACTAGAATTTTATCTGCTTCTCCTTTATTGTATCCCTGGTGTAGGAGTTCAATAAATATTTACTGAAGAACAAATATGAATTAAACACCACACAATAGCTTTCTTTAAGTCTATTAATAGCTTTGTTTTGAAATCTAATTTGTATTATATTAATGTAGCACAGTTTTTCCTAACTGGGGGTGATGAAGGAAATGACAACCCACTCCAGTATTCTTCACTGGGAAATCCCATGGACAGAGGAGCCTGGTGGGATACAGTGCATAGGGTCACAAAAAGTTGGACACTACTGAAGTGACTGAACATGCAATGTAACCCAGTGCTTCTCACCTGTGGGGGAGGGTGTAATCTAAGGGTGATTTTATAATATCTGGAGATATTTTTGGTTGTTACAACAGGAGGAGGGTAGTGCTACTGGCATCTAGTGTGTATAGGTCTTGGATGTTGCTAAACATCAAGGACATACCTTTATAACAAAGAATTATGCATGAAATATCCATAGTGTCACCACTGCGAAACCTTGATGTAGCCACTCCATTTTCACTTTGATTAGCATGTTCTTTTTTTTTTTTAATTTTTTTTTAAATTTTATTTTATTTTTAGACTTTACATAACTGTATTAGTTTTGCCAAATATCAAAATGAATCCGCCACAGGTATACATGTGTTCCCCATCCTGAACCCTCCGTATCATTTTACTTTATTTTACTTTCAATCCTATTGTGAGTTTATGATTTATATATGCATTTCATCAAATGATTGCCTATGTTTATATTTTTATATTTTAATTAAATAGTTAATCTGTTTAAATTCACCATGATGCTTGGTATATTTGGAACACTTTTATATATGCTGATTATCTCTCTTCCTTATTCTGTTCTTTTCTGAATTCTTTTATATTGATAAAGGAATGTTTTTAGAGTTTTTAAAAACTTTTCATCAGAATATAATATAGAAATTGAAATGCACATAAGTGTGAAAATCAGTGAATTTCACAAGTTTAACATACCTGTATGTCCAGCACTCAGATTAAGAAATGGGATTATGACCATCACCCCATGTGGTCATGCTCCCTACCAGATCACAAGAAACCACTATTCAGACATTTTTAGCAGCATAGAGAAAGGTGTTTTTTTTTTTTTTTTTGGTATGATAGTTGAATAGATTTATAGAGTATGTGTTATTTTTTTCTGATTCTTCATTCAATATTGTGATAAAGAATCATTCTTATTTTCCATGTAGTTGTAGACTTTATGTTCCTGTGGCTCTATCACATTTTGTGAATTTACCAGAGTTAATTTACACATTCTATGTCTTATAAGCATTTGAATAGTTAACTGTTTCAGATGATTATTAATAGTACTCTTATACACACTAGAACAAATCTTTTGTTAAACCCATGTCCACATTAAATCTGAGGATACACCTTTAAGTAAAATCATCAAATAATTTTCCAAATTGGTTGTACAAATGTATACTCTGACAAATGGTACACAGAATTCTGGTTGCTCCCCATTCTTACCAATAATTAATATTTTTCATCTGCTTCATTTGGTACATTCTGGAGTTTAGAGCATTGTGGTGGTGTGATTTTATTGATAGCTGATTAAATTTGAACAATACTTTTACCTATATTAATTAGGTATTTTGATATCTTTTTTGGTGAAGTATCTTTTTAAATATTTATATCTTTTTTCCTCTTTTTTTCATTGAAATTTTTTCTAATTGATTTATTGGATAACTTTATATGTTTTGCATTTGTCAAATATATGTATGGTGAATATCCTTTTCCTCTTGGGGGATTGCCAATAAGTTGGTTTTTAATCACCTTAGTTCTTCTCTATTGGTTTAGAGTACATGCATTCTATTTTAACTATTACTTTTAAAATGTTAACATACACAGGATTATATGTGTATGCTCAACACTGCATTCAAAAGGATATATTCTTTTACCCATTCACTCATCCTGTGAGAGATATGCTATTTTTTTTCTAGTATTTTCTTTTTTCTTTTTTTTTGTAATCCTGCAAATTAGACATTAACTTATCATTATTTTATATAGTCTATGTTTCATAAAATCCATCCATATATTGCATATTTTCTTGTGTTTCAGTTCTTCTGTGTAAAGTGGCTTCTTTTTGAAGCAGTCCTTTAGAATGGTGATTCTAAAATTTATCATACAGAAAAATAACGTGGTAGGCTTGTTGAAACAGAGATTGCTGGGCAACTTAAAAGTGCACAGACTCCTTCTAGGGTGACACTGGCAACCTGGAGCAGATCCGAGGGAGAACATGGAGATGACACCCACAGTCAGCTCCTGGATGTAAACTTAGAAGCCTGACCCCACTGCCGCATCTTCTGAAGCATGCAAATAGGCCTCCTTCTGAAGTATGCTAATGAGTCTCAGTCAGGGAAAGGTTGGAAATGGGGTGTTTGTATCTACTTCCTCGTGCTCGGCCTGAAACTCTGTGCTAAGGAGTCAGAAAGAGTCCTTGGGCACTAATTAAAAAATATTTCTTTGTTTGCAGTTGTACTGTGGGTCTGGACATCAGCTTTATTGGGTTTCAGAGCATCAGGTGGAAGTTTTATAAGCTGAGGTGCTAGATATTGGGTCCAATCCCTTTACTCCTCAAGTTGAAGCTGAGAATGTGAGTTCTCTGCTGATTGTATGATGTTGTGCTGGGGATGTGGTTTAGGTGGCAGTGTGTTTGAGCCTTTTGTACCCATTTCAAGGTAATCACTGATGCAATGGACATGAACTTGGCCAAATTTCCGGAGATGGTGAGGGACAGAGAGGCCTGGTATGCTGCTATCCGTGGGGTTGCAAAGAGTTGGACACGACTGGGTGACAGAACAACAATCTCTCCTTCAACTGATGTGTATGAGTTACTCAAAGAGTTTCTGGAATTTATTTGGTGGGAATTGCACCATGTGTGGCTGTACATCAGGAACCTCCTATTTCACCATCTTGGAATAGAATTCTGTCTTTCTTTTCACTCTTTTCTAATCTTATCATCAAACCTGTTCCCTCACAGTAATCCACATCTCAGTAAATGGAACCTCACATCCTCAGGTGCTTAGGTCAAAAATTTGATGTCTTTGAAAAATATTTTCTCATATTACTCTTTTTTATCATATTGCACTGTGCTCATACTCTAATTTCAAGTTACATTGACCTTCTCACTGTTCCTAAAACAGACCAACAAGCCCTTCCTCTTAGGGTTAAAAAAAAAAAAAAGAAACATTATTTTATTGAAATATAGTTGATTTACAATATTGTGTTTATTATGTACAGCAAAGTGATTCATATATATGTATGTATACAAATACATACATACATTGTATATGTACATATATATTTGTATTCTTCTTCATATTCTTTCTCATTGTGGTTTATCACCAGATATTGAATATAGTTCTGAGGCTGTACATTAGGACCTTGTTGTTGGGGCTTTTTGCATTTACTATTTCCTCAGGTCTTCCTCTAAGCACATTCATGACTTGCTGTTTTTCCTCCTTCATATCATTATTCCTATGACACAATCTGTAAGACTATCCTTGGACACATAATATTGGGGCCCATTCTAACACATTTCCTATATTCCTTTATATATTTTCTTAGCATGTATTGTTCTTATTTTGTGTTCCACGAAGGAAAGGGTTATTTTCTTTTATTCTCAATACTATATATCTAGTGTCCACAACAGTGCCTGGCACACAATATTGAATAAATAAATTGACCTTAAGAATTGATCATGGTATCTGGTCCCATCACTTCATGGGAAATAGATGGGGAAACAGTGAAAACAGTGTCAGACTTTATTTTTCTGGGCTCCAAAATCACTACAGATGGTGACTGCAGCCATGAAATTAAAAGATGCTTACTCCTTGGAAGGAAAGTTATGACCAACCTAGGTAGCATATTCAAAAGCAGAGACATTACTTTGCCAACAAAGGTTCATCTAGTCAAGGCTATGGTTTTTCCTGTGGTCATGTATGGATGTGAGAGTTGGACTGTGAAGAAGGCTGAGCGCCGAAGAATTGATGCTTTTGAACTGTGGTGTTGGAGAAGACTCTTGAGAGTCCCTTGGAGTGCAAGCAGATCCAACCAGTCCATTCTGAAGGAGATCAGCCCTGGGATTTCTTTGGATGGAATGATGCTAAAGCTGAAACTCCAGTACTTTGGCCACCTCATGCGAAGAGTTGACTCATTGGAAAAGACTCTGATGCTGGGAGGGATTGGGGGCAGGAGGAGAAGGGGACGACAGAGGATGAGATGGCTGGATGGCATCACTGACTCAATGGATGTGAGTCTGAGTGAACTCCGGGAGTTGGTGATGAACAGGGAGGCCTGGCATACTGTGATTCATGGGGTCACAGAGAGTCAGACACGACTGAGCGACTGATCTGATCTGATCTGATTGTATTCTTTCATTTCCCTTGTTCTATTGTTCTATATATTACTTGCTCTTCTTTTGTGTTATAAACTTTTAAAAAATTGCTTACTTGTATATAGATTTTCTTTTTTTCCTCCTAATTAAAGAGACTACAAGCTCCTTTGTGATAGTAACTATATTATCTTATTTAAAAATCTAGGTTTAAGGTAAATAGTTCAGGGAGATGTTTATTTATTCATTTATCAATTTCTGTAAAATCTTTGCAATATTAATGTGTTGTGTAGAATTAATGTTTTATTTAATGCTTTATTCAATGTTGAGTCTGTTATGTGCTCAAGATATATGATTTTATTAATGAACAATGGAAATTTTTGTTAATATTTTACTTTTCTCCAAATTCACAATAGATTATATAATCATTACTTCTTTATTATACATATTGCTCAAGTATTTAGTTACTTGTATCTTGTTATTTACTGATATTTAATCTCTTAGGTCTTTACAAGATAAGTTATTCTTCTAAAACCTAAATTATTATGCTGTTCTCTACTTACTCCTGCTTTTTTGAGTATTTCTGGCAACAGAATTTTTTTTAAATGTTTACAATATATAGTTTCTTTATAGTTATTTTGCTTTCCTAATAATAGAACATTTTATTAAAATCCAAAGTGGATTAATTTATAGGATATGTATTTGAAGATAAAGCAAAAAGAGCAATACAATCTGTAGTATTTTTAGTGCTAGTTTAGAGTTACCAACATATATGTTCCAAAATGCATCATGAATAAAATCCTGAGAAAATTAAAATGGATGCAAGCCATTTCAACAAGTGGCAAAATTAGGGTGCTTCAAAAGGGCAGAGCTGGCATGAATTAATTGGACTTTCACATCCATGTTTGTCAGAATTATTATAATCCAGTGGAAGAAAGGGTGGAATAGATGGATATTTTTAGTTTATGGATTCCATTTCTTGATCTGTAAGCTAGAACACACATTAACATTTCTTCCAAATTACTCTAGTGAGTTTGGAAGTATGTATAAATCATGGGAATCATTGTAATGATTTTTTAAAAACATATAAATAAAAAGTAGTACACATTTGCTAAGGAAAACATTTTCATCTGTAGGCAATTCTATGTGGATTATTCTTAAAACGATTGTAATTTGTTGAAATTAATTCTCTCATTCAAGAGAGGTTAAAACTGTCCTTTTTTTCTGTTTAATTTGTCTTTGTTCTAAATCCTTTACATAGCCATGAAAATCTGAACTGTACATTAATAAATCCAAAAAAATTAAGGTTGACAATGAAGAGTTGGAGGAGCTAGACCTATGCAGAAGAGGCATTAGGAAGGTGGAAAGTACTAAAAATCACCACATTTTGGAATGGGGGGTCCTGTGAAAGGCACTGATGCCCATTAAAAGTTTAAAATATCATAATATTACTAGTTTATTTTTAACATCTTGCATTTAATCTTAAAATGCACTCAACTAGATTTTAAACTGCTTGGTGGCAGAGGTTATAAATAACTTTTTTTTTCATTCATAATGAAGCACATGTCACTCAGAGTAGAAATTAAATATCTAATAAATCGTGAATGCTACATTGGATGTTCTTTAACCCTAAATTAAAGCAGCTGTTAAGCATTTTTTTCTTTTTATTCTATATAATTAATCTAAAAGTACAATATTTGAAAGTCATTCTTCTATCTTATTTTGTAGTATCTCACAGGTAAGTTTCTCAGGAACCAGAAGCCTCTAGAGAACTGGCTAACAACTGCTCTAATGAATTTTACTTCTCACGGGGAAGTACATTGTAATGTAGTGCATTACTCTACAGGAACTACTGCAAAGAGTATTTAAAATTTTGAAGATATACTTTTATCCCAGACACATCTGCTTAAGCTCTTTCAACTGCTCAGTAGAGGCAGCAACAAAATATTGTGCCCAGTACAGCATGTCTGCATGTGCAGGGGAGAGACAGACACACACACACAGAATGAGAAAGAGAAACAGAGCAATGTTTGAGCTAAAGTTGTTAAAGTTTAGGCCCTCAAAGTTAAGTGAGAACTGTATATTTCCCATTCTTTCTTGAAAAAAAAAAAAAAAACAGAGTGGAATGTGTGAAAAGGAATACTTCTATAGTTATCTTTGAGGGAAAATCTCTCTAGATATGTATATTTCAATTAACTCATTTCTAAATTTCTAACATAGAAAATCCTTGTCTCTGTGTCATCTCAATTGAAAATTTTTTCAATCAACAAAGACCAATTTGAAGAGAAAAAAAATATGATCTCATGAGCTATTATTGTTCATTTTCATTTTGAGTACATAAAAATGAGGACAGAAATGTACAGTTCATTTGGAAATCCTCGCTACAGCTACACTTCAAGAACAATAGCAAGTAAAAAAGTCTTTTACACCTTCTTCAATCTAGTTTGTCTTCCTCTCATTCCAGCAACAAAATAAGCACATTGAATTATTATATTCAAAATGAATAGCTATTGAACCTTAAGAAGTGGTTTAAGGTGAAGTGTGAACAAAAAATTCTGGTGATGGCATACAGACTGCAGAGACAAAACTGGATTGGAAGACAGTGATTCCAGAAGGAGGCTTTCACGGAAAAACTTGCCTTTTGTCTCATAAGACTTCTCTAGTGTCACTGAAATTTGCCAAAGACAAACTTTGTTGCTTTTCTAGTTCCTTTTTCAACCATCATTGGGGAGTTCATCGGGTCATTGCATAAGGGAACACATATTGGATCATTCTACAAATGAAATGGCAAAACTAATACAATTATGTAAAGTTTAAAAAATAAAATTAAATTAAAAAAATAAATAAAGTCCATATTTGTTTCACTTAAAAAAAAAAAAAGACAGGAGCATTGGAAAAAAAGTGAATTAAGTCTAAAATAATTTCAGGTTTTAAACTGCTTGTTCAGTTCAGTTTCTCAGTCGTGTCTGACTCTTAGGGATTCCATGGACTGCAGCACGCCAGGCCTTCCTGTCCATCACCAACTCCCAGAGTTTACTCAAACTCATGTCCATCAAGTTGGTGATGCCATCCAACCATCTCATCCTCTGTCATCCCCTTCTCCTCTTGCCTTCAATCTGTCCCAGCATCAGGGTCTTTTCCAAGAGTCAGTTCTTCGCATCACGTGACCAAAGTATTGGAGCTTCAGCTTCAGCATCAGTCCTTCCAATGGATATTCAGGACTGATTTCCTTTAGAAATGAATGATTTGATCTCCTTGCAGTCCAAGGGACCTTCAAGAGTCTTCTCCAACACCACAGTTCAAAAGCATCTATTCTTCAGCGCTCAGCTTTACTTATGGTCCAACTCTCACATCCATACATGACTATTGGAAAAACAATAGCTTTGACTAGATGGACATTTGTTGGCCAAAGTAATGTCTCTGCTTTATAATATGCTGTCTAGGTTGGTCATAACTTCCCTGGTGGCTCAGGTGATAAAAGTGTCTGCTTGCAGTGCGGGAGACACGGGTTCGATACCTGGGTTGGGAAGATCCCCTGGAGAAGGAAATGGCAACCCACTCCAGTTCTCTTGCCTGGAAAATTTCATGGATGGAGGAGTCTCATAGGCTAGAGTCCATGGGGTCGCAAAGAGTCAGACACGACTGAACAACTTTACTTTCACTTTCAGGTTGGTCATAGCTTTTCTTCCAAGGAGCAAGCGTCATTTAATTTCATGGATGCAGTCACCATCTGAAATATTGAAATATTAGAACTCCCTAGTATGATCCTAGTCCTGATCAATTTTGTTATGTTCAAGAAGTTAGAAGAAATTTGACAGTACTTTTATTAATGTCCAAAGATAAAATCAGAAATGTGGAAGCCAGATGTTACAAGTATTAATGATGCTTACATATTTCAATTATATTTTGGATAATAGAAAGTTGAACAGACTTAATACAATTTCTTAACATTGTCTATTACTTTATGTTAGAAAATATTTACAATTGCAGTTAGCATATACATACATATATATAGAGAGACAGGACATTCAAGTTTGCAACACCAGAGAGTAACTAAGTAGTGCTTTAAATTTAGATTTCTATGAATCCAAAACTTTCTCTTTGTATAACACAGAACATTGTCTTTCAAATAAATAAGGGCATACATCTCAGTTTGCTTTCTACTTTTCACCAGGAATACGTATGACAAGGTATGTATTTTACCTATGCTCCCTCCCAGTTGGAGAAAAAAATATTTATTTTTCCTGACATTCTACCAATCTCTTACTTTATTTCCCTTTCATTTAGGCTTAAGCCCCTGAAGAAAATAACTCCTTAGTTCCTTAAGTGTCTGCTGGCCAAGTAATTTTATTGTATCCACTTGAGGCTATAGCAACACTCCAGCAAGAGTACATTTATGGGAAAGCCAGAATGAAATTAAATAACCAAGTAACTCATTTTTGTCATATTTATACAACACTTTACATTTGGGCAGTGCTATATAATTATCTTCACAGCTTCTGTGTGAACTTTATTATCTATGTGCTATTATATGAAGTGGAAATTGAAGCACACTGAAGTTAGGTCACTCCCCCAAGGTGATATGAAAGTATTCTGAGAAACTGAGAGTTCAAGAAACATCTATTGCACAAAGCAGAAGATATTCAAGGTTGTTTTGTGCAAGTAGAATTAAATAAAGACAATACTTAATGTGAAAAAAAGCAAAAATATATTTGAAGTTCAGTCATCAGTTTAGGAATAATTTTCTATATATGGAAGCAAGACTATCAAGACTGAATTTTTTTCAGACACCTGTACACTCTAATCCCTACACACAAAATATAAAATAATGAGCTTATACTTTGATTAATATGTTTAAATACAGTATAAAGTCATGGTTTGGGTAAACTAATTCTAAAATAATGTAATAAATTAACTTAAAATATGTAAAGACAATAGTTAAGCAAAATAGATATCACTGTAGTGGAAGGTGATTCAAAGTTGTTAAAAAAACAACACAAAGGTATGATAATTATGTTTTTGTGTGGTTAACCAGATCAAACAAAATTTATGAAAGGAGATGCCCTTTCTAAATTTTTAATTTATATTGGAGTATGCTGCTGCTGCTGCTAAGTCGCTTCAGTCGTGTCCGACTCTGTGCGACCCCATAGACGGCAGCCCACCAGGCTCTGCCATCCCTGGGATTCTCCAGGCAATACTGGAGTATAGTTGATTAAAAATGGTGTGTCAGTTCCAGATGAATGGCAAAGTTATTCTGTTATATATATATACATACATATACATTTACATACATATATATATATATATATATATATATATACATACATCTAATCTTTTTCAAAATATTTATCCATTTAGGCTACTACCGAGTATTGGGCTGAGTTCCCTATGCTATACAGTAGGTTCTTGTTGGTTATCTATTTTAAATATAGTAGTGTGTACACATCCATCCCAGACTCCCAAACTCCCTATCCCTCACCCACCACTGCCCCCTGGTAATCATAAATCTGTTCTCGAAGTCTGTGAATCTGTTTCAAATAAGCTCATTTGTAATTTTTTTTAAGATTCTGCATATAAACATTATCATATGATGTTTGTCTTTGTCTGACTTACTTTACTTAGTATGATAATTTCCAGTTCCACCCATGTTGATGCAAATGGCATTATTTCATTCTTTTTAATGGCTAATATTCCATTGTCTACATGTATCACATCTGTATCCATTTATCTGTTAATGGGCATTTAGGCTGCTTACATGTCTTGGCTATTGTAAATAGCACTTCAAGAGGTGCATGGATCCTTTTAAAGAATGTTTTTCTCCAGATATATGCCCAGGGTTATATGGTAGTTCTAATTTTACCTTTTTTTTTTTTAGAGGAACCTCTGTGTATGTGTGTGTGTGTGTGTGTGTGTGTGTGTGTGTGTGTGTGTGCGCCTGTGTTCAGTTGTGTCTGACTCTTTGCAACCATACTCTTCTCCCTACTGGCTGTACCAACTTACATTCCCTCCAGCACAGTAGTAGGAGGGTTCCTTTTTCTCTACATCCTCTCCAGCATTTATTGTTTGTATATTTTCTAATCATGATCATTCTGACTGGTGTGAGGTGGTATCTCACTGAACTTTTCCTTTCATAGTTGAAATAATTTCTTCAAAATGTGGAAATGCATGCACAATTTTAAAGGACATGTTATAAATAGAAATCAAGCCCACTTAGCACATAAATTTCTTGTGGTTAATTTTTAAAAAGAATGTTGATGTATGGCAAAACCAATACAATATTGTAAAGTAATTAACCTCCAATTAAAATAAATAAATTTATATTAAAAAAAGAATAAAAACTGTTCTTAGCAAAGACTGGAAGAGCTGCATGTGAATGAGTACAGAAGATAATTTTAAAATAAAAAATCAAAATGTAAATCAAAATAAAGTATATATTATTCAGTCCAGTTCAGTTGCTCAGTTGCGTCCAACTCTTTGCAACCCAATGAATTGCAGCATGCCAGGCCTCGCTGTCCATCACCAACTCCTGGAGTTCACTCAGACTCTCGTCCACTAAGTCAGTGATGCCATCTAGCCATCTCATCCTCTGTCATCCCCTTCTCCCCCTGGCCCCAATCCCTCCCAGCATCTGGGTCTTTTCCAATGAGTCAACTCTTCCCATGAGGTGGCCAAAGTACTGGAGTTTCAGCTTTAGCATCATTGCTTCCAAAGAAATCCCAGGGCTGATCTCCTTCAGAATGGACTGGTTGGATCTCCTTGCAGTCCAAGGGATTCTCAAGAGTCTTCTCCAACACCACAGTTCAAAAGCATCAATTCTTCGGCATTCAGCTTTCTTCACAGTCCAACTCTCACACCCATACATGACCACAGGAAAAACCATAGCCTTGACTAGATGGACCTTTGTTGGCAAAGTAGTGTCTCTGCTTTTGAGTATGCTATCTAGGTTGGTCATAACTTTCCTTCCAAGGAGTAAGTGTCTTTTAATTTTATGGCTGCAATCACCATCTGCAGTGATTTTGGAGCCCCCAGAAATAAAGTCTGACACTGCTTCCACTGTTTCCCCATCTATTTCCCATGAAGTGATGGGGCCCGATGCCATGATCTTCATTTTCTGAATGTTGAGCTTTAAGCTCAGTATTTAAAATCAATTGATAACATGCTAGATGATTTCTTATTTTAAAAATTTTAATTTTACATTTTTTTCAGGCAAATGCTTTTTCACAATAGGATGTATATGGCCTTAGGGAATCCATTCTTGAGTGGATAAAATCCATATGTCCTAATGTGCCAAAATGACTCTCATGACCTTACCTTTTTTGGAATTCTAGTCTCATTTCCTATTTTGGATCAGGCTATATTTTTAACCTGCAAGAACTCTGCCAGAATACATTGGAAAACTATACTTGCATCCACCTCCTTTGCTCTGTGTTATCATTACAGTAGTATCAACTTAAGAAATTGATACCCTGTCTTGTAGTTGGGCAACATATGCTATATTTATGTCTTTTTGCAGGAATAAATTATTGTACCACTTTTAGGTTGAGTGCTGAGCAAACATTTTGAATAGATTTGCCAGTTGTCCCATGACACTCACATTTGTTTATCTTCTTTAATCTATTTTCATATTCATCAGTGAAGACCAACTATCTATTTCAATTTTATTGGATTGACACTTCTATTTTTGAGAAAAATTTTGTCATGCTTATTGAGATTACGGCCTTTTCAGTCAAATAAGTCAATGATTAATCTAACTAGTGGTTGTGCCTGTTTGATTTAGTTTGTAAGCTTTCAGATATTTCTGGAAACCACTCAATGATAAGTTAGGTCTCAGGATTCATGCAACCTCTAGTCCTCATGCTGTGCTGTCCTGTGCTTAGTCACTCAGTCACGTCCAACTCTTTCTGACCATGGACTGTAGACCACCAGGTTCTTCTGTCCATGGGAATTCTCCAGACAAGAATACTGGCATGGGTCACATGCCCTCCTCCAGGGGATCTTCCTAATCCAGGGATCATACCCAGGTCTTCTACACTGCAGGCAGATTCTTTACCATCTGAGCCACGAGGGAAGCCCAAAATTGCTGGAGTGGGTAATCTATCCCTTCTCTGGGGGATCTTCCTGACCCAGGAATCAAACCAGGGTCTCCTGCATTGCAGGGGGATTCTTTACCAGCTGAGCTATCAGGGAAGCCCAATCCTCAACCTGCTGCTGCTGCTGCTGATAAGTCGCTTCAGTCATGTCCGACTCTGTGTGACCCCATAGACGGCAACCCACCAGGCCCCGCCATCCCTGGGATTCTCCAGGCAAGAACACTGGAAGTGGGTTGCCATTTCCTCCTTCAATGCATGAAAGTGAAAAGTGAAAATGAAGTCTCTCAGTCTTGTCTGACTCAACAACCCCATGGACTGCAGCCTACCAGGCTCCTCCGTCCATGGGATTTTCCAGGCAAGAGTACTGGAGTGGGGTGCCATTGCCTTCTCCCATCCTCAACCTACCAGCCAATAAATCAATATTGTGTTAACTTTAGAGTTCCAGAAACTGAGGCTCAGAAAGTCAAATGTCTAGCTCTAAGTTATCAGAGTTCTTGGTTATCTAATATGAAGCATTTCAGTACTTCCATTGTTCTCTATATCTGTTCTCCCTTCCTTTCTACTATTACATATTTAAATATTCTGCTGCCAATTCTTAGATTTAGCAAACAACCTCTACACCAAATCACATTAACTTTTTACTCATATTCATCTATAATGACCTTCATACCTACTATCTACCGAAATAAGTGAAGATTTTGACACCTCCAAATCTATCTTGCATTCTTTCAAGTACATGAGCAATTTCATCATGGCATGTTTCATTCATTTATTAAAACAAATCTTAAGTTGTGTATGTGAAACATGTAAAATATCATGTATGAAACGAGTTGCCAGTCTAGGTTCGATGCACGATACTGGATGCTTGGGGCTGGTGCACTGGGACGACCCAGAGGGATGGTATGGGGAGGGAGGAGGGAAGAGGGTTCAGGGTGTGGAACACATGTATACCTGTGGCGGATTCATTTTGATATTTGGCAAAACTAATACAATTATGTAAAGTTTAAAAATAAAATAAAAATTAAAAAAATTGTGTATGTGTGTTTGTTTGGTGTGGGTAGGGGAGATGTCTTGAGGCATTTATAACATGATCTTATGAATATATGTAAATAGCTGCTTTGTACAAGAGTATATGGAATTCTGAATGTCTATATTGTATAGGCTTACCTATTGGGAAGGCAGATCAAAGAGATTATATGGTCATGATTTAAGCATGGGTTACTATGTTGACATCTCATGTTACTCTTAGGAAACTGACTTTTTCAACAACAACAAAAAATACCCTCAGAGTTTGTATATCACTACCCGCTCAGGCATTCAAACCACACTGTGGTGAAAAAGCTGTATCCTGAGTCATGCATTCTCATTATCAGAATTATCTCTGACTGAAGAAAGATGCAATCACCAATAGGACCCATTATATCCAACTAAGTATTCTGGATTGATGACTATTTTTCTAATTGAATCTCTTATGAAATGAAGTAAACCTGTCAAGACATAGAGGACTCAATCATCTACAAAAGGGAAAGCTTCCCAGGTCACCAGTAACTGTTGTCATATCCACATGCTGTTTTGCTCATATCCAATTTCCAATCTTTCAGAACTTTCTAAATCATTCCACAGTGACCCCTAGAACTCAAAATACCAAAGTCTTCCTAACCACATAAGTTGCTTGACTTAACTGAAGACTTGCTATCCTCAGAAGACAAAGTTTCTTCTGTAATCTACTGAAGATAGCTTCTTTACAATATCCTGTCATGCAGTGCCTTAATATACTCACTACTGCTGGCTCCATGTAATTTATTTTCTTTCTTACTTCTTAAACTATTGCTCTTGTGAAGCAGATAGTATCAAAATATATGGTAACTTATTCTTCCCAAATGAATAATCTTTAGAATTTCCAGCCATCCCTTTCTATCAGTAAAATTTTTAGTATCTGAATAGCTGACTTTTGCTCTATTCTCCCCTTTTTATCATTCTAACCTATTTTATTAATATTAACATTTTCCTTTCTTCCCATTTCACCCCCTCCCCCAATGCCTTGTGTTTTGTCGTCATTAATTAGGGTCCCTACTCCAAAATTTCAAATTTCATAATTTGCCCTTAGGCATCTATGTTCATCTAAGCAAATTTTCAGCAGTGTTAATATTTGCACCCATTTAGCCTATCACATTCCCCGTCATTCATTACTACTCTATCCCCGTCATATCCTCTCTTTACTCCTTTTATGTATAACTTATAATTCTAGGGCTGCCTGTTACACAGTACCACACATCAAGTGGCTTACAACAACAGAAATGTATTGTCTTACAGTTTTGAAAGCAACCTATATATCAAGATGTTGGCAGGAAGATGCTGCCTGTGAAACTTGCAGAGGAGAATTCTTCCTTGCCTCTAAAGCTTCCAACTTTTGTGGCCCCTTGGACTGTAGCCCCCCAGGTTCCTCTCTCCATGAGATTTCCTAGGCAAAAATATCGGAGTGAGTAGCCATTTTGTTCTCCAGGGGATCTTCTGGACTCAGGAATTGAACCCACATCTCCTGCAGTGCAGGCAGATTCTTTATCACTAAGCCACCAGGGAAGCCCTTAAGCATTCTGTTACAGTCAATCAATTATCTTTTCCTGAATAATGTTCAGTGTCAATATCTTTATATATAAATATTGTACATAGCTAAACCCCTGCTGAATAATTTCCATTTTAATTTGAAATTATTTAATTATGTGACTTTGGGTTTATGTGCTCTCTTAATCACTTGACTCCAATGTCCTGACAATATTTTTAAACAATGCATCTTGTTATCTATTAATTCAATTTTCTTTTTTCTAGAAACCTCACTGTTAGAGCCCTCTGATTTCTTGTTTCTAATTTAGACTCAGTGTTCTCTATCCTCACTACACAAATCTTATCTTAGGACTTCCCTGATATCATCATCCTAAGAGCTTGCTTCACTTATCTCCTATTTTAAATATTCTGCTTTTTTGCATTTCCAGCTGTTGCCCCTTCATGATTTTTCAT